>NC_043761.1:18014622-18378585 GCF_902148845.1 Salarias fasciatus | reverse complement strand
CATTGCCCCCTCCCCCCCCCGTCATGAATGTGATGGGGTATATGTTGTTTGCGATTAAAATTGAGGGGCAGTAAACCACACCGTGCCGCGAGCGAGGCCAAACGAGCAGTCCCATCTACCTGAACAGCCCCACCCCCGACACAGCGCACCAAGACCCCCCGACGTGTGGTTTGTATGTACTTGGTCGTGTTAGATGACTAAGTGCAGTTAAGACTGAGAGGCGAGCCACTGAAGGGTGCAGTGATTGGGGTCACTTAGATGGCCCCCTCCACCACACCCTACCTGATAAGCCCGCCTCCCAAAGCCCTACGTGTGTGTGCATGAGAGCGGGGGGAGAGGGGGGTCCGGGGATGCTGCAGCACCCCCGTCACCCAGGAGCCCCTGGATGAAGGACAGGGCCAGGAGTGCCCGGCACCCACTGACCCAGGGCCCCCGGAGCCCACCGCCGCCAGACAGCCCCAACAACCGGCGCGGGCCCCCCCCCACCAACAACCGACCCTCAAAGAGGAGAGGCCCTCACTTCCCTTTACATGAAGTGATGGAGCTGATCACAGGGGACCAGATTCAGCTGATTGGTCCTTTGAACAGACAGACATTGTCTCCAAGCTAATATGATCTAATAAAAGACTCTTAAACTGCCTGTTACTCAGATTATTTCTGGAATTCCAATTTACAATGATAGTTTTCTTTGCGATGCACAAGATGGTGAGAACCATGTAGACAGAGTTTATTGACATGTTAATTTCACCCAAATCACCTAAAAGGCACAGTGTGGGAGTTGCAGGAATATTGCATGTGAACCATGCTGACAGATCTTCACACACCTGAAGCCAGAACCTCTGCACTGGTGTGCAGGACCACAAGGCATGGAGGGAGCTGTCAGTCATGTTATCATTGCAATGTGAACAGATATCAGATTGTGATAGACCCATCTGGAACATCCTTCGTCCTGTATCTGGACTGGAATTCAAGTGATGTGGGCGAACTCTGTCTGAACAAGTGGAATGGACTGGATAACAACGTGCTGACGGGGCTCTCTACCTTACACTATGAAGTAAAGGGAAACTGACAGATTTATGATCATATTTGCGTTAATAATGACAAGTTATATGATTATTTATTTGAACTCATATTGTGGGCACGTTATATTGAATTTGTCTGCACGTTTTTGTAAATAAATAAATAAATAAATAAATAAATAAACACACCAAACTATTTAGGGGGGCTTGAGATTATTTTAGGGGGGCTGAAGCCCCCCTAAAATAGGCCTAGAGACGCCACTGGTTATTCATACAGAAGTACCATGAAAAATTATTAAAAAGAAACAATGTAATGCCTTTTACATGCACAACAAGGCTGAAAATACAGTATTTTATACGTATATCAAACATAGAAATTATACACTCAAAGTTTATATTTTCTGAAAATTGTGTAGACTGACTGTACATACTGATGAGGGCCACGCCCCAGCGCCCCCTATTGACCAGCCGCCACTGGCGGAGATGCCTGCTGCAGCTCTCCCATATGGCCAGAAGCTCCACACAGAACTGCTGACCACAGGACACAGGACCAGACAGGACTGAGGACAGAGCATAGAAGACATAACAAACTGGCAAACAGAACACTGACAGAAAGTCCTTTAAATGCAATGACACCGGGTGACTGGAATCACATTGATCAGGTGTTAAGAGAAGGGAACCACCCACAGTGGTTGACCCAAGGTCAAACAGTCCTCATCATGAAGAACCCACAGAAGGGAACAATTCCATTAACTCCCGGCCTATAACCTGCCTCAGCACTACATGGAAGCTCCTATCTGGCATAGTGGCTAAGATGAACAGTCACATGGAACAATGTATGAGCAGAGCCCAGACAGGAACTGGCAAGAAGAGCCAGGCACCAGTTACTGGTTGACAGGGCGCTTGCACAAGACTGTAAAGAACAAAAACACAACCTTTGCACTGCCTGGATTGATTACGAGAGAGCCGATGACTCAGTGCCGCACACATGGATACTGGAATGCCTGAAACTGTACAAGATCAACAGGGAACTGAGAACCATTCTGGGAAACTCAATGAGGCTATGGAAGACAAGTCTGGCAGCTAACTGGAAATAATGGTTTTTTTTTTCTTTTTTCTCAATGTCCAGCGAAAGGGACTGGCTCTTACAGTTGGTACCAGCTTGGCTACAGGAGTTGAAAGATGGTGCCACAATGCGGTAACTAACCGCCTTCAGGGCTCCACTCTGGATTTTTCTGTAGGGGGGGGTCTCCCTTAGCCTTCGTCACTCCCAGGATTACTATTATATACTAGGATTACTTGCAACAACACATCATCAGTAGGGTAAAACTAACCTGTCTCACGACGGTCTAATCCCAGCTCACGTTCCCTATTAGTGGGTGAACAATCCAACGCTTGGTGAATTCTGCTTCACAATGATAGGAAGAGCCGACATCGAAGGGTCAAAAAGCGACATCGCTATGAACGCTTGGCCGCCACAAGCCAGTTATCCCTGTGGTAACTTTTCTGACACTTTTCTGGCAGTGGTGCTATTTTACCCATAGCAGGGGGGGTTTGTGACATACAGAGATAGGAGTCGAACCAACAACCTACGATTGTAAGACAACTGCGATCCCCACTACACCACAGCCATCCACGTGCAACCCATTTTTATATAATCTATTTAAGGGTCCATGTTAACAATTCTTCAAGCTGCAATTGACTGTATGTGTGTGTGTGTGCTCTTATTTTGAAGTGAGCGCTCTTATTGTTGAAACCGCCTGCGCTTCCTTCCTCCTCCGTTCAGCTACTGCAGCATTATGAGGATGTAGCAGTCATTGATGATGTGAGTTATGGGCAAAGTGATGATAAATAATGTGTATGCCTCATATGCATCTTCTGCTGGCGTTGTGTGGCTCCTGAGCTGTGTTTATGCGGCCTAAATTGTTCGTTTTTTATGCGTTAGCATAGCCGCGAATTAGCATCTTTAAGCTAACTGTGAGAGTGTATGTGTGGCAGTCTGATGTTATATCTGCTTTCTATGTTTATGAGTCCAGGTTGAATTCAGTTTGTTTTCATTCCTTGCTCTGTACTTGATTGCTCCATTGGATGTACATGATGTTAATTAAGTCTTTATTTCTGTCATTCCAGAAACTGCTCTGCTTTGCTTGCTTGCTTTCATCATCTAATAAATGCAGAACTGCAGTAAAAGCCTCAGCTCATTCTGATGACTCACGTGCTCTCTGACCGGAGTCCTAATGGTCAGTTAATCGCTAAAATCAGCATTCAGAGGTCAGCATCCTCAACAGTCCATATTTACCATACTGCTGTGTTATTTAAACCCAAGTTGGTTATCCTATCTAATTACATTATAATTGTTTTTTTACATTTTATAATTCACATTTCATTGGCACAACTGATGATTAATCTAAATAAATTAGAAATTTTTGATGGTTGGACTAAAATCAATTTACGTTTTCTTGATCAAATATTCTGACAACAATTTAACATCTCCCATCCGAGGAGGAGGTCATCCAGTGCTGCGCTCCTCACTGCTGCCGACATGCTTGCTGCTTGTTCCAAGTTGGTTTTGAGCATGCGTAAGCCCAAACGTTCAAATTAGTTTTAACCCAGTGTCCTGGTTATCACACAACAACCCATCTAAACCAATTGAAATTACAACCCAACAGCTAACAACTCCATACCCAACAGAAACAACATAGGAGTTGGGTTCTCAGAATACCCAATTCCATGAAAATAGTATCCCAACAAAGTTATCCAATTAACGTAACCTCAATACTGGGTCAAAATAACAACCCAGCCCTTCTTAGAGTGTAACAGCTGAAATAAGTGCAAGGGACAAAAGGAGCAGATATGAAAAGTATGGCAAACATGTACCTCGCGTTGGTTACACAAATGGTAGTTTAGTCTCATTTGTCAAGAAATCTCGTCACAGCATGTGCTCTAATTTATTCCTTCTGATTGTTGTGATTCTGATGCTACTGAATACATCCTTCTGTTATATGCACCTTGACTCTTTCTTTGAAATCATGTGACCTAAAAGAAACTGAAAGTATGAACAGTTTGTTAAATATCAGCCATTTGTGGACTGAGCACACTGAGCATTAGCTTCAGATGTAACCAGACACCAACGGCTTCACAGCTTTACTGAACACGTTTCACCTCAGATTTACTTCAGTCAAAACATCTCATTGCTTCCCAGTGACAGCTTTATTTTCCTTCAGCATGGGTTCTTCATTGGTAAGACTGCTGTTTACCTTTCTATCTTTTTGCAGATTGATTAATTTAAATATGTTCAGTGTTTTTGAAAATGTTCAAATGTGAATACTGATTTTGATGATTTTTTGTTTGGGAAACTGTTATTCATATAAATGATGTATTTTTTTCAAGTCAGCAGAAGAAAAGCCCACACGTCGACCATCTCCACCTCCACCTTCGAGAAGTAAGTCATTTCTAATTAACAGACATTCAAAAATTCACTTTAGTACATAAAACAAGTATCAATTGCCCAATATTAGTAGAAAATGTGATTTATGTGATTTATGCAGATGCTTGTTTTCACAGGTTTTGATAAACCATGGAGAGACAGACCATTGGGGGTGAGTTTAGGAGAGTGTAACACTTCTGTAATACAACAACAAGAAATATTTGTAGGTTTTGAAACATGTGGGCATGAAATTTCTGCTTCATCCTGATCTAATCTTATTTTGAACAGGAATACAAAAGAAGACCTTGATTATGTGAAAAACTTTAAACCTCGTTCAAGAGCTAAACATCTCAGAATTCTACTCCATGGACCACCAGGCGCGGGAAAGTCCAGCTTCTTCAACTCTGTTGACAGCGCTCTACGAGGAAGGGTTTCAACTCGAGCTTTGGCAGCCAGCAACTATGACGGCAGCTTTACCAAAGAGGTTTGTTTGTTTGTTTAATTGAGATCCCCATTAGCTACTGTTAAAACAGTTGCTATTCTTCCTGGGGTCTAAACTTACAATACAATAACATAACTATCAACAAAGACGACATTAACAAAAACAAAACAATATCAAAACAGACGAAATAGCTCACCATTAAACAATCATAAATGACCAGTTCCATATGTTATTCCTGAGTGAATAAAAATAGTCTCATTTGTTTACAAAAATAAGTTGTGTACATCTGTGAAATCAAAAACTGCGGCAGATGATTCCAGGCCACCATTGCCCTATAGTGCACGGATCTTTGAACGTGACTGGATCGACAGACAGGTAACAGAAAACGTCCCTCAACTGTTTGACGGGTAGAATGCTGATGCACATCACTGAAAAAGGTCAGCTTATTATAGAGTATTGCTGGTGTTCTTGTAATTATAACATTTCTGATAAATTTTGTAATAGAATAATTTATTCTACTTTTTACTCTCAGCCACACCAACTGGTTATGCATGTCTTCAATGCTTGTCCTAAAAGAACAGTTCAGGACGAGCCGAGCTGCTTATTTTGTGCAACCTGAAGTTTATTGATATTAGTTTCTGTAGTGGCTGACCAAATAACGGAACAATAATCTAAATGACACAAAACTATTGATTCAACCAAATTCTTATTCGGTGTGGTACACATTTTCTACAATTTCGAACTGCTGCCATACTTCTGCCCATTTTATGTAATATCTGTTTTATTTGATGGTTCCAGGTAAGCAGGCTGTCCACAGTCACACCAAGCAGCTTAGCCTCAGTGACTTGTTCAATGATTGTGCATCCTACAGACAAACGCAAAACAGGAAAATCTTTTAAATAATATGATGAACCTATGACCATGCATTTAGTTTTCTCAGCATTAATTACCAACTTATTTTCATTGATCCAATATTCTACTAATTTTAATTCATTATTCAGTAATGTATTCAATTCTGCAATATTGTCACCAGACACATAAATAGTTGAATCATCTGCATATAGAACAAGAGCGGCATGTTCCAAAATAAAAGGCAAATCGTTTGTAAAAATGGAAAATAACAATGGTCCTAGACAACTCCCTTGCGGCACTCCACACGAAAGAGGCCTTGTCTCAGAAAAACTACCATTAAACAATACGGTATAATCTCTATTAATAAGGTAACTTTTAATCCATAGAATTGCAGAGTTTTTAAAACCATAACAACTTAGCTTTTCCAAAATTAAATCATGATCAAGTAAGTCAAATGCTGCACTCAGATCTAGCAATACAGTCCCAATTAATTTCCCTTTATCAATATCATTTGACAATCATCAGTCATCTGAGCTAAGGCAGTCATTGTGGAGTGCCCTTTCATAAGCATGTTGATATGGTGAATTCAAACCATTTTTACAAAAATAATAAGTGATTTGATCATAAACTATCCTTTCCATAATTTTACTCAAAATGGGCAAAATACTAACAGGCCTACTGTTTTTCCCAGAAAAGGGTTCTTTAGTGTTTTTCGGAATAGGAACGATTTTAGCTGTTTTCCATTTGACAGGGCATTTACATTTTTCTAAACTTAGATTAATAATGTGACACACAGGCATCGAAATTACATCAACTACTAATTTCAATAACTGTACATCAAGTTCATCAATCCCTGGAGGTTTTACTTTCATTACTTGCAACACATTTTCCACTGTAGTTACAGTTACTTTATCAAAAGCAAATGCACACGATTTCCCATTCATAATGTTATTTTTAATTGTTCTACATGATAAATCACCTTTAGTCTTTGAAATCAGGTTTTTCCTTAAATTCTGGATTTTATTTTTAAAATAATCACTTAAATGATCAGCTATATCAAAAGGTTTAGTCAAGAATGAATCACCTACTTCCAAGTATGTTGGTGTAAATTTACATTTTCTTCCAGTTAATTCATTTAGAGTATTCCATGTTTTATTACTGTCTGCTTTTGCCTCCTTAAATTTAGTTTCATAATAATCCCTCTTTTTTGTTCGATTTAATTTGGTAACATAATTCCTTAATTGTCTGTACCTTTCCCATAATGCATTGTCATCTGATGAGATCGCCTCTGTCTTTACTTTCTCTCTTTGTTTAATATATTCTTTGAGTTCTAAATCTAACCATGGGGATGCAATATTTCTCACCGTCATTCGCCTTAATGGGGCATGGTTATCAAATAATTGGCATTATAAAATTTGTGAAAACCTCCAAAGGCTGTATCATGTATCATCTTCCAGTAACACTTGTTGACCAATCAACATTCTAATGTCCAAGCACAAAAACTAGCTTCACAAAGTGTTTAAAAATGCGTTATATATTAAATTATCTTCTTGTCGCAGATATTTGGGTACTTTCAGTTTTTCTGTTGATTGCAATTAAAGTATGATCACTGAAACCCACACATCAGTTGAAATTGCTTTTGGAACATGAATCTATGGCATTGATGAAAAGCAATCAATAACATGTAGCGGTTTTTGTCCCGTCAGACGTATAGGTGACTCTTGTTGGTTTTGGAACTACTTGTGACAAATTGCAAAGTATCTGTCATAGCCCGCAACTTATTTTTAAAGAGCAGTTGTTCAAGCCCATCAATATTTAGGTCACCTAAGAAAAATGATCTCATTATTATATTACATACGTTGTCCAACATGCCACAGATCCGATCTAAACAGACTACAGGTGCATTGGGTGGCCTATAGCAACAACCAATCAGGATGGACTTAATGTGTGGTAACTGCACTTCCAACCACAGCGCTTCAACACCAATGCAAACCAAAGGTCGAGTCTAGTTTTAACTGGTATTTGATCCTGTACATAAAAAGCCACTCCACACCATTTATATTACTGTCACATCTGTACATCAGTATCCATTTACATGCAAAATTGAGTTGTCTATCGTTGCATTCAAATGTGTTTCAGGTATGGAAAGACTTTTGAATATGATTGAAAACTTAAAATGTATTCATTCATTTTGTTATTACCATGGACCGTTCAACCGTTCCCCTTGTGTGTGGGACACAAAGGATCCTGACAGACAGTATGTGCGTTCGACGTGAGAAAGCCAGAGGCAGACTTTTAAGACTTTGAGCCGCCCCGCCCAGATTACTTAGGACCTACGTAGGCAAATCGAAAACTCGCGAGACCCAAACGAGATCGTTCCCAGAGGAGCCGCTGTGAGCTGCTCCAGAGCAACTCACCGCTACCTGGCCCACCTCTGGTTCATACAGGCAGGGGATTGGACCCCAGCCCACTCCTCATCAGTTTGATGACACACGCTTTATTTGCATAAATAAACACCCAGTCCCGGCTCCAGCCCAGTGTGTGTGTGTGTGTGTGTGTGTGTGTGTGTGTGTGTGTGTGTGTGTGTGTGTGTGTGTGTGTGTGTGTACGTGCTTGCTAGCGTCAGAATTGAGTGTGTGTATGTGTGTGCGTGCGTGTGTGTGTGTGGTGTGTGTGTGTGTGTGTGTGTGTGTGTGTGTGTGTGTGTGTGTGTGTGTGTGTGTGTGTGTGTGTGTGTGTGCATGCGTGCGTGTGTGTCAGTGTGAGTGAGTGGGGTGTGAGTGTTGGGTTGGGGTCGGGGGGAGTGAGGTGGGAGAAGACAGGGTGGGAGGGGTGGGTCGGGGTGGACGGGGGGGGGGGGGGGGGGGGGGGTGATGCCCTGGATCTCGGGGTGCGTGGCCGGAGCGCTGGGGGGTGTACTGGCCTGGGGTGGGTAGCCGCCCGTGTGGGCCGGTTCTCCCGGGTGGGTCATGGCCCTCCGCCTGTGTGGGGGGTTGGCTCTTGGGCTCTTGGGCCTTGGGCTCTCGGCTCTGCCCGCCCCGGGCGTCCCGGCGCCCTGGGTGGACCGGCTCCTGCCGGTCGTGGCTCTGCGGGCCCGGGCCCCGGGACCGCTGGAGTCCCCGACCGGGGCTTTCCTCTGCCCCATTTCTGAACCGGAGCGTGGGCGTCTGCCTGGGGGAGCGGCTTGGATCCAGGCTCTGTGATGACCGCAGGCTGTCTGGGCTCTAAGGGCCTCTCTGCCTGCTTCTGGCCTTCTCCGGGGTCAGAGGTCATATATGCATGATCACTATCACCATCATATTGCATGATCATGCTGATCTTTAATCACTCTTCATATACTCGGTGTACCTCGTCTTCTTGTGGTGGTAATGGTGGATCTGTATTAGCCCTCTCTTTGATGCACGCCCGAGTTTACTACTCGGGTTGTAGGGTTGTCCGAGTTGGAGGCAGACTTATAACTCCGCCCCACGGCTGCGCCTCTACTTCATCTAGCTCCGTCTACCTCTGGATTTGCCATCGTGAACGCACCTAGTGCTTTACCTGGAGGAGAGCACTTCTACTGTTACAGAAAACATAACAAAGAAAAGAAAAGTTACACAGAGAAAAACTAGTGTGGAAGTGAGAAGCTGACCTGAGAACAGATGGTGACATTGTCTTGACATTATGACTTTTAACTTTGCAGCACAAATGTATAAAATCCAGAAAGAAAAGCGTGGATCCTTTTATCCCTTCATCTTCAGTGCAACCATGGGCATTGAGAAAGAGCGACAAGGGAGGGGTACATATCAAAGACATCAAACTGATCTTAAAAGGAAAGATCAAAGAAGGATACACGGTAAGACAACTGCTTGAATTTGCCTCAGACTTTATTTAATAAACAGTCGCACAGTTCTGGCCATAAATGTTTGAAATTCTGACCAAGAATGCCATAAAAATACAAATTATTCAAATAACCTGAAGAACTGCAGGAATAAATGGGATATAACATGTTTTGTTGTTGTTTCAGTTCAACCCTGTTTCTTCCTTGTCAGAGGGGACCGCTTCTACAAAAAAAAAACAACTAAAAATGATAAAGTTAGTGTTCTGGTTTGTGTTGTTCCTGCCACACACCAACATAATGGATGATAAAGTAATTCAGAAGATACGGGACGTCAAGAAGCAGCCAGTGAGTTAGGTAAGAGTTGATGTATATGTTTAGGAAAAGATAAACTGATTTAGCGGCTTTTCCAACTCTTGAGCAGCCCCTAAAGGCCCGGTCACACCGCCCAAACTTGCTGGAGCGTTCCTGAATGGTGGAAAAAAATTCATCACCACTCGTAACCGTTCACCTCCGTTTAACAGATTAAAGCAACGCCGTAAACGCTCGGCCACCGCTGATGTTTCTGGAGGGGCCCTCCTACCGCTCCGAAAGTTTGAGCTGCACACAATATTGCGAGCAGTGAGGAGTGGGGAATTTTCCACCCCGGCAACATTCACCCCGGCTCCACCAACTCCAGTCAAAGTTTGGCAACCGGCCAGACGCTGTCGGCGTTGAAAGCAGCGATTCATGCGGCGATGGAACTTTGTTAAATCTTCTGCAGCGTAGCTCCTCTGCTGCCCGGGAACTTCCTCCGGTAGCTCCATCCACCATAGACATGTCCTGCCTGGTACACTCAACATACTGGAGAATAAATTCACATGAGACATGCTGCCTTCTGCTTGATGCAGCGCTCACTTCCAGCAGAGGGAGGTGCCACTCCTCTTTTATTTTTCAGCGACACAATGGAAACGAGAACTAAATCAACACATCTGTACAAAGAATTGTCTATTGTAACACAATGACAGAATATCGCACTCCAACACCCCCCTCAATACGTCATGTTTCTCAAATATACATTACATGCCAAACATGTATGAACAGAACTTTTCAATCTTTGCCCTTGTAGCAGACTTTGTGAACACGCCTGCCCACCATGTTTTCTGTTGGACAGTATTCCAGGACCATGTCACCGTGCAGCACATTTGACCTGATGAAGTGGTAACTTGATGTCCACATGTTTGCTCCTCTGGTGATTCACAGGATTTTTCGCCAGACGTATTGTCCCTTGGTTGTCCTCGAAGATCTTTGCTGGTGTGACTTGGAAACTGTTGCCCATGTCCTTCAGCAACTGTGTGAGGTAGAGAGCTTCTTGGATTGAACCAGCCAATGCCATGTACTCTCCTCACACATTGACAGTGCCACAGTTTGCTGCTTTCTGGTTTTCCATGTAACAATAGCACCATCCTTGCACAGGCTGAAACAGTAGCCTGTAGTGCTCTTCTGTCATCTGTGTCATTCGCCCAGTCGGCATCAGAATAACCCATCAGTTCCAGCTCGGTGTTATTTTCTTATAACACAGCTCAAAATCTTTGGTTCCCTGTAAGTACCATGTTTCACAGCTGGTCATATGCTTTCCTCTTGGATCTGACATATATCGAGACAGTTTACTCACAATCCAGCTTATATCTGGTCTGGTACAGATCACGATGTAGATAAGGCTGCCAACCATTTCCCTGTACTTTCTTTGATCAGTTTGGGACTCGTTCTGGAGTGAAATCACGTTTGCTTCACTAGGTGTCACTCTACTCTTACATTCAGACATGCCAAATACTTCCAGATCTTGTTAATGTACCTGGTTTGGTTCATTTTGACAGTATCGGCTTTGGGGTTCACAGCATTAAGGTTCTTCTGGCTCACATGGGCCGCACCAATAATGTTGTGATTTCAACTTATTAATGATTATCAACGATAACTATTAATGAAAGAATTTTGGATCTGATGTCATCAGAAAACCTCGGGGCACCACCTGCATTTCGTAGGAAAAGATAGCCAATTTTTTGTAATCAGTCTCATAAACTTGGTTAAACTATCAATTTGGAATTGGATTCATAATTTGATTATTAACAAATTACAATTTAACAGGAAAACCTGAAGGGTTCTGGAGTTCTTGGACCGAAGAGATCGACATTCCATTCATACTGTGAAACACCAACGACACAAATGATTCAAAGATTATATTATTAAACAATAAAGCAAAACCAACACATTCTATCTACATGTCATACAAGTCCGTGTGTTGTGTGTGTGTGTGTTGTGTGTGTGTGTGTGTGTGTGGTGTGTGTGTGTGTGTGTGTGTGTCAGAGAGAGAGAGAGGGAGAGAGATTGTTTGCCGAATGGAGATGGAATGGGAGGGACTCAGGGAGGGAACTACAGATAAGAATGGCGGCCAGCCGAAGACTACAGTTAAAATGGTGGATCAGAGGGATGTGCTTGCACAGTGCTCAGTAACAAAGGAGAGCTTGGGAGGGGGTGAGCCCTGTTTTCTCTCCCAAGTGCAACTTGTAAAAGCCAATTCAAAAGGAGTCTACATGATCTGAGTTGTCCATCACCTCAGACCAGGTGGACAATTTTGGATTAACCAGTGTGATGTTTTGGTGTGATGCTGGAGGTTTAAGCACACATCACAACACATCATGAAAGCAAACAGTTCTACGCTTGGCAAGACCTGTCTATGCTAAAGCCCAGATAGTTACCAACGTTCCATTGTCTTTGGAGGAAGAGTCGCTCGGTGCTAGCCAGGGCGGCTTCGGTGCTAGCCAGTGTGTTGCTCTTTGTCTTCGGTTAGCAAGTCCCCTGCTAACGTTGTCTGTGGCTGTGCAGCGGGAGAAGGTGGAGGTGTTGAAGGGTCGAAGAACCATTCCTGCCGTGGTTCTTCCGCGGTGTCCTTGGCATGGGCTGGAGGAGTGGATCCTGGGCCTGGGTGGCAGTCAGACGCTGGACTGGAGGAGTGGATCCTGGGCCTGGGTGGCAGTCAGACGCTGGACTGGAGGAGTGGATCCTGGGCCTGGGTGGCAGTCAGACGCTGGGGCTGACTGGTGCTTGGCTTGGTCGGTCAGTCTGGCCATGTGCTTATGGCTGGAGGCCGAAGATCCTGCTTCAAGCTGAAAGAACTGGTTGCTTCGCCTGTGGGAGTCTTAAGAACAGTTCGTGAGAGCAGAGGCCGTGTACCTCCTTCCTGTCTGGTGGTCCTTTGTGGGGAAGCCTGGACAGCTGGATGCCAGGGTCCTCTCTGGTAGGCCCTGGTCTGAGGGCCTATCCTTCCTTTGTTAACCGTTAGCAGTGCTGGCTAGCTGACTATGGGACCAGGGAAGGTCCCTACCTGCCTCCTCGGAGGTCGGGGGAGAAGTCTGCTGGAGAACCTTCCTCTTCGAAGGTTTCGGTCCTACTCATGAAGTGGGGGCCGGGGAAGCACTGGGCTGGGCGGTTTTCTGTGAAACCTGACCAATCACAGTTCATCACCTCCTCTCAGAGGTGGCGCTTTGAAGCTTGGCTGGAAATTCAAATGACTCCCCCTCCATGAGGGTTGGTGGGGGGAGGACTGGGTTGCTCCCCCCTGCTGTATGCGTGCACACACACAGCAGTCATGGCGAATGAACAGCTTCCTGGTGATACCCGCGATCCCCAACACTGCCATTTGGTTGAAATCAATCCCATGAAGTGGGAGAGCTGTCCCAGGTCTTTCATTTTGAAATGAACTTTTCAAACTCTTCTTGACCTCCTTCAGGGATTCCTCATTGTTTGCAGCCACAACTATATCATCCACCCTTACCAACAAAATCACTTTGTCTGACAGTTTGGTGCAGATACAGTTATCTGTTTGCTTTGCACAAAAATCATTTTCAAGCAAGAAATCATGAAGCATCATGTTCCAGTTTCTTCTTCCAGATTTTTTTCAAACCTTAAATTGATTTGTTCAGCTTACACAGCAACTTTTCCCCATTCTCTGACTTCATTGAAAACCTTCTGGCTGTTCCATGTATATCTCAAAGTCAGTGGGTGCATGTAGGTATGCGGCCCTTAACATCCATCTGATGTAACCTTCAAGTCATGCTGAGCTGCTAGTTGCATCAGTACACGTAGTGACGTCAAGTTAGCAGTCGGAGAAAATGTTTCAGAGTAATCTAGTCCTTCAACCTGTGTGTAACCCTTTGCTACATATCTAGCCTTGTATGTTTCATTTCCTTTCTCATCCTCTTTGAGAGCAAAAACCCACCTTCCCCCACTATTTGTCTACCCTCTGGTAACGGTACATAGCAAAGGTGTCATTTTCTCTGAATGAAACCATTTCTTCTTTCATTGCTTTTCTCCACTTATCTGCTTTAACTGATGTTATGGCCTCTTCATATGCCTGCGGTAACCCCACTGGTTGCTTGATAACAGTAGTCAATGGTTAGTTCGTTACTCTGGATTGCACATCCAAGTCATCCAAGTACTTTGGTCTCTTTTTATTTCTGTCTGACATGCGAGTAGTTTGTTTTGTCAGTACCTTGGTCTGACTCTTGGTTGTTGTCAGTGTCTGTCTGTTCAGTTTGTGGATGAAACACTTCAGCTGGTGTCGTTACCCACAGTCAGTGAAGTAGTCCCTCATTTGTCCCATGCCAGTCTGTGTGTGACTCTCCGTCACTTCTTTTGTGATGAAGTGCACCAGTCTGTGGTTCTGCACTTTGTTGGTCTCTGGAAAAACACCAAATTTGCTGGAGAATGCTGATCAAAACCAACAAAAATTCCCTTTGTGCCCTTTGGATCCAACTTCTTCTTGGTTTTGCTCATACACAATGCACTCTGGAACCAAACTTTCTCATTTTGGACAGATCCGGCCTCTTACCGGTGAATAGTAAGTAATGGTGTCCCCCTGTTCTTTACAGTAGCACCTGCTCTTGATAACTGTAGCCATCCTGGCTGCATATGGCCACAACCTCCTTGGGCAATCCTGACTCCATCAGCATGCATCTAACCATTTCGAACAGTGTGCACCAGTTCTCTCCGCTGTCCCATTTTGATGGGGGAGTATGAGCTGACCTCTCATTCTTATGGCATTTTTCCTCGCAGAAGTGACTGGTACTCTTCTGAAACAAACTCTGTCCCATTGTCGGATCTGAGACGTTTGACTTTACCATAAGGTTCTATGTCTGCAAGAAACTGCTTTGTAGCTTCAACTGCTTTGTTTTTGTTCTCAGAAAGTACACATAAACAGCACCAGAAAAATCATCAGTGAAAGTGATGGCATATTTGTACCCCTCAAATGACTCTGGAGCTATCAGACATCCCAGGTCTGTGTGCACCAGCTCTAATGGAGTTTTAGCTCTCTGGTCTGCGTCACATGCACCGAAAATGGATTATAGGGCCAATAGAAACCCTTTTTAACTGTATTTCAGACATCAAGTCATGGATGGCAGTGAATTTCCTACAGTTCAACCAGGACAAGACTGAGGTTTGCGTTGACAGCACTTTGCGTTGTTTTTATTAATATGAAAAGTGCTATATAAATAAAATCTGATTTGATTGATTATATACATCTGTCAGGCCTTTTAAGACCATCGCCACCAGAAGTGCATCACTGATCGTCTCCTTTGCTCTGTTTAAGGCTGCAACTATCTTCTCAACTCTGGTCAAGTAGTCAACAAGCTCTTCACCATCAGCCATCTGCACATTGGTTAAATCTGTATATAAGCCAACAATCCGTGGTTTTTCTTCAGACTCAAAATGGCACCTTAGTATTTCCAGACTTTTCTTCCCATCATCTGGCGCTTCATACAGGATTAGCATTAGCGTCTTGTCATCTAAGCAACCACACAGTTCCACATATGCAAGTTCGTTTCTCCTACCGATCTCCACAGCATCGACCTCACGTGCATCGCTTCCTAGGATTGTTTCTTTGAGGCCTATGGTTTTCAGGTAGGCCAAGAATCTTGATTCCCATATGTGGTATCTGGCTTCATCTCCATCGAACCGCGGCGGTGGCCCGCGTCCATGTACATACGCACTTGCAGCATGTCTGGGCCCATAACCTGTTAAATCTTCTGCAGCGGTAGTTCCTCTCGCTGCCCGGGAACTTCCTCCGGTTGCTCCATCCGCCGTAGACATGTCTGCCTCGTACACTCAAACATACTGGAGAATAAATTCACACGGAGACATGCTGCCTTCTGCTTGATGCAGCGCACTCACTCGCGCTCACTTCTACCAGAGGAGGTGCCACTCCTCTTTTATTTTTCAGCGACAAAACGGAAACGAGAACCAATCAACACATCCGTACAAAGATTGTCTATTGTAACACAATGACAGATATCGCACTCCAACAACTTTGGTTTGGCGTTGGTATAGAGGTGTTGGAGCAGGACCAGAATTTGGCTAGAAATATGGGGAGAAATGGACCAGGAGCTCATTTGGAATCGAGCTGCCGTTGAGTTCAGACCTCATCTATATCTATATTTGCAGTGTTTTTGCACAGGAGCACACCAACAGGTTGTTTTTCTGTAATCTAATGTGTTAGAAATTAAGATAAATAAACAAAATATTAAGTCACGAGGATCAGCAAACCTTTTAATGCCTCATGTCTGCTTTATTAATGCCTCAAATCAGGTTTTAAAATTTAACTTTTTACAGTGCGCATTTGTGCAGCGTCACCTCTCACTCACACTCCGCGCACATCGTTTCCCTGATAAACACGCATCACACACACCAACACACACAAAATAGTTGTAATTAACAGTATTATCAGTCAATAATAATCAAGAACAGTATTAAAATGAGTAAATATTTACTGTTGTGTGTACATTTCATTGACTAATATGCACTACAACACGTTCATCTTTGTTTAGAATCAGCTACTTATCTCAAGTAATTGACTCTGCTTTTTTCTCACTACCGCCTCGCAGCGGCACAGCTCTTTAAACAGCCAGACGCTGACGTCCATGCGGAAGCGAGAGCGGGTTGTTCCGCTGCAGTGAAACTGGCGCATCATTGGATAAAATGCTGGGCTGGTCCCGCCCATCAGACTACGGAGCTTCAATGGGGTCTATGGCGCAGTGGCTGGCCTGGACGCGAGCTTCTGCATGCTGATTGGATGATCTGTCTGAAGCTTGATTGACAGCAAAATGAGCAAATCAGTGATCTTGAAGTAAAAAAAAAAGCACCAAAGCGCTTCTGAAGTTTTTCATTCTGTTGTTCTGAGTTGATCCGGAGGCTTTACTGATCCTCGGTGATTTTGTGTTTGTCAAAAACGACTAGCGTTGTGTTTAGAGACTCGTTTAGGTCACTCTGTGCTTTCTGTCCTCGACCAGCAGCTGTGGAGCTTCTCCCCGTCTCTCATTCTCACACTCAGGCTGTCACACAGCTCTGTAGCCTCTAAGGGTGTGAAAAATAATCGATATTAATAGATGCATCGATGCGCACGTGCGCGACGCGAGTGCATCGGCTCATTCACTGAGTATCGATGCAATTGACGGGTGAAATCTAGATTCATCTTGATGCGCTGGCGGGTATCAATAAAATCCGATGCAAGCGCCGTTTTGTTCATTGTAAACTTTACCCCATCTGGTGTTCCCCAGGTGCAGTGAATGCACCATCATTATATACGACGGAAGCCGTGAGGCACATACAATGAATGTTCGCGTGAGCAGCAGCGAGGAAGATTCTGTATTTAATGCACCCGCAACGTTTAAATCATATGTTTGGAAACACTACGGATTCGCAAAGAAAGACGGAAAGAAGCCGCACGACAAACATGCAGACCAATTAACCACATCACCAACAGTGTACCGCCGCCGTCCTCCCCGTCTAGTTCCTCGTCGGACACCGGAGATCTTCAGCTAATCACCAACTGATCTTCCTGAAGAAAAACCTGAAGCAGCGCCATCTGAAATGCATCACAAAGTGAGGTGTGGTATTTGCAGAAAGATCTGTTTTCTTGTTCTTTTCTTTTTTAATTCTTACGGATATTTCACACTCGGTGAGGGTCGTCTGTGTTTACACTACAGCAGCAGCTGTGAGCCTCAGATGCCAAATTGTTTACATTTTCTTTGCACAAAACCCAAGTTGGTTTACACTTTCTGCTCCTCACTGCTGTATTAGCCTCCCTCCTAGTGTGTTTATATAGCAGGATGTTTGGAGACAGGAATATGAACAAACATTGATTGCACTGCTGAAAGTGTCACTTGAAGTTACTCATTGAGAGTGTTTTTAAGATGGCAAAAACACCACTTTTGTTGAATTTACTGCTAAGTGTCTATGAGGGAGAAATCCAAATCCTTTTTGCAGTACCATACTGAATTCCATCTTTTTTAAACTTTTTTTTTCTCTTTGGTCATTTCCATTATGTTGAATCGCATTGCATCGCAACAATTGCATCATATTGTATCAGATCACATTGATTTGAACTAAATGATTATCACATCGCATCGCATCGCATCGTGAAGAGGGTGAATCGTATCGCAACCGTATCGCCAGAAAATTCCATGTATCGTTAAAGTATCGCATCACTGGCAGTGAATCGAGATGCGTATCGAATGGTCCTCAGTGCTGAGATTCACACCCCTAGTAGCCTCGCGCAGCAGCTCCAGCTAGCTGCACACAATGGCAGACAGTGTGAATGTTGTGGACCAGATTTTGGCGAAGCCATTTGATATTCTTCCTTACGAAGAGAAAATTGGTGTTAAACTGCAGAACAGATCAACTCCCTAAGACTGAGCTGGTGCCAAAAGGTGGGGAAAAGTACCAGGTTTTTTCAGCTGTCCTGGTCTGACCAGGTGAGCTGCTGACTGAAGTGCTGTAACCAATAAATTATCCTGCTGGCCATGCCTCTGGATGAAACCATCTCAGGGAGGTGTTGTCTGGTCACAAGTGGGCTTTGAGGATCTGTCTAACTTTGACAGGGCATACAAAAGGCATGACAGCTAATAGAATTTACATACAAAAAACAGACACATATTACAATGTATGCTAAAAATGAGCTTCCGCTCTTGGAAGACCAGCAGCCGCCACTGTTTCCGTCCTTACCCTGCTCATTTGATTCTGGGACTGCAGGCTCCACAGGACAAAGGTATTCATTCAGAAAATATGTTTGTTCGAAAATTAATTTTTGGAAACGAGAAATACATGGTTTGCTGTACTTTGATGGAGGATATAATATTTTACCTGAATCTGTAATTGGCACCTCCAGAGACGCTGGGCCAGTGCTCCTGCTGTCAACTACCGTGTTTACTGTTGTGTTGAGATGTGTTGCATTAGTTTATTTATTTTTTACACCATTTATGTTATTATTATTTAGTTGTAAACTGACAGCAGCCTACAGTAATTCTCTATACCTGGAGGTGACGCCACTCCAGGTTCTGCCTGGACTGTACAGCAGCTGGAGGTCGGTCGGGCATTTTTGGGGCAGCAGGATTACACTTTTGTTCGCTGTTTGGCCCGTGGCTGTTCTGACTCTGATTCAGAACGTTCCTCCTCTTCACTCCAGTCAAGATTGCTGATGTCCGACACGTCTCCGCCATCCTACTCCCCCTCACTGACCTCCTGTATCATTGCTAAAACTTCTTCCACCTTATATCTCTTCATTATGCCTCTTTTATTGTCTTTCTTTTGGGATTTGTTTGATATTTTTGGCCGTGTGTCTGACTGTCTGCTGTCAGAGCTCGCTCCCTGTTCAGATGCGGGCATATGAACCAAAACAAATCAATCGCAGAAAAAAAGCAACGCAAAGTGTGTCTTCTTTATCTTTTGGAGGTATAAATGCTTTGTAATATTATGTGTGTCATTGTTAGGACCTTATTTGCTTCAGAAAAACATACAAGACACATATTTAGGAAAAGTCAAAGAACTAGAGGACAGGGGAATTATTTTTAATAGATTTATTTGAATTATAAAAACCCAAACGGTCTGTCAGACCATCTTGGCTGTTCAAGTGTTAATGATCTTCTTGGAGGCTGCTGCCTTTCCTTCTCCAGCTCCTCTTCTTTTGTCCATGTCGCATGATGAACTTAAACTATCGACTTCTATCAAAAATCTATCAGAACTTGTATCAAAACGATCCGTTCCGCTCCGTAGTCACAAGCGGTATGCCGCTAAACCAACTTTATATCCCCGCTGAGCCAACGCCCGCATGCGCAGAACGCCGCTATACCAATGCTTGCGTCACCGTTAAACCAACGCTCTCTACCGCTCTCTTCCGCAAAACCAATGCTAAAGCAACGCCGGCTTCAGCGGTGCACCACTAAGTCAACACCCGTGTTTTCGATTTTTTTTTCCCATTTTGTGCGCAGTGACGAGCGTTTGGCCCCCCTCCCTACCTACGTTCAAGGAACACTCCAGCAAAGTTCAGGCGGTGTGACGAGCCTTAAAGCCCTTTACAATGTTCATGTAATGTTTTTTGAAATACCATTGTGCCTCATCCCACATCAGGTTCTTCAGTACTGTGTTCATGCTTGACCAGTGTAATTTCAGACTACAGCTTGTGTTCTCCTGATATTCAGATTATTCACTGTTTAAATAGTTCCACACTTAATAGTCACCATCTTGGCTAAACCATGGAAAGTTAAGCATCTGCATTTGTTATGGAGCAAAAAAACTCATAATAATTGTAATGTGCATCGAGGATATGTTCGTCTGTCCAGAAGCTGCCTCTTTATCACATGAAAAACATGACTGGAGGCTGGTTGGGGGCTGGCAGGATGAGAGACTCTGCAAAAATTCTGCTGCTGTGGTTGAGGAGAGATGCATTACATGGAAAACAAAACACTTGCAGCTTCATGTGTCGTGTCTATTCCTCTGCATTATGTTCTTTACATTGCAATAACCTTTGTTCTACCAGCATATCAAACATGAATTCAGCTGCAAACACAAATGGTTCCTACTTTTCTGCTTCCACATGGAAGGTTTGACCTGCAAACTTGTTTACACCAAGATATTCTGCACCACAAAGACTGAAACATGGACTAGTCCTCTTCATGACAGTCACTCAGTTTATTATCAGCTCATTTCCTTCAAAATACTGTTGAGTTTCAAGATGTAGATCAGACACTGGACCTTGATCCAAATGTCTTTCCTCTCATGAAGCCTCCTTGTTGAAAGCAGAGGTAACATACGAACTGAGGATGAGATATCTTCCACAATACAAAACACTTGAAGGAGCTTAGCCATCTTTCATTAAAAAATAAAGACTCAGTGAACACTGGGAAGAGATTTGAAACAGTTTACAGGAGAAACTTCTGAATTTCAAACACTCGGATAAATTCTGAGATAAACTAATTGCCATGGTTTCTGCTCTTTCTTGGCAGGAATCCCACAAATTGTTGTTCTCACCAAAATCGATGAAGCCTGTCCTGAAGTCAACAAAGACCTGAAGAATGTCTACAAGAGCAAGCACATCAAACAGCAGGTATGGTGAGATTTCATGAGCTGGTGACGATCAATGCAGCATCAGATCTGCACAGAGGGGACGACCATGATTATAGTCAGTAAAGTAAATTAAAATAATCTGACCGTGATAATCTTTAAACTGTTCATTTTTTTGGTTCAAACTTAGATGGAAGCAGTGAGTGCTGCGGTGGGGATTCCAATGAACTGCATCTTCCCAGTGAAGAACTACAGCTCAGAAATCGAAACAAACGATGAGATGGATTCACTGATACTGAGCGCAATGAGAAAGATCATTGACTACGGAGAAGACTTCCTGAATGAATAGTCTGCTTCAGATGACGATGGCATTTAGGAAATCACCCTCAATCACAACATGGAACATGATTGAAAACAGTGATAATGAAAAATTTGAAATTTAACACCTGAAAACAGAACTAAAATGTTATCAATGTCAGCAGTATCACAATTCACTGAGTTCTATATGAATGTTCATGAATGAAGTTAAACAGGCAGTATGTTGTGAGCTTTCTGTTCTTCAGAGGTCAGACCAAAACGCTAGGATTTGTGCACTGCCCCCTTTATAACTTTGGTGTCGTCGTTGGACGGGTTTCTTTGGATGTGTTTGTTTGGTTATGAATTAACATTTCTCTCCAGATATTAGACAGATTATTATTGCTGCACAATTGAATTTCAGTTCATTCAAAATTCATGAATAAATGAATGAATGAATTAAACTTTATTATCCCACATGGGGAAATTTGCCTTGGGCATAGTAGTGCAAAGCTGCAGACAAACATTTAGTGACACAAAACAATGGCGCAACATTACAAAAGAGACATGATATATATAATAGAACAATACAGTTTGAGGTAGACAAAAGGTAAAAAAAAGTGCAGACTTGTACAAAGTGCAAATGTGTGCGCATGCAAATAATTATGGACGGGGGAGCTGCAGGAAAGACTTTTGAACAGCTATTTTTCAAGTTTGAGACTTTTTGATTGATTTTGATTTTGTAGTAAAATGCAGTGAGTCTTGCTGTTGAATTGCTCATGTAAATATTTTTTCAAAGAAAATGTTAAAGTGATGATTAATATGATTGAATAATTATTGAATACCAAGACTTCCTGTTTCTCTTAAAAAATAAAAGTCTTTATCTAATAAAAGTTTTGAAATCTTGAATTAAGTCTGGTTTTATTATTTCCTTTTTTTTTGCATTTTAATGAACATTTTCATTTCTGGGTTAGATGGTAATGGCAGTGGCGTTTCGGTGTTAAAATACTTGCAGTTATGGGTGCAGTCATTGGCATGTGTGTGTGTGTGTGTGCATCAGGAGTCATGACCACACACAGAGTTCAACACCACTGGAAAGCACCTGCATATAAGATATATGAGACTGGGAAAAAGAAAAAAAAATTTCACTCACCAAAGCTGAGGGCTCTCTTGAAAAAAAAGGCGGCACAACATTCTTGTGTTGGAAAAACATTGAAATCAATTTAATTCGTTTTGATTTGTAATTGTTAACTTTAGCTTCATCAGTGCTGAACTGTCTCAGTCTGTCAACCACTAATCAATACCTGCCTACATTGGCAGCAGCCAATCAGGTCTCAATTTGGAAATGACGAGTGGAGCTCCAAGCTTGAAGCCCCACGATCTCAATGAATGGGGCTGCACTCATGCATGAGTACTTGTATTTTTCTGCATGCAATACACACTGCATTGAGAGAGTGGGGTGAACTCTTCTCATACCCCAAAGCTGTGGATCAGGAGAACACAGCCTGAAGTGGCAAGACAGAAACCAAAAACCATGAGGGGGGGGGGGCGGCCGCTCGTGGCCGCCGGCTCACAATAGACCCCACCGGCCTGGAACACACCGGCCATTCGGGAAACCTCCCGAACCTCCCGATGGCCACCCCGCCCCTGCTTCCAACTGAGAGATGCCCCTCTACCATCTTAGCCACAGCCTCCACTGAACATGTGGTAAATGGTATATAAAACACTCATATAGTGCTTTTCCTCTGCATTAGCAGACCCCAAAGTGCTTTACACTGCATTAACACATCTACCCATTCACACTCACATTGACATACATACACCAGTGGAGGTGGCCACCATGCAAGGCGCTCAGTCCAACCACTGGGGTTCAGTGTCTTGCCCAGAGACACTTCGACATGCAGACAGGGGGAGACAGGAAGACAGGAATCGAACTAACAACCTCCCAAGAGGCAAGACGACTGCTCTCCCCACTGAACCACAGCCGCCCCCATGCTTCAGCAGTAAGAGTTTTGGTAGAACTGTAACTTGGTAGCAAAATGACCTGAACTTGTTCCACTCAACTCACAACAAACAGACAGTTGTTGGTCTGTCGATAATATTTCCACATTACATTGATTACTCTGAAAAAATAAACAAAAGATCTTTCAACAACAATCCAACAGTTAAATTCATGAAGTTATTAGTGTTTATTCATCCCTGAGTCAACAGCTTACATGTCTCTTGTGTTGTTGACAAGCACATTCTGATTGACCTGTTTTGTGTTTTCCACAACTGGTTTCAGATATCTCTGTACTGATCACAGCTCTCAGCCTTGTTGGCTCAACATTCCTCATCATTTATATTCATGTGGAGAATGTTGGTCATCCATTATCGCAGCAGACATGCCATTCTTGGCTTATCTGTGATGGTTTATTACCTTTATCTAGTGCTTGTTGCTTGCTTGCTTGCTTGCTTAGTGCTCCAGCGAGGGTCAGGGTATCCCGTCTCAGTGCGTTGAGCCGACCAGGTGAACCAGATTTTTCCATTGCTGGCGATCTTGTGCCAGCTGCTCTGCATCCTCCACAGCAACTCTGTGTTGTTGGAGGTCACCTGCAACGACGTCGAGCCATCGGGTCCGGGGCTTCCCTCATGGTCGTTAAACTCGTCGTCGAGTTAAAATGGGGAATGGCCGAAGGACATGGCCGAGCCAGCGGGTGCGATGTTGTGCGATCAAGGAAGATGCTCGGGGCTGGCGTGTGCAGGCTCTAAGCACTTCATTGGACATTCGCTGGGGCCACCTGATGTTCTCGATGGTTCTAAGAGCCCTGCTATCAAAGCCATCGATTCTTGTGGCCAAAGTGTCATTCAGGGGCCACGTTTCTGAGCCATAAAGCAGGATGGAGAGTACGGCTAAGTTGTAAATCTGGAGCTACATCTTGGTGAGATGGTCTGGTGCCGCCAGAGTGGTTTCCAGAGGGACTGCAGAGCAGATGCTGCCAGGGCTCGTCTGCGATCAATCTCTGGTTTTAGGTCCCCACTGTCTGTCACCATGGACCCCAGGTACACAAACTTCTTGACAGGCTCTACGATGTCGCTACCAATTTGCACGGGAGGTGGATCTGCTCCATCACCAACATACATGAAGTTGGTTTTAGTCCAGCTCACTTGGAGGCCAAGCTGTGCTGCCTGCTCACTGCAAATGCCCAGATCGTCTCTCAGCTGACTGTAGGTTGTGCTGAGCAGGATGGTATCGTCAGTGTATTCCAGGTCAGTCAGGTGGTAGTTGCTGAAGAACACTCCAGGAATGCACTCGCAGGCCTTGGGCATCAGATGGTCGATGATGCAGTTAAAAAGATCAGGAGCAGCTATACAACCCTGGCGAACACCACTAGAGATGGTAAACCAGTTGGAGTCAATGCCGTTAATACGAACACAGCTTTCTGTGTTGCTGTAAAGCAGCTTGGACAGAGCGATGATCTTGGGTGGTACTCCGAGGGTTTGGAGGATGTTCCACAGTGAGGAGTGGCTGATGGTGTCAAAGGCAGCTTTCAGTTCAATGAATCCGATATACAGATGGGATGCGGAATTCACGGGGTTTTCTCTATCAGACGTATAGCAGAGATGTGGTCAATTGTGGAGTGATTGGGCATAAAGCCAGCCTGCTGGGGACGGCGGCGGCTTCTGATCGCTGGAAGGGCACGGTTAAACAAGATCCTGGTGAAGACTTTGCCAGGGATGGAGAGCAGGGTAACGCCTCTGGTTTCCGCAGACAAGCCTGTCACCCTTACGTTTCCAGAAGGGCAGGATGACCCCTCTGGTCCAGTCGATGGGCAGCTGCTCTGTTTCCCACGCCCGATTGAATAGGTGGGTTAGCCACTCCACCATGGCATCATCGTTGGCTTTGAGCATCTAACCGGTGATGGCACAGGTGCCGGGGTCTTTCCTGATGTTCAGTTTTTTCAGAGCAGCTCTCACTTCCCCGGGTGTTATAGGGTATGCGTAGCAGGCGTCGCTAGGAGGCGCAGAGTTTGCAGCCTCTAGGAGGGTGGGATCAGCCGGGATGGTGCTGTGCTGCAGGAGGAGGCTAAAGTGTTCCTTCCAGCGCTCGAGGCAGTTGGCTTCAGTTGTGATGAGATTACCGTCAGAATCTTTTACCAAGGCTGTCTTTATGTGTGGACCGCTACGGGCTTGGCGCAGTAGACTGAATACACGGCTCAAATTATTGTTGTTGGCCACGGACTCAAGCTGTCGGGCTTCTGCTTCCCAGAACCTCTCCCTATTGTCAGCAATGGCCACATTGCGCAGGCTGTTCAGTCGCCGATACTCCATGAGGTCGCCTTGGAGCCGGGCCTCACGTCGCTGGTCAATGATGTTTAATGTCCTCTCTGATATCCAGGGCTTTCTCGGGGATGATCGTGAGCGTCCAAGGACATTGTGAGCTGACTGGAGGACACTTTCCTTGAAGGTCACCCATCTGCGGATGAAGTGACTGAAGTCTGTGGCGATGTTGGGGTCGTTGAGTTGGGAGGAGTCAGGGCAAGGCAGAGTCTTGTGCTGGTTGGCTCGGAGCTTTAGCTTAAGCTGGGCCACCAGCAGACGATGGTCTGTGTTGCCAAGCTGTGCCCCTCTGTACACCCGGCAGTGGTGACAAATGACTTCCAGCGTCGAGAAATGAGGATGTGGTCCAGCGCCTTCCTGGTTTTGCTATCTGGGCTGTACCATATCCAGTGATGGATTTGTTTCTGAGGAAACCAGGTGTCAGCAACGCAGAGGCTGTTATGGTGGCAGAGGAGGAGGGGGCAGTTGCCATTGCCATTTGTTTTTCCTGTCGATGAAGGTGGGGCCAACAGGTGAGCCGGGGGACCAATCGCTGCTGGATAGAGTGGCGTTGGCATCCATGAGAATGATGGTGATGTCGTGTGGTGGAGCTTGGCTGACAGCCCGGTGGAGTTGGCCGAAGAAAGTGTCCTTCACATCCTCATCAGTGACATCCGTGGGGGCACAGGCGACGACCGCTGTCATCTTGCCTTGGTTGTGGAGGAAGCGGGCAGACAGTAGTCTGTCTCTTAGAGGTGTCCAGCTGATGAGGGACCTCTGGAGGGCTTTTGGAATGGCAAGAGCCACACCATAAAGGCCGGTCCGCTTCTCGGGGCCACTCCAGATGTAAAAATAGTCGCCTGCTGTTGTTTCGCCATTACCTTGCCATCAGACCTCACAGACCTCACAGGGAGATGTTGTAGCAGCAGAGCTCTCAGGACAGCAGGGTGGCAGCTCTGGGGCGAAGGAGTGTCTGGGCATTGCATGTGGCCACACGGGTCCTACGACGAAGGTCAATCTGTACTTGTTGGTCAGGGGCAGGCTGGGGTCCGTTACCGTGTGGGTCAGTCCGACTTCTTTCTCTGGTCAGTTTCGTAACAAGGGGGTTTCTCCTGGGTGGGTTGTTGGCCCTCCGCAGGATAGCCGGTTGGTTGGGCTGCCACCTCACAGCGTACCGGCATGCTGGGGTTTGTAGTCAGAGTTGCCCTTCTCCTAGACAGACTGCTTACCAAGGCTAACAAGCTCTGTCTACCCGGGTTTGGAGTCAGAGTTGTCCCTCTCCTAGGCTATGTTGGTCCACAGCACCCTATTCTGTTTTATTCAGGTGCAGCCCCCCCAAAGGAGGGCACCCCTATCCGCCACCCAGGGGACGCGCTTATAGCCCCAGCATGAGGAGTGCTTGTTAGATTTTTCCATTAGAATAAAATCACTCACTCAGTCAACCTTTTCATTCCATCTGGAACATCAGGCTGTAATATTCCACCACCAGGCCAAGTTTGGACAAGGAATGTTTTTACCATGTTTGAAACCTTGAAAACAGCTCAGGTCATCAAGAAAAAAATGGAAAAAAATAGAAATCCCATGATGCTGTCAGACAGTAAAACAGTTTGCAGCAGCCATTCCCTTCTAAACACTGATTGGTCAGTCCTGAGTCTCCTCTGTTCAATCAGCAGCTGCCCTCATATTTATCTTCCTCACTGTCAGCCAGACAGTGGAGGTGGAATATGTTGCCTCCACAACATTAATTTCTCAGCTTTAAGTTGTGTAATTGTAGAAATGCCAACTCTACCATGGATTCAACAACTCTATTTTCCTTCACAGGCCTGGAACTGATTTTAGTAGCATCCAGTGAAAATCACTCATTTTACCATTTACCCAGGAAATAAATCCTAAACATCACTGAATGTATAATTATGGTTTGTAAAGCTATGGCTTTTCCTTGTTTTCAAAATGTTTAATATAACCTAAAGGGACATTCTTGTCCATTTAAAGCAAGAACAACAGTGACGTCCACAGATGTTTTTGCTGAACGCAGCAGTTTTGTCTGACTCTTCCAATTTACTCCACTGTTGAGATGCTCAGACACCTCAGTAAGATATGCAGCTCTTGCAAACCAGATTTTATTGTCAAACAGTTCTGCATATGTTGAGTTAGTCTATGGGAAGACTGTGGCGATTTCTGTTTGAAGTTCATAAAAATGTAGCAACACATTACTCCTCGACAGCCAGCAGATTGAAAAGCTCTTGAGCCTTTGCAGTGTGGTGAGCGATGTGGGAAGATGTCCGGAGTGCTTGTTCTTCTTTAAGGCAAAATGCTGTCAGACACATTTGTGTCCTCAGTTCCTGGAGTCATCTTTAAAAAAAAAAAAAAAAGCTCCTTATTGCTTATCTCTGCGTGCAGGATGTTCAATGGCGCTTCAGTTTGGGTGGTTTCACACTCTCAGTTCATGCACTTCACTCCAGACTACACTCTGGGATTTCTGTCCCTTTTCCCCAGTGTACGAAAATCCACATTTTAAATCCTCCAGGTCAAATTTGTGCTTCACCATCTTGTAACAAACACAAACTTCAAACGAACGTCACTCAAATCATGATTGCTATGGCTGCAACAAGAGACTACAGCAAATGTCTGAAGAATGCCTGTCAAAATAAAAGGTTTTAAGAATGAAAGACGTGTCCAACATCAGACACACAACAAATATTGTTTATTTATTGATATAATTATTTTGTTGATTTGATCAGCTGTATTTGACCACTGAAAACAGGTCTGTGACCCACTTTTGGATCGCAACCCACCAGTAACATAGAAGATGGAGGGAGGGATGGAATAATCTTTATTACTTGTTTCAAACTGAATTTTGATGATTATTTTGTGACCTTAGTGTTGAATAAATTTCTTTTCAGTGATCTATTGATCTGTCTGAAATTTCAATCCTGCAACAATCCTTCATTTGAAGAATATCAGTTGACATGAAGCTAACATTATTACTGTATTTTCCATCTCCACTCCTTCACAGTGCTGCTGTGATGCTTCAAGCCCAGACTATTATGACAAACTAAGCAGCTTTTTCATAAGTTCTTATGCAACCTGAAAGAAACCAAAAGCGTGAATGGTGTTTTGACATAGTTGTACTGAGCATCGAACCAAACATCAACAGCTTCACAGCTTTGCTGAAAAATGTTCACCTTGGATTTATTTCAGTAAAAGCAATTCATCACTTTAAAGGTGCATTAAGGAGTTTTTCAACTTTAAAAATACTTATTTTCCACCATAAATATGTTACAAATATTCAATAATGTGTACAATGTGCCCTGACATATTCATTGCTCGTACCGCTAACAGCGCTAAATTGTCACTTGAAAGTTGCAGTGCCGGTCCGGCACCAGAATTTTTCTGGGGAGAATTTGAGATGATGAGACGTAATGCGCGCTCCCGCTGGCCTGATTTCCTTAAGTTTCGTTTTGTCCGCCATTACTCCGCCAGATGCTTAGTGAGCAACAACTGAACAGTACTGAGGATGGAGCTTCCAGAAAGTAAGAAAAGACCGGCTTGTAGCACTGCCACAGCTCCAGCACAGACCCCACCAGGCAGAAGAAACTTACATTTTAGGGCCCGGTCACACCGCCGGAACTTTGCCGGAGCATTCTTTGAACGGTAGGGAGGGGGGCCGAACGCTCGTCACCCGCGCACAAAACTTGGCTTAGCGGTGCACCACTGAAGCTGCCGTTGCTTTAGCGTTGGTTTTGCGGTAGAGAGCGGCAGAGAGCGGTAGCAAGCGTTGGTTTAGCGGCGTTCTGTGACTACGGAGCTGAACGGACCGTTTTGATACAAGTTCTGATCGATTTTTGATAGAAGTGCATAGTTGAAGTTCATCATGTGACATGGACAAAAGAAGAGGAAGGCTGGAGAAGGAAAGGCAGCAGCCTCCAAGAAGATCATTCATGAGCAGGCAGCTGAAGCAATGGAGTCAGTAAATAGATGTGGCCCACTGGTTGTGTCAAGAAATATTCTTACACCCCCTCCAAAGGCTGCAACGGTCAGCCAGACCGCAGTGTTTTGCGCAGGAGCACACCAACAGCTTGTTTTTCTGTAATCTAATATATTAGAAATTAAGATATATAAACAAAATATTAAGTCAAGAGGATCAGCAAACCTTTTAATGTCTCATGTCTGCTTTATTAATGCCTCAAATCAGGTTTTAAAATTTATTTGACTTTTTACAGTGCGCATTTGCGCAGCATGACCTCTCACACTCCGCGCATTCGTTTCCTTGATAAACACGCACACACACACCAACACACACAAAACAGTTATATAGTATTATTAACCGTCAATAATAATCAAGAACATCCTAAAATTAGTAAAATAAGTCTCCCCGGCTGCGCACCAGGACGGACACCTTCCCACATGGTCCCGTCCTCACCCTGCTCATTTGATTCTGGGACTGCAGGCTCCACAGGACAAAGGTATTTATTCAGAAAATATGTTCGTTCTAAAATTAATTTTTGGAAATGAGAAACACGTGGTTTGCTGTACTTTGATGGAGGATATAATATTTTACCCGAATCTGTAACTGGCACATCTGGAGACGCTGCAGTGCTCCTGCTGTCAATTACCGTGCTCACTGCTGTATTGAGATTTATTACATTAGTTTATTTATTTTTCACACCATTTATGTTATTATAATTAGGTATAAACTGACAGCAGCCTACAGTAATTCTCTATACCTGGAGGTGACGCGTGAGCGCTTCATGCGCCACTGCAGGTTCTGCTGGACTGTCCGACACGTCTCCGCCATCCGACTCCCCCTCACTGACCTCCTGTATCATTGCTAAAGCTTCTTCCACCTTATATCTCTTCTGCCTCTTTTTATTGTCTTTTGTGTGTGTGTGTGTGTGTGTGGGGGGGGGGGGGGGTTGGTTGATATTTTTGGACGTCTGTCTGGTTGTCTGCTGTCAGAGCTCGCTCCCTGTTCAGATGCGGCATATGAACCAAAATAAATCAATCGCAGAAAAAAAGCAACGCGAAGTGCGTCTTCTTTATCTTTTGGAGGTATAAATGCTTTGTAATATTATGTGTTTCATTGTTAGGACATTATTTGCTTCAGAAACCTTATTTGCTTCAGAAAAACATACAAGACACATATTTAGGAAAAGTCAAAGAATTAGAGGACAGGGGAATTATTTTAACAGATTTATGTTAATTATAAAAACCCAACCGGTCTGTCAGACCGTCTTGGCTGTTCTGGTGTTAAAGGGCAACTCCGGTTTTTTGACACCTGGACCTTATTTATAGGTGTGTGCATGCTCATATACTCACTCAGACAAACATCATGCAGCTCCGAGTCCTTCAGAAGTTATTTAGATCCAAACGATGTAGCCGCACTAGCGGGGGTGCCACAGCAATGGAGCGTTAGCGCGGGACATAATCTCTGCAAAGTCGCTCATTTCGGCTGTATTTTTCCTCCATCGGCGCTGGGTTGCCTTTCGGTCGGAAGGGGGGACTCCGGCGGTGTCCCGCGGCCTGGCTCGGAGCGCGCATCCGCCGGGCAGCGGAGATCTGGATTCTCCCGGCGAGGAGAGCGCTCCGGCCGTCGCGCGCCCCGCGGCCGGCGTGGAGCGCGCATCCGCCGGGAAGCGGAGATACGCTTCCTCCCGGCGAGGAGAGAGCTCCGGCCGCGGCGCGGCGGGCCGTCGTGCGTCCCGCGGCCGGCCCGGAGCGCGCATCTGCCGGGGAGCGGAGATACGCTTCCTCCCGGCGAGGAGAGACATCCAGCGGCCCAGCGGCCGCGTGTGAGCCGTGCGTCTTCGCCGGTGTCCGGAGCCTCCGTGGAGCAGCTGAGGGCCGTTTTCCAACTCGGCCCCTGGAAGTCAGACGCCGGGGCACCGTGACAGCTGAGGCCGACTCAAAGTGCCTCTCTGCTGGGGAGAGGAGCTCCGCAACGTTCCCATCCGAGCTAATTGTGGCTAAGTTAGCGAAAACTGTCAGCTCGTCAGCTGACCCACCTGAAGATGGTAGACGAGCTGACTTTATGATAACACTGGCGATGGATGAAGAAATACAGCCGAAATGAGCGACTTTGCAGAGATTATGTCCCGTGCTAACGCTCCATTGCTGTGGCACCCCCGCTAGTGCGGCTACATCGTTTGGATCTAAATAACTTCTGAAGGACTCCGAGCTGCATGATGTTTGTCTGAGTGAGTATATGAGCAGGCACACACCTATAAATAAGGTCCAGGTGTCAAAAAACCAGAGTTGCCCTTTAACAACTGTGAAAAAAAATACAGTTTTATACATATTACGTCAACCTTTTTCATTTATTATTCCATTCCACCGTTCCAGCAACCCCGTGTCCGCTCGTAGAACGCTTACCACCGCTCCAACGACGTTTGTGCAACGTTTAATCGCCGCCTGGGCAACGCAGCCAAGAAGCGGTGGTCCAGCGTTCAAGATTGCGTTGGCCTCACGGACCCGAGCGTCCACGAACTTGCGTCTGGCGGTGCCAAACTTGGACTGGGCGTTGGTGGAGCGGGGGTGAACGTTGCCGGGGCGGAAAATTCAACGCTCCTCACCGCTCGGAATATTTTGTGCAGCTCAAAACTTTCGGAGCGGTAGGAGGGCCCCTCCGGTAACATCAGGCCGAGCGTTTACGGCGTTGCTTTAACGGAGGCCAACTTCTGTTAAAGGGTGGTGAACGGTTACGAGCGGTGATGGGTTTTTTTCACCGCTCCAGGGACGCTCCAGCAAAGTTCGGGCGGTGTGACCGGGGCTTTACTCGAGCGCTACTGAAAGAGTGAGGAAGAAGTTCCCCTCTTTCATGCATGTACATGGACGCAAGCCAAAGTCACGAGCATTTCACTAAGCTGCAGTTACGCCCACGGCCTGCAGGGGCCGTTGTTTCACATAAAACTAGCAAACTCCTCAATGCACCTTTAAAGCATAAGGTAGGAATGTTTTACACTTTTGCATTTTTTTATTTATATGTGATCTTTAAACAAATTAAACAGCATGAATAATGATCAAGAAAAGTTATTTGTGTAAAAGTTTGAAAAAAAAAACGTTATTTCCTTAGAAAGTTCATCTTTAGGCAATAACCAGTCCACTGAAAGACTGTTTAACTCATAAATGTGTTGTCTAATCCCTTTTTTTTTTTTTTTTTTTTTTTTTTTTTGGTTTTTCTTTAAATAAAATTCAAACATTCCTTCTGCCAACAGTGCTGGGTGTCTTCCTCCACTGTTCAAATCTTCTCATAAGACAATCTTTTTTTTTTTTGGTTTGTTTTTTGACAACATTTTCTAAATTCATATTGGTACATAGAACAAGTGCTCACTACACAATGTCAGTAGAAAATGTGATTCATGCAGATGTGCTTGTGTTGACCGTTCTTGATAAACCATGGAGAGACGAGACCAGGGCCGTGCTGAGACTTTGGAGGGGCAGTGCTCCAAGTTAAAAGGGAACACATGGACCACAAATATCATACAGAAACATACTGTTCATATCTGTTTGAACTGCAGCAACCCAGAATGTAACGTGGAATCACAACACATTGTTGTCCACACCTCTGATCTTTGTGAGGAGTCAGTCTATGTGTGTGGACTTTACATTCTGGGTTATAGTACCATGGTGAGTAATGCTGCTGATCTGTGGCCTCTTGGCCACATATGTGTCTCCTTACACTACCACCCAGTGGTGTCAGACAAGTACTGCACAGTTCAGGAAAATTTCAAATAGCTGCCAGTATGTGTCAAAGTTCAGCCAGCCACTCCAAACCAAAACGTCAACAAGACATCCAATCATACTTCTTAACTTGTTCTTGATAAGATATGCATAGAAGCATTGTAAGTTTGCCATGATGTGTAAATTTGACAAAAACAGTCAATATAGTGATCAAGTATGATGCTAAACATGATTTACACATATGTGTACAGAGGGACTTAGCTTTGTTAAAAATGCTAATATGTTAGCAAAAATTTGCCCAGGAACAGCCATGGCTGGACCCCATCGAACTATTTTGAGCAGAATGTCGATAAAGATTTGATGAAAATAATTTCAGATGGCTCTGATGCGAAGTCATTAGCCAGGACTGGGGACCCACTCGACACATCAGTCGGTGAGGTTTACCATTTTTTTGGTGCCTGTATTTTGATTTCCTGTGTCCGATACCCAAAAATGGGGATGTACTGGTCCAAAGCATTGAGATTCACAGTCATCGCTGACGCGTGACAGATTCGTCAGACTGACGGCATCGCTTCTGGATGCATGCTGCCCTACGGAGGCGGCATGAGCTCGGTGAGTTCCACCGTCTTCTGCAGGAGCTGCGCCCGGACCACAGCCGGTTCCAGCGCTACTTCAGACAATTAATCTATTGAATCGTGTCCAGGAGCAGCGCTTTGCACAGTTTGTTTCGTGCTTTTTAAACTAATACATTTCAATGACAGTCGTCTGGCCACGCCCCCCTCACATTAAACGATGCATATACTATTGTTTCTTTTATTCCGACACTCAGATAGTAGCCAGTTTTATTGTCATTGCCCTGTCCACACTGAAGGGATCTTTAAAGATGTGTGCAGCCACACTGCTGAACAGGAACATTCTGGAAACATCGCGATCGTATCCATTCCACAAGGGGAGAAAAAAATTCATCCCCCTTTCTGTATTAGTGAAATACATATTGCTGATCTCGGTGGTTACATTCTCGGTTGAAATCAGTGTTGTTTTCGGCAGCCTATTTTGATTTAGTTTTAGTCTTAGTCTTTTAGACGAAATGCTTATGAGTTTTTTAGTCACATTTTAGTCATTTCTACACTTGATAGTTTTAGTCTAGTTTTAGTTGACGAAAACCAAACGGGTGTCAGTCCAGGTTTAGTCATTAACGAAAAAATCTTAAACAAAAAAAAGAGAAAAAAGACAGACACAGGAAATTATAAACCAAACAATCATAATGAAATATACCTAATTGGCACAAAACCAACAGAACACATTGATGCCTTCGAACATTAAATAATAAACTGGACTAGTTTGATACTTTACAGCCAGTGAGCTGCTCATATGAGCTCTGCCAGACAGAATGAGAGGACTGATGGGAGTTTTGCTGATACTTTCAAGCTATTTTAATAATGTCCATGCTGATATGAAGGCTGAGATCTTTTATTAAAACTGGTCTGTTATGTTTCTATGTTACTGGTTTGAACTGGTCAGAGTAACTCCTGTTATTACTTTTGGAGGAGCGATAAAACCAATATTAAGACGGTTTTTGGAAAAATACTACCAATAAAACACCTGAAATAAACAAATTAATTCCTCAGGTACACTTGATGGTATGAAACACTTGGAAGTCTTCAAAACTGAAATTGCCAACCCTTCAATTTGAAGATGAGCAACTCGACCAGGCTGTCATTCTAGTTCAAAGTAATCAAGGAAACACCAGGAGCAAGGCGGCGAACACTCCGGGTTGTCTTCATCTGATGTGCTTTTGCCAGAGGTATGACAAGATTGTGTTGTTTGCATGAAGTGATTAATGAATGAATAAATGTCGTGTGTATTACACATAAATGATTGAAATTAATAAAACTGATAACAGTACATATATTTTCCTTTTGTTAGTCTTCCAGTGAAAAATAAAGGACTATGTTCATTTGTGATAGTTTTTTTTCTTTTTTAACTGTGCAAATTTCTTTCTTCTGGTCTCGGTGACAGTTGCAGTTCTGGTCAAAAGTCATCAGGAGGCTTTAGAAAGGTTCACAACGGGTGCACAGTATTAACCATGGTACTGTAATAATAATAAGTGAACAACTGATGATGATTGATGATGATGAAACATCTACTTGAAAGCCTTTTTAATTTTGATTTTTCATCCTACACACTCGTACATCACTACTTTGTTGTACTCTATATTTTTATCCAAAAAGAATTCAGTTTATTTGTCTTTTGGATGATAGATTTTCTTTTTCTAATTAGAAAATTGACAGGAGCGTGTGCCAGTGGATGCAGTGAGCTCTTAATCAACTTTGTTTCTCAGCAGAGCAACACATATTAAAAAGGTGATGAATGTCGTTCACATCAATTGTCATGGTTTTAAAGCTCTGGCTGACTGTCGTTCCTCATCAGTAAATGTAGTTACCTGACTGACATTCAAAAGCAGTCTTGTGTGTGTTCTTGACTGTTCACATCACCCAACCAAATAAAGTCTGACACAAAATGTTGCACTTTGTGATATAAATTATCTATTTACATTTGCAGAAAAATGACCCCATCAAGACAATGTCGTAATAACTATGAGAAATAGAACCCAAGATACAGAAGCTGACCTCTCTGAGGCATTCCTCCAGGGACTTTGGACTTTTCATCCCAAACACACTCACACCTCACCACTTTGTTGTACCTTGAAGAGATCTGTATTTGGGATTATTTGTTATTTAAGAGAAGCTATTTATAAGACAAGCTTTCTTTAAGGCAGTAACATGTTTCTAGATCAGGGGTTTTCAAAGTGTGGGATTATAGCGAACCTTTCCCCGGAGAACTCAAAAGCATGCCACCTCCCACCCCCCCTTTACCCCCCTAATTATAACTGTTGACTGAGTTTGCATGTTCTCCCCGTGTGTGCGTAGGTTCTCTCCGGGTACTCCGGCTTCCTCCCACGGTCCAAAAACATGCATGTCAGGATAATTGGTCACCCTAAATTGCCCCTGAGGTATGAATGTGTGAGTGAATGGTTGTATGTCTGTATATTTATGTCAGCCCTGCGACAGACTGGCGACCTGTCCTGGGTGACCCCGCCTTCGCCCACAGCAGCTGGGATCGGCTCCAGCCACCCGCGACCCCGAAAGGGAGAAGCGATAGATAATGAACGAATGAATGAATGAATGTTTTCAACATCTTTTTAAAACACATTTTTAACATCACTGTTAAAATTTTCTAACCCATAATTTTTTAACATATTTTGACTGGGTTGCGACTGGTTTCTGATGTGACTGGTTTGTTCCTGGAGGAAACGAAGTGACGAGTGCCTCGGTTGACTTGCACCAAGTTAAAAGAATAAAGTTTATGTTTTTCCAAGAGATGCCCGGACTCTCATTCTCCCTCTGAAGAAAAATCACATTCATGTTGACCAGGAAGTCATAAAGCTACCAGTTGTTGGAGTGGTATCTCCCAGGTCAGGGCTGTCACATGACACACTGATGAAACGCTGCAAAGTCCGTTTTCTGATCAATAAGACATTAAACTCTGGTTTATTTTCATTTCCATGCTGATGAATGTAAACTTCCTCCTCTGAGGAATGTTTCATGGGCTTCCCATTATATCCGTTACTTCCCCTCCAGGTTGTGAGTGATCCTGACGGTGCTGCAGCGCCCCCTGTTGGATGGTGGAGTACGTCCTGTGTCCATGCAGGAAGCTGAAGGATGCTCCGCTGTGCGTTAGTGTCCACGAGGAAACACCTCAAAAGACAAGGATGCAGCGTCTCTCTGCTTGAATTCATTGTGACGATTGAACAGTATATTGAAGGAATACAAACAAAGGTCACAGTTTGTTTCAGCCACCTTGATTTGCTCTTTGGAAAACAAAGTCAGGATTCCTCCTCTCTCAACAGCTTCAGCAATCCTGATGATGATTTGTGAAAACTCACAAAAAGAGCAGGAACTGTGGCAATTACACTTTGATTACAGTAAAGACTGTCCAGGAATTATTCTTGCTGCCTTCCATCAAGCAATCGGAATCAGCCAGCGAGAGACAAGATGCAGAATCAGCTGACATTTTGGTTTGACAATGCACAGTATGACAATTAAAACTTAAAATGTACAGCCCATTCCCAATCTCCCAGTCTGGGCTGATACATCTCGCTGTTCCTTCTGAGGGTGGAGAGGGAGAACTGAGTCGGACGCCCGTTCAGAGTCCAGTAATACAATATTCCACTCACTTTCTCTCTTTGGGTGCAGCGACCCATTTAATTTAAACCCACTGTTGACAGGTAGAAATTTGGAGCAGGCGAGCTCACTGGTTCCCGTTCACACACCAGAACATGTTAAAAGACTTTTTGCCTTCCCTGTCTGGCACACCTGCAGCTCCTCACCTGTGTGCTCCTGATATGCCTGCACCCATCCTGCTCCCCCCAGTGGTCAAATCATAGAAATGATAGGCGGCTCCGACACACCGGCCCCGAATTGTTCATCTCAAAAGATGTTTATAATATGATCAGTGTGGAAATGCAGTCAAATTGTGGCAAGGAACCACATTTGGTGTCTTTTTTGGACGCCATCTTGAAATTAATTACTACAATACTGAGATTCTGAAGCAGCATTATGGAACCTCATCAATGATCTCTGTTCATTAATAAAATTGGTTCTTCATCAGGTTGTCATTTAAATATAACAGACTGTACATCTCAGTCAGGAGCAGTGTTGTGTAAAACATGGAAAGTACTTTTCAAGTTGGAGACAGAAACAGAGGAAGTACAGGAGAAAAAAATAGTCTCAACTGAAAGTGAGTTGTTCAGACTCCATCTGATATGAGTTCAGTTTAAGATGTGACAGAATGCTGGTGGGCATTGTGAAACAAACTCTTCTGTTAAAAAGAAAAGAGAGACAGAGGGTAAAGGTGATTCAATGTAGTTTCACAAGAATAATTCCTCCAGGCGCGCTGTGCTTTTTGAGTATTTATTGATATTCTATTGCTGGATGGGAGAAACCGGAGTAAATCAGTGCTAATTCCTGCTGGTGATGGTCAAACAGGGCTGATGTGGAGTCAGCAGTGGGCGAGGGGGCTCCCACCATGCAGGGGGGGCCACCTCCGGCCCCCGAGGGCCGCCGTCCTGCATGCTTTCCTCTCTCCCTGCTGCAGCACACCTCGATCTCATGTTGATGTTCATCCTCAAGTTTGTAAAAAAGCCCACTAATGAGTCCCTCAGTGTGATCGGGTGTGCTGCAGCGGGGAGGAAGATAGAACATGCAGGACGTCGGCCCTTCAGGACCCGGTTTAGACCCCCTGATGGCCTCCTGGAAAGTGACTCCGCCCTTTTCTCTCCACATGTTTCCTGCTGTTTTTCCTCTCCTGCATTCAGAAAACCCTAAAAGGCTGAAAAGAGAGATGTTACTGACAGAACATCCATTTAAATTCACCCCCACCCCCCCACCCCCCGCAAGGCCGACTTGACTGTATCCCGTCTCCTCAAGGCCTGCAGTTTCTCCACGTTTCCTGCTGTTTTTCCTCTCCTGCATTCAGAAAACCCTAAAAGGCTGAAAAGAGAGATGTTACTGACAGAACATGCATTTAAATTCTACATGGATTTTTGAATTGTGGAAAACTGAGTGTTGTGCTCATGAGTCTGGGAGTTGTTTCCTCGGATTACAGTCAAGTCGGCACCAATCCTTGTCGGCACTGCCCAACTCGGCACCGCCCCCGAGATACAGTGAAGTCAGCACCGAGTGAAGTCGGCACATAGCCAAGTCGGCCTCGCGGCCGGCCGGGTTGTGCAGCAAGCCTCTTTTTATCACGATTTGCACAGTTTTTTTCGTGCCGCTGCGCCGCTTCTCCTCACGCAGCAGGCGGGAGACTGGAGGACAAACTGTGTGATTCTGGTGACTGACAGGTTAGAGGTGGATGATGTACCTGGAGCTTCATGTTTGACGTTCTGTTTGAACCCAGTAGCTTAGCTACCAGCGCGCAGCGCTAGCGGCTGTCTGGTCATGTGACCGGTCCCCAAGGCATTCTGGGAATCATAGTGCAAACAACACAATATGCACAATAACCCGCCCCGTGCGTCTCATATGTGTGGGTGGCCCATGTGATCACGGGACGGGTTATTGTGCATATTGTGTTGATTGCACTATGATTCCCAGAATGCCTTGGGGACCGGTCACATGACCAGACAGCCGCTAGCGCTGCGCGCTCGTAGCTAAGCTACTGGGTTCAAACAGAACGTCGAACATGAAGCTCCAGGTACATCATCCACCTCTAACCTGTCAGTCACCAGAATCACACAGTTTGTCCTCCAGTCTCCCGCCTGCTGCGTGAGGAGAAGCGGCGCAGCGGCACGAAAAAAACTGTGCAAATCGTGATAAAAAGAGGCTTGCTGCACAGCCCGGCCGGCCGGCCGCGGCGCAGCCGACATTGTGATAAAAAAAAGAGGCTTTTGGCCGAGGTGGTAAACAGCTGACAGTCAAGTCGGCACCGACCAACTCGGCCACTTGAGAACCCCCCCCCCACGAGGCCGACTTCACTAGGTGCTGACTTGACTGTATCCCGTCTCCTCAAGGCCTGCAGTTTGGTCCGGATGTCCCTCTCTGGCTCCTCCTCCGTCCGGTGCAGCCAGGTCTGGAAGCAGGTCTGGTTCTGCTTTAAAAGCCGCTTCTCCTCAGAGTACTCATGATTCTCTCTTTACGCGTTTCTCTCTCTCTCTCTCTTTAAATAATTCTTTCTCTCTCTTTAAATGTTTTCTTTCTCTTTAAATATTTCTCTCTCTCTTTAAATGTTTCTCTCTCTTTACCTCTTTGTTCTCTCCCTTCCTAGTCCTGTAGTTTCCCTTGTTGCCAATTTATCACTTTTATCAATTTAGCAAGAACCTGCTCCATGTTTCGAACCTAATCCTCTATCTTTTTTATTTGGTTCTCTGCCTCTGCTATTTTTTTTATTATTGCTGTAAACTTTCTGTTGTTTTCTATCTGGAAATCTCTCTTTGGTACATTGGAGCTTGTTTAGTCTTCTGGAAAGTTCATCTTACTTTTTGTTGCAGCTATTATTTTAAATTTTTGTTATTTCACGGCAGCCTGATCCTCCTTCAACATTCTCCTTTTTTTAAATTCAGTGTCATTCTAATACATTGTCTGATTTAAGTTCAAGTTAAATGTATTTGGAGGATTCGGCAGCGTCAAATTGTTCGCGAACATCATCCCAGTTGATTACATTCCAGATAGATTTGATGTAGTCTGATCGCTTGTCGTACTGACGGTAATATGCATGCTCCCACACATCAAAACCAAGGAGAGGAGTCAGACCTGTTGTCCCCTGCAGTAGATTCTCATTTAGACAAGCTGCAATTTTAAGTTTTCCATTCCAACTATTGTAACCCAGCCAGCCCCAGCCTGAGCCTGGCACTGACATTGCTGCAGCAGACATCTGTTGTTTCATTTTTTTGAATGAGCCAAAGTCGCGCATAATCGCGTCCATCAAGACACCTTCAGGCTCACCCCCTCCATTTGGGGAGAGGCTGTTCCAAAACATGCTGTGATTGAAGTGGCCTCCACCATGAAAGATCAGAGCTGGGTGAAGGATTTCTTGGGCTCTCGCATCTCCCATTTCAACTGCCTTCTCAAATTTCTCCATCGTCTTGTTGAGGTTTTTCACGTGTGCAGCATGGTGGAGGCCGTGGTGCAGCCGCATGGTCTCTGCAGAGATGTGGGGCTCCAGGGCTCCATAGTCATATGGTAGATCTGGAAGGGTGTATTTCTGCCTTGACGCTGCAGCTGGTCTCACAGCCTGGCTGGCTGAACGCATGAGAGTTTGCCCTACTCTGAACAGGATGTTCATGGTGATGCTGGTTTGGTGAGAGAAACGCGGGTAAAAATCTTTCTGAGGAGCTCTTGAAGCGGAGTTCTGTTGCTCTGTGCTTGTTCTGACAGCAAGTGAACAGTTTCTCCTGTCGCAGGACACTGGTGCTTTCGTTTGATTCTGATGACATCACACTCCCAGTTGCCTAGCAACCGACTGCTGCAGCTGTCTCTATGGTGACAGGCTGGAGCAGGCGTCTCCTGCTGTCCTGGTGAACTGTTCAGCTTCTGCGTGGGCCTGTGGCCAGTATGCTGTGATTTTCCTGCGGCCAAAACCAGAAACCCTTGCAGAGGCCACAATGTGCATCTTGGTGGCTCCAAATGTGATTTCCTCTCTCGAGTTTCTGACCCTGGTATTCCATGCAGCCCATTTTGGGTTGTGTGTTGGAAGACCTCACGTGGTGTTGTGTCTGGATTCAGCTGATAGTTCTGGTTGCTGGTATAGATAGAGATAGAGATATACTTTATTAATCCCAGACTGGGAAATTCAAGTGTCACAGCACCATCAGTAGCACTGCACACAAAAGTAAAAATATTTAGTGCAGAAAAATTATATATAGTGAAAGCTATTATGTACATTATTGACATACCTATACACAAACACCCATTATATACATACATACACATATATACATACATACACACACACACACACACACATATATATATATATATATATATATATATATATATATATATATATATTAGGGGTGTAACAATACATGTATTTGTATTGAACCGTTTCGGTACGGGCCGTTGGGTTCAGTATGGTGCGTGTGTTTACGTTCTGCGGCTAGCATGTGCAGCTACACCTGCAGCCATGGTTGCTACTGCTAGCAGCTTCATCCATGCTTCACATGTCTGCGTGGCGCATTGGTCCCTGGGACGTAATGTCATGAACTTCTGTCCACGGACGTCCGCGCGCAGGACAGATTTTGTGACCGAGTTGCGCGTATGCGCACGTCGCGCCGGTACACGCATGCGCCAGAGCGCCACAGCAAACAAACCATGACAGACGCTAACTTTGAAAAGTGAGTCTGTGAAGCGAACAGGCTGCAACTCCGTCTGAAGAAACTCAGAGAAAAGCTGGACGGAGAGAGCAGACTCTGTCAGGAGGAGGAGAAGGTCTGTCACTGAAGAGAAAGCAGTGTGTGAACTATACCGCGGCTGTCGGGGGGGCTCACTGATTGGGGGGGATGCGCGTTCCTCGGAGGGAATATGTCTGCTTTGAAGGGGATGTTGATCAGTGGACCTCTTTTTTAAACCTGTAAACACTATTAAATAGTCTGATACCAATGTGAAACGACACCAAAGTGTCCAGTAATGCGGTTCATGTCTTGAACCCTGAAAAACGTTCTGCCTGGCTGTGAAGACTCTGTTTCACTGAGGTTTTTCAAGCCGGGACCGTTGTGACGTAGATGTGATCCGGCTTCCTTATATGGTCATGCTCCGACTCGGCCAGGCTTCTCTGTGCCTGGTGTGAGTGTTGGTGTTAGATCCAGAGAACATGGCTCCCAGAAAATATTTATTTGGAAATCCTGGAAAGGCAGTTTTATTTGGCTTTCCTGAAGACGAAGTCGCCAGGCAGCAGTGGAAATTATTTCTTTTTCCGGGTCAGAAGAAGACAAATACTCCAGTCTTTGTCTGCCGACGGCATTTTCCACGGCACTGGTTTACAAGCGGTAAGTTAGAACTTTTCAGTGTCCTGTTTATTTTGTGTTAGCTATAAAAGTTATTTTAGATGGTAAGGTTGGGTGCTCGAAGAAATCATCAGCTGATCGGGGAATAGAGCAAAAAAGTTAGAATTACCACCAACGTCCGAAATTAACAGCTGCAAACGGCAGATGAATTTTCTGTTTGGTGAGTAAATAGCAGGGTTATCTGCCACACGGGGCAAGCGGCTGAATGGTTTCTACCATAATAATAATAATAATAGTAAGCGTTTTGGGACGCAAAGTGTGGGATCACTACAAGTTGAAACGAAAACACAGTGCAGCATGTCTGTGGAGCATCGGAGCTATCCTAGCATCGTATGATACACCAAGATGTAGCATGTTTGTTATCAGAGCAGCGTCACTGCAGCAGGTCAGTGAAAATACAATCGTCCCATGAGGGTTTCTGCCAGGCCTTTTCAGTCCGGGCGCCCCGCTCACGCTAAATTCTGCAGCGCCTGGACAAAGGACAGGGAAAAAAAAAATAGCGCCACGTCTGCGGCTAATTAGCAGTTGTGCACCACGGAGCAGCAGCGGCGGCCGCTTGGACACTCCGTGTGAGCAGCGCACTGCTCGGCATCGCCCCCCCCCCCAACACACACACACGTTCCCCCCTGGCTAAACTTTTATCCTGCAGGAAACACTGTAGACGCAAATTAATATTTTTGCAATCAGCTGTTTACACGTCTGAGTCACAGAGGAGAGCCAGCAGTCGTCACCAACTGTCTTTGAATGCGCCACACCGCCAAGGAGGTCCTTGAACGCAACGCGAAATTAAATGGAAGTGATTACACAGAAGAGGCACAACATGTTCAAAAGTTCAGGCTGGATTTCTGAAGAATGTGCCTTTTCACAAACAGCTGATATGGCAACGCTTGTCAGTTATCTCGACTTCCGAACCGGCAAAGTGGGTGTGACCAATCACAGCAAGTGGGATGCGCACATGGATGAGACTGGGATGGAGTCAACTGAACAGAGCGTTTTCGGAGGAAGGAGGAAAAGCAAGGAAGCGGCGCAGTAAAAGACACAGATCTAAGAAGCTTTCAGTGCCGGTTATCCTGTATAGGCCCTCTAGAGGGGGCTAGAAATTAAATACAAATGAGCAAAACCGGCCGATCAACGTCCCCTTTAAGTGACGCTTAAGCCATAGCGCCCCCACGCTTCAACGGTGAGGACAAGTACTGCATGCAGGTCGGCACCTTTATTAAAGTGAAATCGTGATGCGCAAATCATCCATTAAAATTGGCCTAATTCTGCATATAATCCATGATTATGATCATAAAAAATCAATAGTAATAAATTAAAGGAAATACATGGGGGAAACAGCATTTTTCCAATATTTAGGGCCCCCCCAAAATTTCACAAATCATGTTTTCAGGGGGGCTCATGTCTCATCAAGGGGGGCTGAGACCCCCCTGGCCCCCCCATAGTTCGCACCCTGAGTGAAAGTATCTAATCGCTCGGGCGCCGCCCCGAGATTCAGAAACAGAAAAAAAAGGCTAAATAAACTCTGATACTAAATGATAACATACTGACAATGTATGTGCCTCATTTCCTATAAATAATCTGAAATAAAGGAGCAGATAAACAGTCTGGAGAGCCGGAAAAGCTTCTGGAGGATGTGTGGATCAGTGCGCCTGCATGGAACGTCCACAGCTGAGCCCAAATGTAGCAGGAGAGAAGAGCGTTGGCATCGGTGATGTGCCGCAAAGCCGACACAGACGCGCGGGCATGGGAAGCATGGACAACAACAAGAACATTTAGGTTTTGCATTTTGTTCTCCACTCATGGTCCACTCGGACTCAATGTCCCCAGCCTCCCTCGGGACATGAGAGAAGCTCTCCTGCAGGTGGGATTTGAAAACCCTGCTGACAGAGGGTTCCACCAGACGTCTGCCAAGTCTGTCCGGTTTTCTCCTCCGCCAGCGAATCCAACTCACCACCAGGTGGTGATCGGTTCACAGCTCTGCTCCTCTCTTCACCCGAGTGTCCAAAACACGCAGCCAGAGGTCAGATGACACGACAACAAAGTCGATCATCGACCTCCGCCCTAGGGTGTCCTGGTGCCAAGTGCACTTATGGACACCCCTGTGCTCCAACATGGTGTTCATTATGGACACACTGTGGCTAGCACAGAAGTCCAACAACAGAACACCACTCGGGTTCAGATCAGAGAGGCCATGCGATCCAATCACCCCCTTCCAGGTATCACTGTTGCTGCCCACGTGGGCGTTGAAGTCCCCCAGTAGAACCATGGAGTCCCCAGTCGGAGCACTGTCCAGCACCCCTCCCAGGGACTCCAAGAAGGCCGGGTACTCTGTACTGCTGTTCGGCCCGTAAGCCGAAACAACAGTGAGGTACCTGTCCCCGACCCGAAGGCGCAGGGATGCGACCCTCTCGTTCACTGGGGAGAACTCCAACACATGGCGGCTGAGCTGTGGGGCTATAAGCAAACCCACACCAGCCCGCCGCCTCTCACCGCGGGCAACGCCAGAGAAGTTGAGAGTCCAGCCCTTCTCCAGAGGTTGGGTTCCAGAGCCCAGGCTGTGTGTGGAGGTGAGCCCGACTATATCTAGCCGGTACCTCTGAACCTCCCTTACAAGCTCGGGCTCCTTCCCCCACAACGAGGTGACATTCCATGTCCCTAGAGCCAGTCTCTGTATCCGGGGATCGGGTCACCGGGCACCCTGCCTTCAGCTGCCACCCAATCCACATTGCACCCGGCCCCTACAATTCCCTCGGCAGGTGGTGGGTCCACCGGAGGGTCGGCCCACGTCGCCCCTTTGGGCTGACCCCCGATGCACGCTGGATGCGGTCCGGCTCCGGAACGGCTCCAGTCCGGACACCACAGCTAATCCGTAGTCATTAAAATCAATGCTGTGATGCACACCGGCCGCGGTCCGGCTGCGGTCCTGCTCCGGTCCGGCTCCGGTCCGCTTCCGGAGCCTCTGCGGAGCTCCGGTCTCTTTCTGCAAAGATCTTATTTTTCCGCATGCCACAGCCCTACCGCGTCAATTCAGACAGAAGCAAGTCGGGGGCCGGAAGGAAACGCGATATGTGTTCCAAAATAAGTGACTTCAAAATAAAATCTGGGTCGTGTTTTTGCCGTATTATTCTATTTTTTTACTTCTTCTGGTAGAATACAGAACAAACAACGTGATGTAGTCATTATACGTTTTAGAAGAATGAACGGTTTTGTACTTCGTCACTGCTGAAAAGTCAAATGACACCAAAATGGCACAAAACAGCTCTGTGACCGGAGCAGCTCCGTGTTGCCAGATTAGGCGGGTTTCTGCCAAATCAAGCTTCTTTTTTGAACACGTCGGACGGGTTGATGAAAATTTCATTCAGTGGCGGACCGTGCATTTCACACTAAGGCCTTCAGAACAGATCCGCCTGAACCAATCCACCTCTCAATAACTATTTTATGTCTATAAAAAAAATCTTATTATGCAGATATGCACATAAAGAGTTGTTGCACAGCAGATAGATACTTGTGCAGCCAGAATAAATGCCTTTGCTGAAGTGCACAAGTCTCCTACTGCATCTGCGCACATACAATAAGCATCAACAACTTAATAAAACAGCAATATTATTTACGAAAAGAAGAACATTTTACTCACCAAAATCCCGATTATTTGTAAACAAAACGCATCCTCCTTTCCTTCCTCAAAAAGAGTTAAATTGCTCTGTCATATAGATTATCCGTGCGTTTCAGTTCCATAAAGCCAGGGCTGAAAGTCAAGCTTGCCCTGTGGTATTTCTGGCGTAAGTTTTATTTCTCTTCAGGTCTTCTTCTTCTTCTTCTTCTTCTTCTTCTTCTTCTTCTTCTTCTTCTTCTTCTTCTTCTTTGGAATAATTGCGGTAGGTGACCAACAACTTAGGTGCATACCGCCCCCTACTGTATCTCTTGGTGAATGTAAATCAGAGGGCCTGGATCTGCTGTTGTTAGTGTAGCTAGCGAGAAGGCGCTGAGTCGCCAACTCGAAATCTGATTGGTTGAAGCAACTGTCTGTTTGACGCTTCACTTTACTTTACTGGGCTATCAGAAAGGACAGTGAAGGCCTCAGACAGATTTCTTTGACCCTAGCAACAGATGATGCCTGAAATCTGATTGGTTAAATGATTTAATATGAAAAAAACATGTCTGGAAGCAGCGCAACCACGGGAAAACTATGAAAGGAACTGGAACATACCATTTGGAATCATTTATTAATTATTTATGGACAAAATATAATTTACATCAGTCTGTAATTCAGATACTTTTTAGGCCAGCAGAGAAGGCCTTGCAGGCCCTGACAGCCCACCACTGGATGAAATGATTATGTGTTCATGACGTGTTTGTTAATTATAAAAATACAGTTTTAACGTGCATTTTCAACCAAGATGGCGGTTTGAGCTGCTTTCTATTGAGCTTAACGGGTTTCAAGTTGTTTAAGGTGGATAACGACAGATCTGGCAACCTTCTTCAGCGGACTGCGGAGACACCGCAGGCGGTGTGAATCACAGTGCTGTGGTATACCGGACCGGAGCCGGACCGCATCCAGTGTGCATGAGGGCTGAGAGGCATGTGGCCCGGCCACCAGGCGCTCGCTTGCGAGCCCCAACCCCAGGCCTGGCTCCAGGGTGGGGCCCCGGCTGCGCCATACCGGGCGACGTCACGGACCTCGATTGTAATATATTCATAAGGGCTGTTGGCCTGCCCTTGGTCTGGCCCATCACCCAGGACCTTTTTATCGTGGGAGACCCTACCAGGGCCACAAAGCCCCGGACAACGTAGCTCCTGGGATCACGTGGACACTCAAACTCCCCCACCACTTTAAGGTGGCAGGTCAGGGGGGAGAGAATATGCTGCCAAGCCAAGCAATTATTGATTTAAAATAAATAAATAAATAAATAAATAAATAAATAAATAAATAAATAAATAAATAAATAACTTAACTCAGTAAAGATTAAGGTGACCATGTCAAGGTGTTCTGTTTTTTGTTTTTTTTTTTTTTGTTTTTTTTTCTGAATGCATTCTTCCAGTGCACACCGTGGGAAAGAGAAACCAAAGAATCAACAGTGTGGACTTCTCAGAAGCAGCCAGACATCAACAGCTTCTCAGCTTTGCTGGACACAATCCACCTTGGATTCATGTTAATAAAGGCAATTCATGGCTTATAAGCATAAGGTAGGAATGTTTAAAGACAGGCAATTTCCGCCTGAAATTGCAACTGAAGATGTCCAGACGAAGAGTTCTTGAACTGTTTGGAGTACATGCATGGTTGGGGTCTCATTTGAAAGCTGACAACCTGTATTTTCTCCCAGTGCAGTCAGAATTACTCTAGGTGCTACTGGCACAGATTTATTTATGTTGCAGCACACTGAATTAGGATGAATTTCATTCTCGCCTGAATTTTTTCCCTCATAAAACACCTGGAAATAAGTGTGGCAGGACTGTGCGAGCTTGAAAACACAATATTGCTGAAGCCTGGGGTCTTACATAGTTCAGGTCAAAATGTCAGAGCAGTAGTACAAGAAATGAGTGTTTCACACATGTATTTGTACTGCTATGCCCCGGCGCTGTCAATTTTTGGACATCCTCTGTATACCCCCTGGATGCCCTCTGTACAATGGTATATGTTGGTTTTTAGCCCGTTTTTACATTATTTTCACTCCAAAAACTCATAAAGTACTCAAAAAATCACTTCAGATAGGCTTCAGTGTGGGATAAGGCACTCAGACTGAGAGCAGCAGGGACAGACAGCAGGTGCATCCCTCAGCAGATGTCTGAGAAGTCACAAAACCCCGCTAGCGGGCCAGCCAGCCATTCAGCAAGCTCATTGGCTACCAGCCCTGTCAGTCAAACATTTCTACCGACGTGATTGGCTCAGAATACATCGATGAAAAGTCCATCAGTATCGGCAACGGTTGGCTGGTTAGCTCGGCAGCGATGAGTCACTTGATTGGTTGAAATGTGATGAATACAGGAAGGCAATAAACAAGAGAGAAGAAGAAGAAGAAGAAGGGAACCGTTCAGTCGCCATTTTAAATGCAACACCGCGAGGGAAAGTATGGCTGTGTTCGAAACCACATATTGCTGACTACATCCTTCCATACCCATACTGTCCACACTGCATACTGCATACCCAGTCCATCAGACAGTATGCAAAGCGTTCACACTCCAGCATACTACATAATAACCCACAGTGCATTGCACTCCTCCCCAAGCCAAAATTGACCGGCTAAAGCTGATTTCACTTCAGCTCTAAACTCTTCAAATGTAGAACTTTATAAAGATTTTTTTTTTTTTTTTTTAAATTAGGCAACAAAGTGGTGGTTTGGAGCTCGAGTGTGTCGTTTATTTGTCCGAATACCAGCCGTTTATGATTTTGTTCGGACGAAATCGGCGAACTTTAAGCCAGCCGCGGTGAGCAACGCACTTCCGGTTTTTTTCACAAAAATAAACCACCCCTTCCCCTTTCTCATGCAAAAAAAACCTTAGTGATAAATCTGTGCTTTTACTTTGAAAACAAGTAGCCAACCTTTCAGCTATACATCTCGCTTTACATCGCCGTTTGGGTCGTTGTCCCGTTAATGGAATTGGACCAGGATGCCTTACTGACGGAGAGTTTTTTCGGCTCTTCAACGAAGATCGGCTCGCCGTCTTCAGTACATCATGGTCGCTTTCAACATGGACTTGTTGTCAGATGTGTTTTTTTTTTTTTTAACTATTTTTAATCTTTGTAAATCCAATCAGAAATCTCTAACATAACATACCTACGAGCACAAAAATTGGAGGGAAAATTAAATCTATAACCATACTCAGCTTGGTAAATGTACATCATTAAGAAACAGTCATTGTGAACTGAATAAAGTTTATTAAAATAAGCTCTCCCGCTGTCCGTCGCGTTGCATCTTGGGTAATTTCAGTATGAGTAGTGAACCCACGATGTATACTCAACATTTGTGGCGAATGCAGTATGCATTCGGGAACTTCTTGCATATTCACAAATCACAAACTGCCATTGTAAACGCACTGCATACTCAATAAGTTAGTATGAGTAGTAGGTAAGTATGCGGTTTCAAGCACAGCCTATATTCCTGATAAAAATATGGATTATTATGGGACGCGCACAGCGCCGCGACGTGCCATGTGCGCACGTGTTGCCGCGTCTAATTCTGGATTATTTGCTTATTTCAAGACATTTTTTGGACAAAATGCTATACTTTCTAGCTTTGTCTGGATGCATACGTTTGGATTGTGGCCGTTTTTTTTCTGGATTATTTTCATCTGTGATCAGTTTTGAGCCTTCAAAGGTGAGTTGCACTATTTGTTATTTGCTGTTTGTTGGACAAATGTGTCAGATGTGGTAGTCACATCTGAAAGTGGTTTATACCGATCGATTCATGAGATTTTAAGCTTTCTGACAATATATAGTGTGTCCATTAAATTTGCAAAATGCGTCTGCACATTTGATAAATGCATCTGGAGATCGTTTACCGGCCCATGTGATCTTTTTTAAAAAATCAATACATGTGAATAATGATCAAGATCAGTTTTTTATTTGTGGAAACTACTGAAAAAAATCATTTCATTCTAAATGTGAACCTGTAAGCATCTTGTTTCAGCACAATGCAAACTGTTGAAAGAAGGGTATTAAAGTCATTAATGCATTTTCTAATTATTTTGTCTGCATAAACATGTGCCATTAACCACTGAGCCAAACTTGAATGATTCAAAAAATTGCTAACATATAAAATAAGGTCTCAAAATCATGGAAAAACAAGCACTTCTCTCTGCTGTGAAACGCTGGGGGCGTGTCAGCCAGAAGCGCTGGAGCCACGCCCACACGCGGGAGGGGAGGCACCTCCGTGTAATGCTGCGTTCACACCGGACGCTTTGTGGGTGTTGTCGACGCTTGGGACGCCTCGAAGCTGACGCTTGTGAAGCTTCAAGCACGACACTTGACACCAGGTGGTCACAAAGCTCACGACGCTCTTGACGCGCGTCAGTTTATTGGCGCGCGAGAGGCTGTGATTTCTGTTTCCAGCAATGGTGGATCGCATTAGGAGAGTGGCTCGGCTTTATTTGTTAGCTAGCTAACCCTATCCTTTCTATTCTTGTCTCTGTAGTCGTCTGACGACGTGTCATAAAGCTCAGGACGAGCGCACACAGCCACAATCAACTTGTCCTCCATCGTTGTCTTTCTTTTTCGGACTCCTGGTCCTGACATAAACGACGTGAAACGTAGTGACGTAGCACTGGAGGGATCGTCTCTGATTGGTTGACGCCCAGCTAGGGATGGGTACCGAATTTCGGTAATTTTTTGGTACCGACTGAATTCCCGCTGAAGTACCGAGTATCGATTCACGGGAAATCCGTCGGTACCACATTTCGGTACCTGAACGCACCTTTTTTTTTTTTTTTTTTTTTTTTTTTTTGACCCTGAACGCACCTTGACATTATGCATCGGCAAGAGCGGAGGACACGGTGACGCGGTTACGTGGGTCCAAAATCTTCGGAGTATTTTGACTCGCAGACCGGGAGCAAATATATAATATACCGGGAGAGCGGACACGCACACAGGCCGTAAGAGCGGGCGGGCGGGCGGGCGGGGGGGGCCGCTTGTGGCTGCCGGCCGGAATAGACCCCACCGGCCTGGAACACACCGGCCGTTCGGGAAACCTCCCGATGGCCACCCCGCCCCTGTTCGGAGTTGTTCGCGGGAGGAACAAGCCGCTTCTGCTTCTGCGATGGTCGCTCCCGCTGCATGTCACTTCCTAAACAATGCTCTGCGCATGCGCGGCTCAAAACAAGAGCGCGCATCGAGGCAGCGACTCGACATGATATGTCATCACGCAAAAGCGGTCCCAAGTGGCGTTTGATTGGCATTATGACTGCCCAATCACGAGTTGGAACCATACAACGTTTACTGTAGAGGTGCCTGGTGCTGCTAATGTGAAACATTTCATACAGCTATTTATTTTGAGTCTATTTTTATTATGTTATTTATTATTGTTATTTATTTAAATTTTTTTACTTTATCCCCACACACATTTTTCTCAAGTTCTATATTGGAGTTATTTCAGTTGATGTTATTGAAGCATAAATGTTGAAAATTCAGAAGTTTTGACTATTTTTTAAATATACAAAATAACTTTAATTACCAAATGCATATCCCCCCCCCCAAAAAAGTATCGAAAACAGGTACCGAAAAATACCGGTATCGATTCGCAGGTACCGAGTATCGGTATCGTATCGATTCAGATGTGAAAGGTACCCATCCCTACGCCCAGCGGCAGCGCGTCGAAAGTTCAGTTTTCTGAACTCTCAAGAAGCGACGCTCACGACGCTCCTGACGCCGGGGACGCACGTCGTGGGCATCAGATGCTCGAAAAGCTAGAAACACTTGAAAAGTCAACGCTCCTGACGCTCCTGAAGCGCCGCCCCGCCCCCCGCCGCTCCACGACGCTTGTCCACCACAGACTTTGCAAAGAAAAGCGCCGCCCACGAAGCTTGCGACGCGTCCGGTGTGAACGCAGCATAACTGTGACAGTGACATCTAAAATGACAACGGAAGCTAGCGCTAACAGCCTCACCGGACGGACCCAGCCCTACCAATTTGAGGCATCAGAGCCAGAAACTGACTCTGAGTCAGATGCTTAGACTGCTCAGCCTCGTTCCTCACAGACTCCATCAGAATGTCATTTATTTCTCCCATTTACACAATTTAGCAACAGGTATTAGTGAGTAGTAACTTTATAGCCGAGCAAAAGTTAGGCTATCAGTAGGTTAATGAGGAACTAAACTTATTTTACACTCTACCATATAGTAGTCTGTTCACTGATTAAACAATTCTTTATTTTTATAACTTACCTTTTCATTTATTACTATATTTCTTTGTTTGTATGCCTTGTAAATGTATTATTAGTGTGACTACTACTTAGCCTTCTTCTGGATAGTTTGTGGATTGCTGAATGTCATTAACGCACAGGCTGACATGAGACAACATGCTTCAACTGTTTACGTTTTTGGTACCATGCTCATAATACAGAGCTGACAGCAGAAATGTTTAATATTAGTCACAGTGAGATTAAAAATGTGCTTATTGTGCAGGTGCACATGTGGAGAATGCAGAGCCATGCCCACAGAGGTGGAAAATGTCTGCTGCAGGGATCTTCATACAGTGCTGCTTCCTTCTTTTATTGAGTGGATGAACCCACAGTCTCCTTCTTTGACGTCGGAGCTGTGCAGCAACAAGTAGAGAGCCAGGACTCTCCTTTTCTCCACGGGCTCAGTCCATGTCTCCGGCGCGCAGAGCGCAGCAGAAAAGGCTTCCTGTATGAACAGCCAAGCGCCTGCCGCCTGGCGCTGCGCCTCGGCGTCCTGTGTGAACCAGGCGTAACATCCTCAGGCGGAACGTCTTCACTTTCCATTGCAAAAACTTGTACAATGACTTGTACGCTCCGTCTATATGGACTCAGTAAACTGACGAGTTAGCGCTCAGGACTCCATTGACGAGCCGGCGCGTCAAATGCGCACCTGCGACATTTGTTGACGTCGCACCATGACGCAAGCACGTACACGAGTCATTCAAATATCCCCAGAATCTTGAGTTCCGGGGCTTTCTAACAGTGTTTTAATCGTTTCAATTGGACAAATGGATCGGGAGTTATATGCATTACAATATCCATGGGTTTTTTTTTAAACAATTTTCGGCATTTTTTAACCACAGAGAAGAGACTTTTCATTACTTTGCACAGTGTGCGAGAGGCGTTCAAGTACCCTCGGAAACCAGAGTCGCTAATGTGTAAATTTAGCGGAAGCTAATTAGTCCGCAAATGTTTTTCAAAATTAGCTGAACAGCTAATCCGCTAATGAAAATGTTAGCTTTGCTAATTAGCGGTTAGCTGATTAGCGGACTGCGCCCACCACTGATCATATACCTCCTTCCCCTCGGCAATATTTTCCACAAACATGGTATTCATTTTCACTGCTACGCGGATGACACCAAGCTCTGTCTCTCCAGTAAACCAAACTCCACTCTCCACCCTCCTCCCTCACCCTCTGCATCTCGGAAATCAAATCCTGGTTCACCTCAAATTTTCTGAAATTGAAAAGTGATAAAACAGAAGTCCTTGTTGGCACCAAGTCCTCACTCTCCAAATCTAACAGGTTTTCCCTCACTATCAACAGCTCCACAGTGTCCCCCTCCCCTCAGGTTAAGAGTCTGGGTGTCATCCTCGACGGCTCACTTTCTTTACTCTCCCACATTAATAACCTCACTCGGTCTGCATACTTCCTCCTACGTAACATAAACCGCCTCTGCCCCTCTCTCGCCCCTCTCTCACCCCTCAGACCACTGCCATCCTGATCCACAGCCTCGTCACCTCCCGCCTCGACTACTGCAACTCTCTCCTCTTTGGTGTCCCCCACAAATCCCTCCATCAGCTCCACCTGGTCCAGAACTCACCACAACCCCTTCCTGTCACCACATCACCCCCGTCCTCCAGCAGCTCCACTGACTCCCTGTCAAAGTCCGGATCATATTCAAAATACTTCTGTTTGCTTTTAAACCCATACACAACCTGCCCCCCCCCCCCCCCCCCAATCTGTCTGATCTCCTTCACGTTGCCCCCCCCCCCCTAACATTCCCTCAGATCTTCCGCCTCTCTGTGCCCTCCGCCGCCTCAGCACCATGGAGAGCAGAGCTTTCAGCCGCTCTGCTCCTCGACTCTGGAACTCTCTCCTCCAGACATCCGTAACTCTGACTCTCTTCCTCAGTTCAAATCCAAACTCAAAACCCACCTGTTTCAATCTGCTTATCACCCGCGATCTCTCTCTTTTTGCTGTGCTACGCTGTCTTTTTCCTTGCTGTTTTATTTATTTGTGATGCAGTGGTGGGCCGTCAGGGCCTGCAAAGCCTTCTCTGCTGGCCTAAAAAGTATCTGAATTACAGACTGATGTAAATTATATTTTGTCCATAAATAATTAATAAATGATTCCAAACGGTATGTTCCAGTTCCTTTCATAGTTTTCCCGTGGTTGCGCTGCTTCCAGACATGTTTTTTTCATATTAAATCATTTAACCAATCAGATTTCAGGCATCATCTGTTGCTTGGGTCAAAGAAATCTGCCCGAGGCCTTCGCAGTCGTTCCTTTTTTTTTTTTTTTTTTCCCTTGTCCTGTTCGGCAGCTGGGGCGTGCAATATTGTATGATTGTAGCCTTTTACTATCCGAACAGATTTTAATGTTAGCAGCAGGACGAGACTGAGTCTCCTCCTGCTGCTGCCTTTATTTAAAGCTGGCATCCGGCATGGCTGCCGGACAGGACCGGGACGGAAATGCTCAGAGAGCAGGGACAGAAAGAGAGAGAGATAAAGACAGGGAGAACGGAAGGGGGGGGGGGGGGGGGGGGGGGCACAACCTATGTACAAAGTCACAATACAAAACAGTGTTGTCGACGCACCACACGCAACCTAGAACAATCCCAAACCCCCAATCTAGACAACACCAAAACAGAGCCGACAACCAACACAGAAAATTACAGAACCATACATACATTTTTTTTTTTTTTTTTTCCGAACCATATTAGTGAACAGACCAGGCCACAAAAATAAAAGGAGGTGCAGGGGAGGAAGGAAATGCAAGGACACCACAAACTGTATTTTTTTTTTTTTTTGAATATAGCTAGTCGTAACTAGTAGTAAACTCGGGGCGTGCATCAAGAGAGGTCTGCTACAGATCACCATTAGTCTAACCACCACAAGAAGACAAGGTAACCCAGTATGTAAAGAGTGATTAAAGATCAACGTGATCATGTGAATATGATGGTGACAGTGATGGTGATAGTGATCATGCATATATGACCTCTGACCTCTGAGAAGGCCAGAAGCAGGCCAGAGAGGCCCTCAGAGCCCAGACAGCCGGCGGACATCACAGAGCCCGGATCCAAGCCGCCCCTCCAGGCATACGCAAACGCTCCAGTCCAGAAACGGGGTAGAGGAAAGCCCCGGCCGGGGACCCCGGCAGTCCCGGGGCCCGGGCCCCGCGGAGCCACGATCGGCAGGAGCCGGTCCACCCCGGGCGTCCGAGAGCCCAAGGCCCAAGAGCCCAGGAGCCAACCCCCCACCCCGGGCGGAGGGCCATGACCCACCCGGGAGAAAAAGCCCACACGGGCGGCTACACACCCCGGGCCAGTACACCCCCCAGCGCTCCGGCCACGCACCCCGAGATCCAGGGCATCATCGATCGGTATAAACCACTTTCAGATGTGACTACCACAGCGGGTAATATAAACACATTTGTCCAACAAACAGCAAATAACAAACAGTGCAACTCACCTTTGAAGGCTCAAAACTGATCACAGATGAAAATAATCCAGAAAAAACGGCCACAATCCAAACATATGCATCCAGACAAAGCTAGAGAGTATAGCTTTTTGTCCAACAACATGACGCGGCACGTCGCGGCGCTGTGCGCGTCCCATAATAATCCATATTTTTATCAGGAATATAGGCTGTGCTCGAAACCGCATACTTACCTACTACTCGTACTAACTTATTGAGTATGCAGTGCGTTTACACTGGCAGTTTGCGATTTGTGAATATGCAAGAAGTTCCCAAATGCATACTGCATTCGCCAGAAATGTTGAGTACACATCGTGGGTTCACTGCTCATACTGAAATTACCCAAGATGCAACGCGACGGACAGCGGGAGAGCTTATTTTAATAAAGTTTATTCAGTTCACAATGACTGTTTCTTAATGATGTACATTTACCAAGCTGAGTATGGTTAGAGATATAATTTTCCCTCCAATTTTTGTGCTCGTAGGTATGTTATGTTAGAGATTTCTGATTGGATTTACAATGATTAAAAATAGTTAAAAAAAAAAACACATCTGACAACAAGTCCATGCTGAAAGCGACCATGCTGTACTGAAGACAGCGAGTCGATCTTCATTGAAGAGCCGAAAAAACTCTCCGTCAGTAAGGCATCCTGGTCCAATTCCATTAACGGGACAACGGCCCAAACGGTGATGTAAAGCGAGATGTATAGCTGAAAGGTTGGCTACTTGTTTTCAAAGTAAAAGCACAGATTTATCACTGAGGTTTTTTTGCATGAGAAAGGGGAAGGGGAGGTTTATTTTTGTAAAAAAAACCTGAAGTGCGTTGCTCACCGCGGCTGGCTTAAATTTCGCCGATTTCGTCCGAACAAAATCATAAACGGCTGGTATTCGGACAAATAAACGACACACTCGATCTCCAAACCACCACTTTGTTGCCTAATTTAAAAAAAAAAAAAAAAAAAAACTTTATAAAGTTCGACATTTGAAGAATTCAGAGCTAAAGTGAAATCAGCTTTAGCCGGTCGACTTTGGCTCGGGGAGGAGTGCAATGCACTGTGGGTTATTATGTAGTATGCTGTAGTGTAAACGCTTTGCATACTATCTGATGGACTGGGTATGCAGTATGCAGTGTGGACAGTATGGGTATGGAAGGATGTAGTCGGCAATATGTGGTTTCGAACACAGCCATACTTTCCCTCGCGGTGTTGTATGGTTTATTGCCTTCCTGTATTCATCACATTTCAACCGATCAAGTGACTCATCGCTGCCAAGCTAACCAGCCAACCGTTGCCGAGACTGATGGACTCTTCCATCGATGAATTCTGAGCCAATCACGTCGGTAGAAACGTTTGACTGACAGGGCTGGTAGCCAATGAGCTTGCTGAATGGCTGGCTGGCCCGCTAGCGGGGTTTTGTGACTTCTCAGATATCTGCTGAGGGATGCACCTGCTGTCTATCCCTGCTTCTCTCAGTCTGAGGGCCTTATCCCACACTGAAGCCTATCTGAAGTGATTTTTTGAGTACTTTATGAGTTTTTGGAGTGAAAATAATGTAAAAATGGGCCAAAAACCAACATATACCAATGCACAGAGGGCATCCAGAGGGTATACAGAGGATGTCCAAAAATTGACAGCGCCGGGGCATAGCAGTACAAATACATGTGTGAAACACTCATTTCTTGTACTACTGCTCTGACATTTTGACCTGAACTATGTAAGACCCCAGGCTTTAGCAATATTGTGTTTTCAAGCTCTCACAGTGCTTCCACACTTATTTGCAGGTGTTTTATGAGGGAAAAAATTCAGGCGAGAATGAAATTCATCCTAATTCAGTGTGCTGCAACATAAATAAATTTGTGCCAGTAGCACCTAGAGTAATTCTGACTGCACTGGGTGAAAATACAGGTTGTCAGCTTTCAAATGGGGGGGGGGGGGGGGGGGGGGGGGCACAACCTATGTACAAAGTCACAATACAAAACAGTGTTGTCGACGCACCACACGCAACCAAGAACAATCCCAAACCCCCAATCTTGACAACACCAAAACAAAGCCGACAACCAACCCAGAAAATTACAGAACCATACATACATTTGTTTTTTTTTTTTCTTTTTTTCCGAACCATATTAGTGAACAGACCAGGCCACAAAAATAAAAGGAGGTGTAGGGGAGGAAGGAAATGCAAGGACACCACAAACCGTTTTTTTTTTTTTTTTTTTTTGAATATAGCTAGTCGTAACTAGTAGTAAACTCGGGGCGTGCATCAAGAGAGGTCAGCTACAGATCACCATTATTCTAACCACCACAAGAAGACAAGGTAACCGAGTATGTAAAGAGTGATTAAAGATCAACGTGATCATGTGAATATGATGGTGACAGTGATGGTGATAGTGATCATGCATATATGACCTCTGACCTCTGAGAAGGCCAGAAGCAGGCCAGAGATGCCCTCAGAGCCCAGACAGCCGGCGGACATCACAGAGCCCGGATCCAAGCCGCCCCCCCAGGCAGACGCCCACGCTCCAGTCCAGAAACGGGGCAGAGGAAAGCCCTGGCCGGGGACCCCGGCAGTCCCGGGGCCCGGGCCCCGGGGAGCCACGACCGGCAGGAGCCGGTCCACCCCGGGCGCCGGACGCCCGGGGCGGGCAGGGCCGAGAGCCCGAGGCCCAATAGCCCAGGAGCCAACCCCCACCCAGGCGGAGGGCCATGACCCACCCGGGAGAACCAGCCCACACGGGCGGCTACCCACCCCAGGCCAGTACACCCCCCAGTGCTCCGGCCACGCACCCCGAGATCCAGGGCATCACCCCCCCCCCCCCCCCCCCCCCCCCCCCCCCCCCCCCCCCCACCCCCCCACCCCCCCACCCCACGACCCCCACCCGGAACCCACCCCCCCGTCCACTGCCCGGCCCACCCCTCCCACCCCCTGTCCTCTCCCGCCTCACTCCCCCCCGCCCCAACCCAACACTCATACCCACTCACCCATACTGACACACACACATGCACACACGCACACACACACACAACCACTCATCCCTAAAACAAACGCACACACACACACACTCACATTCCAACACACTCACACACTCTCACGCACACGCTAACAAGCACACACACGCACGCACACGCACACACACACACACAGTCCATCCTACCCCAAACACACTCACATTCCCGCGTCATCCAACTGTCACATCCTGTGGGAGACACCCCCGGAAGGCAAGGGAACACCGAACCCCACATCCAGGACCCCCCGCCACCCACAACTGCCGCCCCCACCCCCCCACCCCACCGCCGCAGACAGGTATGCACCCCCCTGAGCCAGCAGCCCCCCAAACCACAGCCGCTCCAAACCCCCGGCCTGTGGGGAAAACAACAGCCCCCCCCCGCCCCACCCCCCACCAGAAGGAATCCGGAAACGGGGGCGCAGAAGACCCCGTTGCCCTCCCTCCCCCCCCCCCCTCCGTCTCGTGAGTGTTGATGGAGTATATGTTGTTTGCGATTAAAATTTGAGGGTCAGTAACCACACCGTGCCGCGAGTGAGGCCAAACGAGCAGTCTCATCCACCTGAACAGCCCCACCCCCGACACAGCGCGCCAAGACCCCCCGACGTGTGTGTTTGTATGTATTTGGTCGTGTTAGATGACTAAGTGCAATTAAGACTGAGAGGCGAGCCACTGAAGGGTGCAGTGATTGGGGCCACTTAGACGGCCCCCTCCACCACACCCAACTTGATAAGCCCACCTCCCAAAGCCCTACGTGTGTGTGCATGAGAGCGGGGGGAGAGGGGGGTCCGGGGATGCCGCAGCACCCCCGTCACCCAGGAGCCCCCCGATGAAGGACAGGGCCAGGAGCGCCACCCCCCCCCCCCCCCCCCCCCCCAGGACCAGGGCGGACAGCGACCATGGCCAGAGAGCCACCGACCCAAGAAGCACACACCCATCATGCATCAGGAGGAGTGAAGGTGAGGACAGACAGGGGGCAGCAGAACGACCCAGACCCAGGGCCCACCGCCCCCAGGCCCACCCCCCTACAGGACACCGCACTCTCTCATACATAGCTCCAATCGCCCACACATATACACACACGTACAGACATACATACATACTTACAGATACACACCCACACACACATACATACCCCGCTCACAGATACATACCCACACACACATACACACTTACACATACATAGTCACACACATGCACATACATATCCAGATACACACCCACACACTCACATACAGTACACCTACATAAATACCCACACATACAAAAACATATATACATACTCACACATACACACCCACACACATATACACATACACGTACACGCACCTTCCCCAACCCCCTAACCCCCACAGCCCACCACCCCCCTATCTACCCCCCCATCCACCCCGCCCCGTCCCCCACCACCCACCCACCTCCCCCGCCACCCCCCACCCATCCACCCCACCCCCCTGTCCCCCACCACCACAACCACCCACCCCGATGCCCTGGATTCCGGGGCAGCAACCAGACACCAGGGCGTGCACCGACCCAGGCCGTGGCAGCACGCCCGAGCCGACCGGCCCCCCGAGCCAGGTCGACCCCCTCACCCTCACGGAAGGAGAGAGCCCCCAGGCACCAGGGCCCAGGGCCCCCAGCCACACCCGCCCCAGGACACCCCAGCCGCCTGGACATGAACCGGCACCCGCCGACCCCGGCCCCCCGGGGCCCCCGCCCCACCGTCGCCAGACAACCCCAACAACCGGCGGCCCCCCCACCCCCAATCCAAACCAAACACGAAGACAGCCCCCAGCGAAGCAGCCCAGATCCCGACCCCAAGACAGTGCCAACCACCTGCAGCCATCAGGCCCCCCCCACCAACCACCGACCCTCAAAGAGGAGAGGCCCTCATCTTCCCCTTACATTAAGTGATGGAGCTGATCACAGGGGACCAGAGGGAACCAGATTCAGCTGATTGATCCTCTGAACAGACAGACATCGTCTCCAAGCTGATATGATCTAATAGAAGATTCTTAAACTGCCTGTTACTCAGATTATTTCTGGATTTCCAATTTACAAGGATAGTTTTCTTTGCGATGCACAAGATGGTGAGAACCATGTAGACAGAGTTTATTGACATGTTAATTTCACCCAGATCACCTAAAAGGCACAGTGTGGGAGTTGCAGGGATATTGCATGTGAACCATGTTGACAGGTCTTCACACACCTGAAGCCAGAACCTCTGCACTGGTGTGCAGGACCACAAGGCATGGAGGTAGTTGTCAGTCATGTTATCATTGCAATGTGAACAGATATCAGATTGTGATAGACCCATCTGGAACATCCTTCGTCCTGTGTAATGAATTCTATGCAGAATTTTGAATTGTATTAGTTGTATATTTGAATTCTTTGTCATTTTGAAAGTATTTAAACATATTTGTGACCACGCATTTTGGTCAAAGTTGTTAGATAAGTCAGCCTCCCATTTTAAGGTCGGAAGGAAGATTTCATCTTCTACCTTTGATAATATTTTATATATCTTTGATAGCAACTTTGGGGAACTGAGGTTTAAGAATTCTTCGACCCCGAGAGGTAGCTGTCCCTGCAATTGATTAAAGGTATACTTTTTACCTATGATAGATTTAAGTTGATGATATTCTAAAAATGCTGAGCTGCTGATTCCATATTGTGAGATGAGAGTATTGAATGATAGAAAGTTGCCATTTTCAATGATATGTTCAAGCTGGCTGATTCCTTTATTTCTCCACTGAGTGAAGTTTATCATCTTTTTGTTTTGCAGGATGTCCGGGTTGTTCCAGATGGGTGTGAGTTTACACGGGATCAGAGAAGATTTGGTTTGCTTTAGAAAGTCCCACCAAGCCATTAAAGAAGAACTGATGTTAACACTTTTAAAACACCGATGGGATTTGATGGTGGGACTGATGAATGGCAAGTCAGAGATGACTAGATCCTCACATAATGCTGCTCTACATCCAGCCATGGCTCATCTAAATTGTTTGGTTTAAGCCATTTGGAGATATATTGCAGCTTGCTGGCTATGAAGTAATTACTGAAGTTAGGGAAGTCTAGTCCACCTCTGTCTTTAGTCTGTTGTAACGTCTTTAAACTGATACGTGATGGTTTATTTTTCCAGAGAAATTTAGATATGTATGAGTCCAGTGATTTGAACCAGCCAGACGATGGTTTGGTTGGTATCATTGAAAATAAATAGTTAACGCAGTCGTTCCTGATGGCGCAGTAAAGTAAAGTGAAGCGTCAAACAGACAGTTGCTTCAGCCAATCAGACAGTTGCTTCAACCAATCAGACAGTTGCTTCAACCAATCAGATTTCGAGTTGGCGACTCAGCGCCTTCTAGCTAGAGTACACCAATAACAGCATATCCAGGCCTTCTGATTTACATTCACCAAGAGATACAGTAGGGGGCGGTATGCACCTAAGTTGTTGGTCGCCTACCGTAATTATTCCGAAGAAGAAGAAGAAGAAGAGGCAGAAAAAGACCTGAAGAGAAATTAAACTTACGCCAGAAATACCACAGGGCAGCTGGACTTTCAGCCCTGGCTTTATGGAGCTGAAACGCACGGATAATCTATATGACAGAGCAGTTGAACTCTTTTTGAGGAAGGAAATGAGGATGTATTTTGTTTTCAAATAATCGGGATTTTGGTGAGTAAAATGTTCCTCTTTTCCTAAATAATATTGCTGTTTTATTAAGTTGTTGATGCTCATTGTATGTGCACAGATGTAGTAGGAGAATTGTGCACTTCAGCAAAGGCATTTATTCTGGCTGCACAAGTATCTATCTGCTGTGCAACAACTCTTTATGTGCATATCTGCATAATAAGATTTTTTTTTGTAGACAAAATAGTTATTGAGAGGTGGATTGATTCAGGCGGATCTGTTCTGAAGGCCTTAGTGTGAAATCAATCAATCAATCAATCAATTTATTTTTGTATAGCCCAGTATCACAACAACAGTTGCCTCAGAGGGCTTCAAGATGTTACATTTGTCGGTAAAAGTAAAAACAGTGAATAAGCATAATGGTAATATGTCAATATTTACAGTAACGAGACAGAACGAAGCAACCACCGCCTTCGACCCTCACATCCGGCAAGAAAAAACTCCAAAAACCCAGTGGGAAAAGAATAAATCTTGGGGAGAACCACAGTATGGAGGGATCCCTCTCCCAGGGACGGACAGCTTTGGCAACAGCTAGCACAAGAACCACGGATCCCAGCAGTAGAACCAAAGCCAGTCCACGGGCAGGACCGACAGGGGTGTCCTCCCGGTCCAGACGGAGCTTGTTCATAGGCCCTCGTAATAGTGGAGTCAGCAACTGAAACTGGAGAAGACTCCCCCTCGAAGGGGGGGACAACAGGTGAAAAGCAATGAACGGACTAAAGGGAAGAACATTCAGACATTAGAGGAGGACAGGGCTCAGTGCACCGTACTTCCCACAGCATTCGAGCTCCTAGGGCAGCTTTGTGGATACTTAACTGTTTAAACTAGTATTTAGTTAGTATAGTTTAGTTTAGTTTAATTTAGTTTGGTTTAGTTTAATTTTGTTTAGTGTAATTTAGTTTGGTTTAGTTTAGTTTAGTTTAGTTTAGTTTGGTTTGGTTTAGTTTGGTTGAGTTTAGTTTGGTTTACTGTAGTTTGGTTTGGTTTGGTTTACTTTAGTTTGGTTTGGTTTGTTTTAGTTTGGTTTAGTTTAGTTTGGTTTGGTTTAGTTTAGTTTAGTTTAGTTTAGTTTAGTTTAGTTTAGTTTAGTTTAGTTTAGAATCCCTAGCTGACCTGATCATAGGCTGCATCGAAGAGAAACGTCTTGAGCCTAACCTTAAATGTGGAGACTGTGTCTGCCTCTTTGACACCACTTGGAAGCTGGTTCCATAAAAATGGTGCCTGATAGCTAAAGGCTCTTCCACCTAGTGTCCATTTAGAGACTCTAGGAGTCACCAGTAACCCTGCATATTGAGAGCGAAGTGCTCTGATTGGTTGATAAGGCGTTAAAGCATCTTGGAGATAGGTTGGAGCCATCCCATTTAGGATTTTGTAAGTGAGGAGAAGGATTTTAAATCTAACTCTAAACTCGACTGGAAGCCAGTGAAGAGATTTTAGAACGGGAGTAATGTGTTCACGTCTTCTAGTTCCAGTTAATAATCTGGCGGCCGCATTTTGAACCAACTGAAAGTTTTTTAATACACTTTTTGGGCAGGCTGCAAGAAGGGAGTTGCAGTAGTCCAGTCTAGTAGAAACAAATGCATGGATGAGTTTTTCTGCATCGCTTCTAGGTAGAATGTTTCTTATTTTAGCTATGTTGCGCAAGTGGAAATATGCTGTTTTACAAGCCAGGTTGATGTGTGCTTTAAATGAGATATCCTGATCAAATAAGACCCCGAGGTTCCTCACAGTAGAGGAGGAGGATACACTGACGTTATCTAAGGTAATAATCTGTTTGGATAGACACTCTCTCAGTTTATGGGGGCCTAGTATAATGACCTCTGTTTTGCCAGGATTCAGACGGCGATAGTTCGTAGTCATCCAGGTTTTAATTTCTCTGATACAGTCACTGAGTCTGTCTATTTGATTAGTTTGATCAGGTTTCATAGATAAATACAGTTGTGTGTCATCTGCATAGCAATGAAAATTGATATCGTGACTTCTAATTATGTTCCCTAAAGGAAGCATATATAACAGAAATAAAATTGGCCCGAGCACGGACCCTTGAGGAACCCCATAACTGACCTGGGAGCACAGTGAGGAATGTTGGTTAACGTGAACAAATTGGTACCTATTAGATAAATAGGATTTGAACCAGCAGAGGGCTTTTCCTCTGATGCCAACCTCACATTCTAACCTCTGCAGGAGAATATTGTGGTCGATTGTATCAAAAGCTGCACTGAGGTCTAAGAGAACCAGGATTGAGACTAGACCTGCGTCAGCCGCCAACAGCAAGTCATTAGTGACTTTAACTAACGCAGTCTCAGTGCTGTGATAAGCTCTATATCCTGACTGAAATTTCTCAAATAAGCTATTGTCCTGTAGGTGGCGGTAAAGCTGTTTAACCACAACTTTTTCCAGGACTTTTGAAATAAAAGGCAGATTTGATATCGCTAGATTCGCTAGAATATCAGGATTGAGATTAGGTTTTTTCAGCAGTGGTTTGATTACTGCGAATTTAAATGACTGTGGCACATAGCCATTTTCTAGAGAGGTATTTATTATAGTTATGATCGTATTTAAGATAACTGGAAGAATATCTTTGAAAAGCTTAGTTGGAATTGGATCTAGGAGACAGGTTGAGGTTTTAGAAGACATTACAATCGAAGTAATCTCAGCCCCATTTACTAATGAGAAACTATCTAGTATTTCAGGTATTTCAGGTGGAGGCAGTGGCTGGATTCCCTGAGCTTGATCTGAGGAAAGCGCTTCACTGATTTTACCTCTAATGGTTATGATTTTATCATTAAAGAATTTAAGAAAGTCATGGCAGTTTAAAGATTCTGGGATTACTGGTTCCACTACAGTATGACTGTTTGTCAGTCTGGCTACAGTGCTGAATAGAAACCGAGGGTTATTTTTGTTTATTTCTATTAAACGAGAGTAATATAATGTCTTGGCTTTAAAAAGAATTTGTTTATAGCTTAGCAAGCTACATTTCCAGGCCTTCAGAGATTGTTCTGATCTCTCTGAAATGCACGGTCCGCCACTGTTGTGATGAGATTTTTATCTTGTGTAAAGTGTCCTTCAGTGTTGTGAAAGGCGCTATGAAATATAATGGATTATTATTATTATTATTTATGCCCCTGTAAATTAACCGAATACTGCACTGGAGTATGTGCCACAGTCTCTGTTATGTCTCAGTCCTAATGGCAACTCTCCCATCTCAACCTGAACTGCAGCAACCGGAGAAGTCCTCAAAGCGCCATGTAACCTCAGAGCCAGATTGTGCACAATTTCCAGCTTGTGGGTCAAATATTTTGCTCCTTCTTGATAGACCAGGCACCCACAATCCATTACTGACCTCATCAATGCAACATATAACACTTTAAGGGCTGCTCTATCTGCCCCCCACTCCACTCCCATCAGGTACCTCATTATATTAACGACCTTTTTACATTTCTCCTCTACATAGGATATGTGTTCCTTCCACAGCAGTTTTGTATCAAAAATTAGCCCCAAAATCTAAAACTATTTACCTGTTCTATCCTTTCCCCATACATTTTCAAATCAATCTCTTCCCATGATTTCCTGCTAAAAACCATCATCTTCGTTTTTTCCCCCCTGCAGCTCCTCACCTGTGTGCTCCTGATATGCCTGCACCCATCCTGCTCCCCCTAGTGGTCAAATCATAGAAATGATAGATGGCTCCTGCACACCGGTGTGGTGTTGGTCACATGGTGGTGACGTCAGCACGCGTCAGGTATTTGTAGGCGCTGTTCGCGCCCTGGAATTATGGGAAATGTATGCGAGAATAAAGCCTCATTCATTGAAGTCACGCCGTTGTCTGATCCATCTGTTGGAATATAATATTGGCGACGAGGATGGAGCTCCCACTTACACCTCTCCCTCAGTTTCTCGCTCTGCCAGGCGAGCCGCCGATCCCCTGGGCCCGATGGTACGAGTCCTTTCAGACTTTTATTGCCGCAGCCGGGCCAGCCGACGCCAGCGAAGCGCGGCTACAGGCGCTGCTAATTCATAGCCTGGGAACCGAGGGACAGCGCATCTTCCGCACACTTGGACCGGCTAAGAAGTACAAGGACTGTGTGGCTTTACTGGCAGGACATTTCGTGGCTCCACAGAGCGTGATCGTCCGGAGGATCGCTTTTCGGCAGCGCAGACGGAGACCAGGTGAGCTGGTACACTAGTATGTCACGGATCTCCGGTGTTTGGCGAGCCTCTGTAAATTCGATCATCTGGAAGATGAGTTTATTCGCGATCAGCTGGCGGAGCATACATCTGATCCGAAGCTACGTGAGAAACTGCTTATGGCACCGGATGATCTGCCGTTGTCCAAGGCAGTGGAGATGGCGTTTCAGCTGGAGTCGGCGGCGCAGTTAACATCCCGGCTAACGTGTGCGAATCCAACTTCATCGCACTCGGCTTCACTCGCACAGACCGTGACCCCGGCGGCGCGGCTTCCCGACCCCACTTACCCTCCTGACGAGCTGGAGGTTAACGTCGCGGGTTACCGGGACCCCTCGGCGCGTCGATCCTGCTGGAACTGCGGCTCAACGTCTCATCCCACACATGCACCGGTCTGCCCAGCCATAGGACAGAGGTGTCAACGCTGTGGGAAATCCAATCACTTTACCAAAGTGTGCCGCTCAGTACCCGCAGCTACGAGACCCCAGCGCCGCTCATCTCGCCCGTCCAGCCCGACCAGCATCCACACCGTGGGCTCAGCCTCCAAGCCTTTCACCTGGTGTACAGTGGAGCTGGATGGGGTGTGTTTGCCCCTGCTCCTGGACACAGCTGCCTCCAGGTCCCTTCGACCCCACAGTGCGCTCCGTCATCCAGCCTCTGCGCAGGTTACCCCTCACCCTGCGTGATGATGTCACCGCCGAGCTGCAGAAACTGCTGGATGCTGGCATCATCGAGCGGATCGACGCATCGCCCTGGATCTCCAACCTGGTGGTGGCTAAGAAGAAGACGGGTGGTCTGCGCCCCTGCGTTGATCTCAGGCAGGTGAACAAAGCTGTGGTCCCGGATAAATACCCGTTACCGACAGTGGAGGAGCTTTCGGCACAGTTTCATGGCTCAACAGTTTTTTCTAAGCTGGACCTTCGCCAGGGCTACCTGCAGGTTCCCCTACACCCGGACAGTCGCAACCTCACCGCGTTTGTGACCCACATGGGGGTTTTCCGCTACACCCGCATGCCCTTTGGACTCAGTTCTGCTCCCAGCTGTTTCCAGAAGACCATGGTCACCATCTTTGCAGGCATCCCTGGTGTGGTCGTTTACCTGGACGACATCGTCGTGCACGGAGCAACGCCCGCCCTGCATGACGACCGCCTCTCCAGGGTCCTGGACGTACTTGTGGGTCACAGCCTCACACTCAACGGGGAGAAGTGCATCTTTGCAGCCGCTGCAATCGAGTTTGTGGGGTTCCGCCTGACTGCTGAGGGTCTGAGTCCACTACATTCTAATGTGGACGCCATCTTGCGCCTGCCCGAGCCCTCCTGTCCTGCGCAGCTGTCCTCATTCTTGGGGATGACCACCTACTACCTGCGTTTCCTGTCCCTCTACTCGGAGACCACTGCACCACTGCGCGCCCTCCTTAAGCAGGGTGTCCCCTGGACCTGGTCTGCTGCATGCTCCACAGCAGTTCAACAGCTCAAGTCACAACTGACTTCTCCGCCTGTGCTCGCTCACTTTGACCTGGAGAGTCCTACGTTCGTCACCTGTGATGCCTCCAACACCGCGGTCGGCGCGGTTTTGTCTGCGTGGCTAGGGGGTTGTGCACTGTGATCCCAAGGGCCCTGAGAGAACGTGTTCTGACTATGGTCCACGACGGCCATCTGGGCATTGTCAGAGTGAAACAGAGATGCAGGGGGTTAGTCTGGTGGCCAGGCATCGACAGAGACATTGAGGACCTAGTCCGGGACTGTGCAGCCTGCCTCACCAGCGGTAAAACCGGCTCACCTCCCTCCCCACCTCTGCAGCCTGCGCCGTGGCCTCAGACACCGTGGACCCACATTCAGGTAGACATCTGTGGCGAACTCCACGGCACCCCGCATCATCAGCGTTTCCTACTGGTGGCCTATGATCTCCACTCCAAATGGCCAGAAGTGTTGCCTGCTGGGTCTGTTACCACTACGGTAGTCATCGGTTTCCTCTCCTCCCTGTTCGCCCGCTGGGGTGTCCCTGACGCCATCACCACGGATAATGGGCCCCAGTTCATCTCGACTGATTTCGCGGCTTTCATGGAGGGGAGGGGGATTAAGCACATCAGGACTGCCTTGTACCACCCACAGGCCAGTGGCGGCGTGGAGAGGTTTAATCAAACCCTTAAGAATGGGCTCAGGGCGCACATGGTGGACGGCCTCCCATTTTCAGACTCTCTGCAGAGCACGCTACTGCATTACAGAGCAACACCACACTCCACGACTGGCAGTTCACCGGCGCTCCTGATGCTGGGGCGTGAGCTGCAGCTTCCTCTGGATCGCTTGCGTCGGCCTGTTAGCAACGTCCCGGCAGTGACGACTTCCACCAGGGGCAGAGTGGCAGAGCAGCAACGGCGCATGAAACAGCGGTTTGACAAGGAGCATCGGGCTGGGCATCAAGCGCTGGCCGTGTCGGACTGGGTTCAAGTCCGGCGACCCACTCGCTCCCACAAGCTGCTCTCTTTCTGGTCCACGCCACTGCAGGTCGCAGCACAGCTGGGACCGGCCACTTTCCGCCTGGCAGATGGTTCGCGCTGGCATGCCAGTCGTTTCCGTCGGGTGGCGCCACCGTCACTGACTGATCACCTGACTCCCTCAGATCTCGTCACGGCAGATGGGGTTTGGGACCCACTTCATGAGCCGATGGAGACTCCGGTACAGGTGGAGGCTCCGGCAGGGGAACCCGGTGAATTGGCTGGGCCATCTGAGTCAGCGCAGCCAGAAGCTCGTCCGGTTAAGGCCCGTCAGAGGCCTGCATACCTCAGGGACTACGTCACAGATTTTTGAGTCGGAGTTTAGGTACATAGCCTGTGATGTGGCAGAATAATCCACAGGGCTATGGAGGTAAACTGATAGTCCACCCAGTTTACCTAGGGAGGTTATGTAATACTTATTTTGTTACGTTATGCTTGAATGCGGTTGTTTGTTGTGTTTTTTTTCAGGGGGGGGGGGTAAATGTGGTGTTGGTCACATGGTGGTGACGTCAGCACGCGTCAGGTATTTGTAGGCGCTGTTCGCGCCCTGGAATTATGGGAAATGTATGCAAGAATAAAGCCTCATTCATTGAAGTCACGCCGTTGTCTGATCCATCTGTTGGAATATAATAACCGGCCCCTAATTGTTCATGTCAAACAGAGTTTCCCCTACATAAACTTTACTTGGGCGGCCCGCCCAAGTAGATTGACACCCGCCCAAGAAGATGAATGAAAAAAACAAAAAACAAAACGCGCGGTCTGTCTCTCACACTGGGTGTCAGGCTCGCGCGACCCCGTGTATTCTGATCTCTGGACACATAGCATGGAAACATGCTAGTTTAGCCGCTACCGGCTACAGGCTAACAGCCTGCAGGTTGCAGATTAATGCTGGTCGACCGTCCCGGACAGTAAAACTTATAATCAGCTCGATTGGCTGATTTTTCCTGCAGAAGCTCCTCATGCTGTCTTATTGAACAGGCCGTATGTTCTGGTGTTGTGTTTGTTTATATCAGGCTGCATGTGCAGCTCCGAGCTCCGTGTCTTCTTCTCTATTTTGGAGTTTCTGTGTCAGAGTGACAGCGCCATCTGAAGGCCTGGCGGGTGAACTACATCGTTTTGAGTCCTTGTTATGTTGCGTGGATGTAAATATTTCCTGAAGCGATGCTGTGTGGATAGGAAACTGAGGAGGAGATTGTAAACAAATAAGTTGGGCACATTTGTAATTCAGGGACAGGTAGACATCCAGTTGTTTTGCATTCTCAGCTGCTCATAACACCACATCACACTGGAAACATCTGGAACCACGTAACATTAATAATTTTCCATAGTCTTCCAGTCATCGGATTTTCCCTAAAGCCCACAGAGAAGACATTTACATTAACAGCAGAGTTCTGTCGGATTTGGACGTCTGTTGCTGTGAAAGTTAGGATACATAGATATGTTTTGTACCCTAATCTTGATAAATGTAATAGCATTTCAAGAAAATTGACCCCATATAATGAGAAATAAAATAATAATAATGTTTGCACCACCTGAGCCCGCAGTAAACTGTCATCAATTTAATCCAGTACAATAAAAAGCTGTGATTAAATGCCCCCCCCCAAGTAGATAATTATCATCCATTTATCGTTATCAAGGTGAACTGCTTAATATTATCGTGATATTGATTTGAGGCCAAATCGCCCAGCTCTAGTAAGTGATTTAAACCATAATGCATAGGAGCACAATGTGAATAATTTCAGTTAATTTTCTTGTGCTCTTTTGCATTATGGTTATGCAAGTTTTTTTTCTCTTTTAGATCAAAACTGAACTGAGGAACAGGCTGCAAGGAGAGCATCTTGCTGCATGCATGCGCATCAGCATAAGTGGACCTGACCCCCGATCCTTTCCGTACCGAAAGGCATTGGAGATCTTTTTTACGAAACCAAGAAAAATACACTGCTCTGACACAAACTGTCAGCTTTGCAACTAGCTTTGCAAGTGGCTTTAAATGGCTATTTTTCCTTCACTTTTATATTTCGCTTTTCTTTTGGGTTCTGTTTATGATAAAGCAGGCTTAAGATGTATCTGGAATAAATAATACATAGTTCATAAACCAGTTTGACTAGATTATTGTGAATGCACTTATCAAACACCGCAACGTCCTCCTACACCGCCCGGCCCACCACCACAAGTAAATTCTCAACCTAGGGGAAACACTGTCAGAACATGCTTATTATATGATCAGTATGGAAATACAGTCAAATTGTGGCAAGGAACCACATTTGGTGTCCTTTTTGGACGCCATCTTGAAATTAATTACTACGATACTGAGATTCTGAAGCAGCACTATGGAACCTCATCAATGATCTCTGTTCATTAATAAAATTGGTTCTTCATCAGTTTGTCATTTAAATATAACAGAATGTACATCTCAGTCAGGAGCAGTGTTGTGTAAAACATGGAAAGTACATTTCAAGTTGGAGACAACAACAGGAAGTACAGGAGAAAAAAATTGTCCCAACTAGGGCTGCTCGGTTTTTCCTAAAAAATAAAATCCCGATTATTTTCTCTGAAACCCGATTTTTCGATTACAACTTTTTTGTAAAATTAAAAAAAAAAAAAAAAAAATGAATAAAGTGCTTTGAATGTCTTTTATTGAATCTTATTTTCTCTGTTTGGATTTAATAAATCCCAAGTCCAAACATTACAATCACGTTACTGATTGAATAGTGCAAAACTGTCAATTATAAAATCCAAAGTGAACAATTGTTTTGTTTCGTTTCGTTTATTTGGGCATATCACGTCACAAACATCTCAACAAGAATATGCAAAACCATTCGATGAGAGCCCAAACGGAGTCGGCTGCAGCGGAAGCGTATCAGTGCCGACCCCTTCCCATATCTCACAGCTTTATCACTGAGGGTCACATGGCAGTGTTGTTGTATTTATATATGTTTTTATCATCCATACCCAGACCATTAGACAGTAACATGTGCATGTGCCTTCCTATGAATGTGTGTGTGTTATGTAGTACAAGATTCATATCCTGGCATGCCACACGAGTGTGTGTGCATGCCTGGACATGAACTGCAACATTAACCACACATAATCATTAGCTTATTCAAGGCAAGCAAACAATATTACATATTATTACAGCATACTCAACAGTCATACTATGTCTGACAGTATTGTTATATTTGTGTGTTCATTTTCCATACCCAGGCCCATGCGCTCTAACACGTGCATGTGCCTGTTTATGAGCTTGTGTGTGTTATGTCGTGCAATATTCACATTCCAGGATTATGTTTCTCTGGCATAGTTATCAAAAATACCACGCTGATACAGTTTTTTTAAATTGATGTATAGTTATGGCACTTTTTAGGTTACCATCTGTTCCACAGATTTACGCCTCTCCAGGTAATACACTGGCTTCTGAGGGTCGTACGAACACGTTGAAATTTTAAATTAAGCATTTGCCTGAAGGTATAATTGCCCTCTCTATTAGCAAACAGACAATTTGTTACAGGGAAGTAAATTGTTTCTTGCCTTGTAAAGTATTAACAGTGATTTCAAATTTACTAAATCTTCAAGCTTTAGAAGGCTAGATCTTAGGAACAGTGAGTTTGTGTGATCCTTGAAGCCCACATTGTGAATGATCCTGATAGCTTTTTTTTTTTTAAGTCTGAATAAAATCTCCAAGTGGCTTCTGTAGATATTTCCCCAAACCTCTCCAGTATGTGATATAAAGAAGGACAAGTGAGCAATACAAGATTTGGAGAGCTTTTTGGTCAAGTACATGTCTGCATCTGCTCATAATTGCGATGTTTTTAGCCATCTTAGTTTGAATACTGCTGATTTGCGGCTTCCAGCTCATGTTGTGACTCAGAATCACTCCCAGAAACATGTATTCTTTCACTCTTTCTATTTCAACATGATCAGTTTTAACTTGGGATTTTAGTGTCTTCCTTGAATTTACCAAATAACATGATTTTTGTTTTGAGTACATTTAGCGATAATTGGTTTTTATTGAACCACTCTTTAATTTTACAAACTTCTGCTGTGATCTCAGTCACAAGGAGCTGCAGATTTTTGCCTGAGCCTACTATTGTTGTATCATCTGCAAATAATATAAATTTTAGTTTTGGTGATACATCACACAGATCATTTATGTATAGCAAAAACAATAAAGGTCCTAACCCTGACCCCTGGGGGACACCACAGGTTATGCTTCTCCAACTTGAACTATACTCACTGATCTGCACATACTGAGCCTGTTTGCTAAGTAAGATTTCACCCAATTGTATGCAGTTCAGTTGAAGAATAAAACACTTTATACAGTATTTCAGAACATTTGGTATTTATTTGAACTAAACTGCAGCCTGTTAAGAAAACACAAATGTAAACTTCTGGCCATTAAGTAGTGCAAATCTCTGTACCTGTACATTAAGCCTACTGTGTGCCAGTGGACCTGCAGTCGCTTCATAAAGTTCCAGTTGTTGGAGACAGACGTGGATAAAGTCTTCCAGCGAGACTTCCAGTTTCAGAACGCCACCTTTGAACGTCCTGGGCTCGAGCTTGCTGTGTTTACCGGTCAGCAGGGCATGACCCGCCCACCAGCCAATAATCATGTCTTCATCACCCCCCTCCTCCTCTCCCCCCCTCCTCCCTGCTCTCTCCTGCAGCTGATGTGCAGCAGAAGCGGACACTCGCGCTTCATTCAGTCTAATTGTAGTAACTCGCAACTTCATATTCTCAGTAACGGTAACGGCGTTGCAAAGATGTGAAAAGTATCTAATTAGATTATTTGTTACTGAAAGAAACAACGCCGTTACTAACGCCGTTATAATCTAACGCCGTTATACCAACACTGATCACGTTGGGTCGACCTACGTTTGGGTCGAGCCAGGGCGCTTCGAGGAAGAGGTCCGAGGTCGATCTGGATGCCCGAGTCAGGATGAACACAGCCTAAAACTTTACTTCCCTGAGCAAATGTAACTTCTCCGGCAGTAGCCATGCTTGTTGTTGTTAGTTACCAGACGCTGAGCGAAGGCAGGCACTTCCGTCATGACGTCATGAGACGGCCGGAGAAACTACAGTGGCTTAGAGGCACCAAAAAGGATGCATTCATGCACTGTAACGAAATGCTGTAAGAATATGGTCAAATTCTGACAGGAGCATACTGTTTCTCCTGAAAACAGTAATATAGTGTTTAAAACAATGCATTCTGGGCAATATTTCTGGGCACTTTACTGTTTTACATAAAATACTGTAAGATACCATTAACAGCATTGCATTCTGGGAGTAATGTCTGAATAAACGGTAAAATTACAGTAGCTATGTGTCAAGAGGTGCATGCTGGGAAGTCATTTCTGGACTCTTTTCTTTTGGATTTACTGTTGGATAGAATCCTCTATCATCGTATAAAATGTAAGTTGAAATACCTTTTATCTTTTCTGGTGATGTTTGCTTTCTAAAGGGTACTTCTATTGCAATAAACGTAGAAATAAATAAACCTTAAACAAAGTTATCAGTAAGCTTGCAGGAAAGTACAGCAGTGATGTTCAGTAACTTGCTATTGTAGAGGCTCAAAAAGATAAAGGACAGAAAAAACAGACATCCCTTTATTTTGTTTTAAGTTGAGTTATTTTCTATGCACAATAATCTCAGTAAACACTGCGATTCCACATCCAGCCGCTAGGAGGCGCGTGGCTCTGGTGGTATGGAGTAGAGGAGGCCGCAGAAGAAGAAGAAACCTTCCGAGATGGAGTCAAGTCAGCTCGCGCGTGTCCTGTCTCTTCTCCACCACAGATTAGTGTAAAGTGCATTAAAATGAATATAAAAAGCAGACATCAATGGCTGAAAATGTTGTTTATTGAGGAGATCACATGCGGTTGCAATCGAGGTGATCTATGAAGAGACTCGTGAGGGAAAGCAGCAGAGAAGGGACTGCTAATCTGTGCTAATGCTAGCGGAGCTGGAGTGATGTTGCATGTTGTGATCTGAAAAGACACAGCTGAGATTATCAAATGGTATTTACTTTGCATCTTCTGGAAACGGTTCTTACACTATGATATTGCTATTGTAAAACTGTGTGGTGGATACCAGATTAGAAATACCATATTGGAGGTGAGAGAAATATTATTTTAAGGCACCATCAGGGGGAAATGCATACTTTGTTCAGCCTTGTGTAAACTGTGTTCTATGTGATAATCAGCATGCATATAGAAAATAAATAGGCACAGTTCATGGTATTTGGTTTAAGTGAATTGGTTTGTGTACATAATAGTCAGAGAAACAAGTTCATGATCTTTGTTATTTTGTTAAAATAATTCTTCTTTAGACATCATGGGATGTGATAAATTCAGATTGTTAAGAAAATTATGTCATGATCAATATGAAAGAAATGGGACTGAAGATGATGTTCTGATTGATTGGGCACCTGATTTCTGTGAAGAATAAACCTTCCTATGTGGAGTGAATCAGCTCAACATGTGTGTCCCGTCTCTTCGCCACCACAGCGTGTTGAGACGACCATCCATACTGCTGCCTTCTGACCACATTGTCAGAGGTCCAACACTATCATCATTTTGTTGGTAAGGATGAATTTATGAACACTTCAATTAAGTTAGCCATATATTTTTCTGTTTTGTGTTGTGTTTGGTTAGCAGCCACAAACATCACTGTGCTTCTATTTTGGGGGTTTTTGGAGTGTTTCCTGTGTTTCTGTGCATCACATGAATGAATGGCAGCTATCATTAAAAGACTACATTTAGTAGAGCTACTTTTTTATCAGTATGTCTGCTTCTTGAAGTAGAGAAATTTATACATGTTCTTTCTGAAATAATAACCTCACGTTTCAGGTGGAACAGAGTGTGTGAGTGCTGGACGCTGGATGATCAGCCTTGAGCGTTATATCTTGTGTGAGGGCCTCAGCCAACATTTGTGACTATCGTGTTTTTCAGGGGCTTCATCGGGATAAACCCGGAAAAAAGGACCAAGGCAAACCAGGGCAAGACTGTGTCCAGAAGGACAGGGAGAGTCGTTCAGAAGAAGTCCACCACTGTCAGCCACCATGTGTCCACTCTTCTGAAGAACCTAATGGACTTGGAGTGGGATTTCATGTCGGCTAAGTCAGTGAGACCTCGTCACCTCAGCTCTGCACATCAGTGCAGCCTCATTTCCCATGTTCGTTTTTTGTTTGTGTTTTTGTGACGTGTTCTTTTTACTGCTAAAACGTGTATATAAGTTGTGTAGCACTGCAGAAAAAATGTTGTTTATGATTATTATGTTCTATTTTTGGAGGACTTGGAGCCTTCGTTTTATATTTAAAAAATGTTCAAAATGTTAATAAATGTTTCAAATAAATGTTGCTAAGATACTAGAGGTCGACCGATATGGGTTTTTTGGGGGCCGATGCCGATGTTTTCCAAATTTGGGCAGCCGATGCCAATATGCATAGCCGATTTTTTCCAATTTGATATTTAGGCTGATTTTTTAATAAATATATATATTTATCACATTTTTGTGAAATGCAGCAATTTCTGGGCAACTAAAAGAAATCTATTACAACAAGTGGTGTCCAGTCCTCTGAACATTTATTCAGCTTTCAAAACAATGAAATATGTTGTCTGAGTAAACACACAATGTAACAAGCAGTAGTAAAAATTCACACTCTTCTTAAAGTGTCAAAAAAGAAATTTAAACTTTAATGTAATTTGAACAAAAGCAGTCAGAAACAAGGCTGTAAAAAAAAAAAAAAGCCATACATACAAATAAAAACAGAACTCCGGTCATGCATTGTGTAGAGGAATTTGCGGGTGGCTGATACATGCTTCAGAAAAAGCCCCATGATTGATTATTTACTCTTTTATTGACTCTCGCCATTTCCTCCTATTTACTTTGTTCTGCTGTTAACTACAGTAGTGATGTGTTTTCACCAACAGGGTTGAACACGCACAAGTAAAGTCAGCTCAGACCAGCTAATCTCTTACTGCTAAAACTGATCACAAAGTAGCATTTGAAGTTAACAATATGCAGGGTTTCTGCCAGACCTTTTCAGTCCGGGCGCCCTGCCCACGCTAAATTGTGCAGCGACCGGACAACGGAGAAAAAGAAGAAAAAAATAACTCTCCGACGGTCGAACACGGCAGCATTAGCAGCGTTAGCACCGCGGCACGACGCGCTCCCCGGACAAACTTTTTTTCCTGCAGTAAACGCTGATAAGCTGCAGACTGGAGCCATAGAGCCACAAAAACGTTGAAATGTTCAACAAATCCATTCTTCATTGCAGATGCAACAGATGCAGGTTTTTCCCACAGCCTGGACTCCACCGGGCACGCTCCGCTCTGACGTAACTGAATGCAGCAGCGTGCCACAGGGGTCCTTTCTTGAGCGGCAGCTTTAGCTGCCCGCACATGTGCCTGATCAAAAATTGCGTCATTTTGTACAGCGGATCAAAAATCGGCTTTTTAAAAGAAAATATGGCCGATGGAGAAAAATGTCCAAATATCGGCCGAATATATCGGCCGGCCGATAAATCGGTCGACCTCTATAAGATACTTTCAGTTCTCTTCTTTTCCATGGATTTATTTACTACTGCATTTAAGTTAACTGACTCATTCAGTATTTTGTACAGAATATCATGTTACATTTGCTTATTTGCTAATGCTAATCCTATGTTATTTTTACAAAAATAACTTTATAGTATTTTGCTTGGGATTATGGTGAAGATTTACAGTGTTTTAATACTTAACAGTAATAAACTGTATATTAAGTTTACAGTAAGCAAGCTGTATAAAAACGGTCATATACTGGAAACCTTCTGCCAGCAGTCTACTGTAAAAATCAATAAAAAACAGTAATGTGCTGTAATTCATGTGCTGAATTACAGCACATTACTGTCAGTATTATTACGGTAATATACTGTGAAGTATATAACAGTAGGCCAACCGTAAAATTAACAGTAAAATGCTGGAACCACTGCTGCCAGTATTTTACTGTTATTTTACAGGACAATTGTTTACAGTGTGTGAAAAGCCAAAATCGTTCATGTACGATTTCAGCATTTTTAACATTTTCTTAACCCAAAAAGTTGGTTACGATTCAAAATGGATTAATCGTGCAGCCTTAGTCTCAACCTGAAGTTAGTGGTTCAGACTCCATCTGATATGAGTTCAGTTTAAGATGTGACAGAATGCTGGTGGGCATTGTGAAACAAACTCTTCTGTTAAAAGAAAAGAGAGACAGAGGGTAAAGGTGATTCAATGTAGTTTCACAAGAATAATTCCTCCAGGCGCGCTGTGCTTTTTGAGTATTTATTGATATTTTATTGCTGGATGGGAGAAACCGGAGTAAATCAGTGCTAATTCCTGCTGGTGATGGTCAAACAGGGCTGATGTGGAGTCAGCAGTGGGCTAGGGGGCTCCCACCATGCAGGGGGGCCACCTCCGGCCCCCGAGGGCCGCCGTCCTGCATGCTTTCCTCTCTCCCTGCTGCAGCACACCTCGATCTCATGTTGATGTTCATCCTCAAGTTTGTAAAAAAGCCCACTAATGAGTCCCTCAGTGTGATCGGGTGTGCTGCAGCGGGGAGGAAGATAGAACATGCAGGACGTCGGCCCTTCAGGACCCGGTTTAGACCCCCTGATGGCCTCCTGGAAAGTGACTCCGCCCTTTTCTCTCCACATGTTTCCTGCTGTTTTTCCTCTCCTGCATTCAGAAAACCCTAAAAGGCTGAAAAGAGAGATGTTACTGACAGAACATCCATTTAAATTCACCCCCACCCCCCCACCCCCCGCAAGGCCGACTTGACTGTATCCCGTCTCCTCAAGGCCTGCAGTTTCTCCACGTTTCCTGCTGTTTTTCCTCTCCTGCATTCAGGAAACCCTAAAAGGCTGAAAAGAGAGATGTTACTGACAGAACATGCATTTAAATTCTACATGGATTTTTGAATTGTGGAAAACTGAGTGTTGTGCTCATGAGTCTGGGAGTTGTCTCCTCGGATTACAGTCAAGTCGGCACCAATCCTTGTCGGCACTGCCCAACTCGGCACCGCCCCCGAGATACAGTCAAGTCAGCACCTAGTGAAGTCGGCACATAGCCAAGTCGGCCTCGCGGCCGGCCGGGCTGTGCAGCAAGCTTCTTTTTATCACGATTTGCACAGTTTTTTTCGTGCCGCTGCGCCGCTTCTCCTCACGCAGCAGGCGGGAGACTGGAGGACAAACTGTGTGATTCTGGTGACTGACAGGTTAGAGGTGGATGATGTACCTGGAGCTTCATGTTTGACGTTCTGTTTCAGCCCAGTAGCTTAGCTACGAGCGCGCAGCGCTAGCGGCTGTCTGGTCATGTGACCGGTCCCCAAGGCATTCTGGGAATCATAGTGCAAACAACACAATATGCACAATGACCCGCCCCGTGATCACATGGGCCACCCACACATATGAGACGCACACAGCGGGTTATTGTGCATATCGGACCACCCATGTTGTTTGCACTACGATTCCCAGAATGCCTTGGGAACCGGTCACATGACCAGACAGCCGCTAGCGCTGCGCGCTCGTAGCTAAGCTACTGGGTTCAAACAGAACGTCGAACATGAAGCTCCAGGTACATCATCCACCTCTAACCTGTCAGTCACCAGAATCACACAGTTTGTCCTCCAGTCTCCCGCCTGCTGCGTGAGGAGAAGCGGCACAGCGGCACGAAAAAAACTGTGCAAATCGTGATAAAAAGAGGCTTGCTGCACAGCCCGGCCGGCCGCCCGCGGCACAGCCGGCATCATGATTAAAAAAAGAGGCTTTTGGCCGAGGTGGTAAACAGCTGACAGTCAAGTCGGCACCGACCAACTCGGCCACTTGAGAACCCCCCCCCCCCCCGCAAGGCCGACTTCACTAGGTGCTGACTTGACTGTATCCCGTCTCCTCAAGGCCTGCAGTTTCTCCACGTTTCCTGCTGTTTTTCCTCTCCTGCATTCAGAAGCCCCTGAAAGGCTGAAAAGAGAGATGTTACTGTTTAAATTCTACTCTGCTTTTTGAATAGTGAAAAACTTGGTGTTGTGCTCATGAGTCTGGGCGTTGTCTCCTCAAGGCCTGCAGTTTGGTCCGGATGTCCCTCTCTGGCTCCTCCTCCGTCCGGTGCAGCCAGGTCTGGAAGCAGGTCTGGTTCTGCTTTAAAAGCCGCTTCTCCTCAGAGTACTCATGATTCTCTCTTTACGCGTTTCTCTCTCTCTTTAAATAATTCTTTCTCTCTCTTTAAATGTTTTCTTTCTCTTTAAATATTTCTTTCTCTCTCTTTAAATGTTTTCTTTCTCTTTAAATATTTCTCTCTCTCTTTAAATGTTTCTCTCTCTTTACCTCTTTGTTCTCTCCCTTCCTAGTCCTGTAGTTTCCCTTGTTGCCAATTTATCACTTTTATCATTTTAGCAAGAACCTGCTCCATGTTTCGAACCTAATCCTCTATCTTTTTAATTTGGTTCTCTGCCTCTTTTTTTTTTTTTTGTTATTGCTGTAAACTTTCTGTTGTTTTCTATCTGGGAATCTCTATTTGGTACATTGGAGCTTGTTTAGTTTTCTGAAAAGGTCATTTTACTTTTTGTTGCAGCTATTATTTTAAATTTTTGTTATTTCACGGCAGCCTGATCCTCCTTCACATTCTCTTTTTGAAATTCAGTGTTATTCTAATACTTTGTCTGATTTAAGTTCAGTTTAAGTAAACTTGGAGGTTTCGGCACCTTTAAATTGTTTGCTGACTTCATCCCAGTTGATTACATTCCAGAGAGCTTTGACATAATCTGATCGCTTGTCACCGTACTGACGGTGATATGCATGCTCCCACACATCAAACCCAAGGAGAGGGATCAGACCTGTTGTCCCCTGCAGTAGATACTCATTTGGAGAAGTATCAATTTCCAGGTTTCTCCTCAACCTATTGTAACCCAGCCAGCTCCAGCCTGAGCCCTGGACTGACATTGCTGCAGCAGACATCTCTTGTTTCATATTTTTGAATGAGCCAAAGTTGCGCTGAATGCAGTCCATCAAGACACCTTCAGGCTCACCCCCTCCATTTGGGGAGAGGTTGTTCCAAAACAGGCTGTGATTGAAGTGGCCACCTCCATGATAGATCAGATCTGGTTGAAGGATTTCTTGGGCTCTCATATCTCCCATGTCAACTGCCTTCTCAAATTTCTCCATCGTCTTGTTGAGGTTTTTCACGTGTGCAGCATGGTGGACGCCGTGGTGCAGCCGCATGATATCTGCAGAGATGTGGGGCTCCAGGGCTCCATAGTCATACGGTAGATCTGGAAGGGTGTGTTTCTGCCTCGGCGCTGCTGCAGCTGGTCTCACAGCCTGGCTGGCTGTACGCATGAGAGTTTGACCTACTCTGGACAGGACGTTCATGGTGATGCTGGTTTGGTGAGAGAAACGCGGGTAAAAATCTTTCTGAGTAGCTCTTGAAGCGGAGTTCTGTTGCTCTGTGCTTGTTCTGACAGCAAGTGAACAGTTTCTCCTGTAGCAGGACATTGGTGCTTTCATGTTTGATTCTGATGACATCACACTCCCAGTTGCCTAGCAACCGACTGCTGCAGCTGTCTCTATGGTAACAGGCTGGAGCAGGCGTCTCCTGCTGTCCTGGTGAACTGTTCAGCTTCTGCGTGGGCCTGTGGCCAGTATGCTGTGATTTTCCTGCGGCCAAAACCAGAAACCCTTGCAGAGGCCACAATGTGCATCTTGGTGGCTCCAAATGTGATTTCCTCTCTCGAGTTTCTGACCCTGGTATTCCATGCAGCCCATTTTGGGTTGTGTGTTGGAAGACCTCACGTGGTGTTGTGTCTGGATTCAGCTGATAGTTCAGGTTGCTGGTATCCTGCATTGAGATCCAGCTTCCAGAAGGTCGTTGCAGCAGCTGTGCTGTGTGTCTTTCTCTCTGGACCGCTCCAAGTAGCTCCACTGCTTTATCCTGGTCTTTCGGCTCTCCTTTGTCAGGGAATGTCCCAAAAGTATCCTGCGCTGGTTCTCCAGCATCATCCAGCAGCATTGCCCTTTTTTCTTCTTGAGGCTTCAGTTTCTTAAAGCTGAAGTTTCCATTTTCACAACATTACAATGCTCCGCTGTACGTTGTCTCCTGATGACTCAGGGCCAACAGAAAGTCTGCCAAAAGCCACGTAGTTATAGAATCGTTTCTGTACTTGAAAGATTTGAGTTTGTACTTGCTGCAGCCATAATGTGGTGAGTGTATGATACATGCAGTGATTGACAGGTCGCTATGAAAAGGCCGTGTTTACCTGCAGTCAGCTGGGGAGAGGAGGCCGCGTCGCTGCCTTGGTGCAGCTTCGCTCAGTATCACCCCGCTTCAGTCTGCATGTGGCATGTTGAGTGGCAACGTTGTACCGGAGTCCATCCAGTTAAATCTGAATGAGAGACACTGATGCTGGACGCCATGGCCTGAAGGAAACATCAGAAATAAACCTTGATGTGTTTTCTTGTTAAGTGCTCCGTTTGTGGCCGTTTGTATAATAAAGCGCAAACAGGAAAAGCCTGTTGTGTCCTCTATATAAGAACTTTATGTAGGCAGACAAATTTAGGACAGGTAAGGGGCTCTGCACAATGTTGAGCAACATTAAAGTATGAAAAGTAACAAGTCACGTGAAAAGTTACTTTCCATAGAGGGTAACTAAGTAAAGTAACAAGTAACAAGTAACAAGTAAACATTACTTTTTAAAAGTAACTTCCCAAACACAATCTACTGAATGCATTGACTTTCTGATGGAACCTGTCAGATTAAAAGCTGGTAGAAAATGCTGCCTAGACAAGCAATTATTTATCTTTTATTAAAAAAAAAAAAAAAGATAAACTTAACTCAGTAAAGATTACATCAAGGTGTTCTGTTTTTTTTTTTTTTTTGTTTTTTTTTTCTGAGTGCATTCTTCCAGCGCAAACCGTGGGAAAGAGAAACCAAAAGAATCCACAGTGCTTCATGTCAGAAGCAGCCAGACAACAGCTTCACAGCGTCACTGGACACAATCCACCTTGGATTCATGTCAATAAATACAATTCATGGCTTATAAGCGTAAGGTAGGAGTGTTTTACACCTCCGCATTTTAATATTTTGATATGATCTTTTTTTTAAAATCAATACATGTGAATAATAATGATCAAGATCAGTTTTTTTTGCCGGAAACTACTGAAAAAAAAATCATTTCATTCTAAATGTGAACCTGTAAGCATCTTGTTTCAGCATAATGCAAACTGTTGAAAGAAGAGCATTCAAGTCATTATGCATTTTCTAATTATTTTGTCTGTTTTTTCTATCGAAATATTTTTTTAATTTACCTCTTTAAGGGTGTTCGTCGTCATCGTTCAGTGTGCAGACCTTCTGGTGAGTCCATTGATATTTTTCACACAATTTTCAAAATAAAATAAATGCTCAATACTGCACAATACTGAGACTGTTTTCATCTCGGAAACGACCACAGTGGTCTTTAAAGGAGCCCCATCATGAAAAATCAACTTTTATGAGCTTTTAACACTGTTAGTGTGTGATTACCTTTTAAAAACTTCACCTAAATCATAATTTCTCTTCATTCATGCATATCTGAGTAAACTTTATAAATGTTCAGTCCAAGCTCTAGGTCACATGGTTCTCACCGGACAAATACTGGAATATTAATCAATAAATGCAGATGGACAAATTGATTGATTTACAACAGAAGAGGAGCAAAAGTGTTCCTGCAGATCACGGATATACACTTGATGTTAAAATGGAACTCTTGGTCATAATTTGGGGCACTGATTAATGACCGGCGTGGCCGTTTCAGTTGGAGGACTTGTGATATTAGTTGGAAATGTGATGCATGCAGATGTGCTTGCCTTGACAGTTCTCAGTAAACCGTGGAGAGACGAACCGTGGGGGTGAGCGCTGCCGTTACACGAACAACATTTGCTGTTGATAAACCCCAACAACAAATGTTTGTTGCTTCTGAAATGCGCATTTATTCTTCATCCTTTTCGATCTTTTTGAGCAGAGAGAAAGAGGCAGACTTTGATTATGTGAGGGACTATAAACCTCAATCTGAAGCCCAGCATCTCCGGATTCTGCTGTTCGGCCCACCAAGGTCTGGGAAGTCCAGCTTCATCAACTCTGTCGACAGCGCTCTGCGGGGAAGAATTGCAAATCGAGCTTTGGCAGCCGCCAACTACGAATACAGCTTCACTAAAGAAGTATGAAGAGCTTAGAATAACCTGGATACTGTTCTTGAGCAGCTACTTTTTACAGCAAACAACTAACAACGGAGTGTCAAACCGAGAAATACTGCCTGCACCTAAAAGCAGACGAGTAACTAACATAGCTTTTTTTTTTTACTTGCAGTACAGAACTTATAAAATCCACACAGAAAGTCCTGGAACATTTTATAACCTTGTCTTCAGTGACACCATGGCTATTGAGAAGGGCTCTGGGAGAGGAACTGATCCAAAAACCATGAAACTGATCATGGAAGGACACGTCAATGAAGGATGCACGGTAGGAAAATAATGCTGTTTATCCTCCTTCTTACTGTATCCTGCAGAAGCTGCACCAGGGACATCGAGGCATTAACAAATGCCTCGCGAGAGCGAGAGAGTCAGTCGGGCGGCCGGGCATCACACCTGCCATGAAGCTAATGGGTGAAAGATGTGACGTCTCGTCTGTGCACGTGAAGCCCAAATACCAGTGGAACCTCTGAGCTCACTTTAGGTTTGAAGAGGGTTTGAACATGTAAATTAAGTTGTGTTATAAATGTTTGGAGAAATGCGTCAGAAGTAAGACTGGTGAATCATTTCAGTTACTCAAAGGTTCTGCTTGACAGTTAAACTGATCAGAGAGGGGGACATGTAGAGGCCGGGCATGGCCAGCAGGGGGCACAACATCCTGAGTGTGGTGTCCTGAAGTCAGGCTTACAGGGAACGATACAAGAAGATCAGGCAGAAGACCTCCAGAGGTTATCAGGTGATCCCCAAGACTCGGGTATCACCCTATGAAAGAGGGAAGCTGTTAATGATGCACAAACTACGCTGATGTGATTCTGAAAATGTCTCTTTATCTTTCAGCTCCTTCCCGGCAGCACTCCAGCCGGATCCGACTACAATCAAACTCCGACCATAAACGACAAAGTTCATGTCCTGGTTTGTGTTGTTGAAGCCGACACCATACACCTGATGGAGGACGAGGTGGCTCACAAGATAAAGGAGGTCAGAGAAGAAGCCCGGGCCTTGAGTGAGTCTTTACAGCTGTCTTAGAAATGTCCATTTGATCTTTGACACACAGCAGATATGAAAGTTGTGATTGATTGAAATGTTCTTAAAATTCGATGTTGAAAAATACAGTGTCATTTCTGTCAATATAGCTTTTTGCATTTATTTATTAGTATTAAGAGTCGCTACGTTTCACTATTTCCCGCCTTCATCCTGCCTCTCTCACTCTGACCAGTCTCTCTTTCTTTGTAGGGATCCCTCAAGTAGCTGTCCTCACCAAAATTGATGAAGCCTGTCCGAAGGTCAAAAGAAATATCAAGAATGTCTACAAGAGCAAGATCCTGGAAAAGCAGGTCAGCAGTCATTTTTTGAAAGAGTGCAATGAAACTGAACATTGAAAACTATATTAATCTCTGAAGGAAAAAAAAAATCAAGGTTCATCTTTAATTTTTTTTCTTTTGTTGAAACGTAGATGGAAAATCTGAGTGTGAATCTGGGGTTTCCAGTGAACTGCATCTTCCCGGTAAAGAACTACAGCAAGGAAACCAAAACAGACAAGGAGACTGACACCCTGATACTGAACGCAATGAGAAAGATCATCGACTACGGAGAAGACTTCCTGAACGACATCGCGCCCACGATGAGCACCAAGCAACCTGTGCCTTTTGTCATTTGAATTTTTCACCGAGCATTAAGATACAGATCAGACAAGTGGCTTCTGTTCGGAATGCAGCAGCTCCTTCTCGCACACAGCCTGACGGGAACGAATGACGTTTGGCTCCGCCCCCCATGACTCAGCAACGGGGGCAAAAAAAACATCCAAAATAAACTGTTATTGCTAATGCTAATAAACTAACGCTGTGCATGCTTCGTGTACATATGATTGCAGAAATAATTAGCAATGAAAAAGCAGGTAAACCGCTGGGAGTGCCGGAAAACTCTGCAACCTGCCTCGTCTCTACCTTTACCTGTTCAGCTTCTTTTGCATGAAAACATAACATCTGAGCCCATCTACCTTTAAAAATGAGTCTAATCTGATCTACACTGATCTGATTAAGGTTTCAGCCAGAGATGCTCTCTGCTATCAAACATTCCGTAGATCTGTCATTAAATTCTTTCAACTATCACAAAGGAAACACGTTTTTCAACAGTCCACATGAAATGACTCCTCATCATGAGGTATCAGACACTACAGAACTATTTAAAGTCTTCTTGCTTCTTGAAGAAGACAAATCAGAGTTCAGTAATTTGATACCGAACTCTCGCTTCAGTGGCCTCAGCTTCATTACAGTAAATCCAAATAACCCGGAGAGAGAGTCGGAGAGCTTTCTTAAAGTGCCACCGCCATTTTCAAAAACTGGTGTTTTCAGTGGCTCTGAGCTCCAGCATTGACATCTATAAATCCATTGCCTTGGCAGGTGTGTTATCGAAATGTTGGAAATGATTATTTAGGACAGATTTCAGCAGCATGCTGTCAAAACGGATCAACAGTTTGGGTTTAAAAGTAATCATGGAACTGATGTAGAGTTATCTACACTCTGAAGAGGCTGTAAGTAAGTACAGAGGGCAGACCTTCCTGTTTCTGTGCTTTTTGCATGCCTCCCAAATCCTTTCACTGAATCAATCATAGGAAACTATTTGCAAAAATTACAGCAGCGAGGTGATTCTCCTCATCTGTTGTGGACACTGCATTCTTTGCATAAAAATAAAACCGTGCAAGGTAGATGGGAAAATGCAACTTCTGGCCCCCTTCCTGTGATGAAATGAGTCAGACAGGGTGGCATTCTGTCCCCCATGCTGTTTAATCTCTGTCAAAGAGACAGACTGCGTGGTGGGTGTATTTACCATCATCCAAAGCTGCCTGTATGCCACTGGACACTGCCCTCCTGTGGTGAAATGACAGCAGAGTTAAACGTAAGAAGCTGTGCTCCACCGGTCAGCTGTCTGTGCTGAACTGTTTTTCTGTTCTTCTCTTTCTGTTTGCTGTTGTTTTTATGGACACAAGAGTCTAGAATAAAGATTTATTGTCTCCAAAGTTTCTGCCTGTTCCGGATATCATTTTCAAAGCGCTGGATCAGGGGAAGAAATGTATTTCACAACTGCATTAAAAGTACAATCATACCTCATTGCACAGACGCAATCAAAGCAACATGCTGCATCTTTAACAACTGATAACAGTGGAATGTATCTGCAGTCCTCTTTGCACGTGAACTGTAGTTTCCTGCAGATCACGTGAGCTCTCTTCCCTCTCTATTTCCATGAGTTTAAATGTGTTTGGCGGCAGATTGTGTGTATTGGAGACCCTTATGTAACCGCTGGGAGGAGTTTGTCTTCAGGCGCACTGTTTGCATACAGGGCGGGACTCCTGCCCGCCCCCAAAACTTTATTCACTACTTTTTCGCGCTATGTCTCAGGTACATTTGGCGCCACTGGCGGGTCCCCCGCCGCCTTCCCCCTCCTCCGTCCTCTCCCGGCCGTCTGTCCCCCCACACAGCTCATCAGAGACCCGGCCCCGGAGACCACTGGAGCCCGGTGATTAGGTTAAATGTGTTAATAGCGGGTTTGGAGGCGCAGGGCGGTGCTGTGATGCTGCGGTGGAGAAACTGAGGAGCTGCCTGCGGCCGTCAGCTGGGAGACAAAGATCCTTTATAAAACCAGACAAACCACTCTGCGTGAAAACGTTGCTGCACATCTCTGTCCTTGGCAACTGTTTAACTCTGCATTTTACCTTTAATCGGTAAAAAATGCATTGATTTCAAAACACTTATTAATCAAGGTATTGTTTTTAAATAGGACTTGCCTCCTCCATAACAAAAAATGGCTTGAATGAAGTTTTTCTCAATGAAATATACACAGACTTCCTTTCTTTATCGTATATAACGTGTCATTATGTTTGTCACCATCTTAGCACCTCTTTATCAATATTTGTGCTTCTTTAAATGAAAGAATAAACATGTACAATCATCTAATCGATCACATCCACGTTGCAATAAAACACTATATGCCTTCAAAAAAAAACACAGAGTGAGACTTCTGTCTGTCCAAGATATGGCGGAGCGCGGCTGTTGCCCCGCCAACACGAGTATGAAGCGTGTTCGCGGTGAGAAATCCGAGGCGCGCGCCCGGTGACGGCGCGGCCGATTGGCCGGGGTGGCGTGACGCAAGCAGAATCTGGGCCACTGATTGGCTGGAGTGAGTCAGCTGCCGGAGAGCGCCAGAAAACAAGCTTGAGCGGGTGAGGCCGGAGCACAGAGTCCCAGCAGCGGTCGGAGGGAGCTGCGGAGGCCGGAGAGGGACGGCGGAGGACGAATACCCGCTATTTTTTAAAAAGAGGGAAATAAAGCTGCTATGTCGGCGTGAAGAAACGGGACCGCGCTGGGAGTTTTCATTCATTTGTACAAAGGTGAAGTATGGCTTCCTGCTGTCTCTCTAATGGTCAGCTGAGCTAATAACCACAGCTAAGTTAAGCTAACAAACTCCACAAACTATAAAAATATACATTCATATCTTCTTTTATCTCCACAGACTAATCTAATGCGTGTTTTTTGAGCTTTTACTGTGGTGTTTGGTGTTATTACTATATTTTACTCATGGATTAAAACTGTCATTCTTGAAATTATTAGTAGTTATCAAATCTGCTTATATCCAAGGTGTAAAGTAATGGAGAGTTCAGAGGTCAGGTAGCATGCTAATAGCTAAGGAGCTAAATGGGTACCAGATGTTCGATCTCACAGATATCAGACAAATAATAGTGTCTGATCTTTAACCTTGCAGATGGAAGGTGAATGTCTGGCCCTGAAGGACCTGACCAGTCCCAGGAAGAGTGTGGCAATGAAGGACGGCCATGAAGGAGAAGATGGTGGACAGGGTGATCACAAGGTGGGCTGATGTGGACCAGATGTGGCTTTCCCCCCACAATGCACTTCACGCTGCTCTCACACGGTCACACCACAGAGGAAACAGCATGTGGTTAAACGGAGAATCAAACCTGACCCTAAAGTCTTCTCACTCTTCAAATCGCAGGAGAATATTTACACCGAGCGGGTGCGATCCACCCCGCTGAGTTCTGCCGACTCCACCGCGCCCCCTCTGCTGATGAACAGACGAGGCGCCAACCCCGACCTGACCCAGATCACCCCCATCAAGCTTGGCGCTCTGGCCGAGCCCTTGACGCCCACGGCCAACCTGAAGATCCTGGTCAGCGCGGCGAGCCCGGACATCCGCGACAGGGAGATGAAGAAGGTTCTGTTCAGACCCATAGAGAACGACAGGGAGCAGACGGCCAGGACGGACGCCGCGGTGGAGGAGGAAGCGGAGGCGGACGACCCCGGCCAGGTAGGCTCATGGACCAGTCTCACCAGATTTGTCCCAAAAACGTCTCCTGCAGCTGGAAACCTGCTGAATCTGTGACGCAGCGGCTCACGTGTCGTTCCGTCCCTGCAGTTCGACGCCGCGTTCGAGGACGACGACGCGGAGAAGAAGCCGAGCCGGAAGCAGAAGAGTCTGGGGCTGCTCTGCCAGAAGTTCCTCGCCCTCTACCCGGACTCCACGCCTCTGCACAGCCCCATCCGGATCTCACTGGACGAGGTGGCAAACAGCCTGGGTAAGACTCGGCCGACCCGTTGGAGGGCGCCCGCCGTCCGGGCGCGCCCGCGGCATTAACGTGTCGCCTCGCTGGCCCCGGCAGGAGTGGAGCGGCGCCGCATCTACGACATCGTCAACGTGCTGGAGTCGCTCGCCATCGTGGGGCGGATAGCCAAGAACAGCTACACCTGGCACGGGCGGCAGCGGCTGCACGCCACGCTGCAGGAGCTGCAGCGGCGGGGCCTGCAGCACGGCTACCACCTGCAGATGGAGCCGGCGGCGGAGGCGGCGCTCGGCCGGGAGGACGACGGAGACGCCACCAATGGTCGCTGACCTTCTCCCTTATCTCTGCCTCTTCATCTCGTCTGCTTTATTGTTAGCGACAAAAGCCTGAAACCCTCGAGAGCTCGGTCACCATCGGTTACCATCTGTTGACGCTGTTGGTTTGTGTAACAACAGCGCTCGAGACAAAGAAGTTCTTTCACAAAGTGTTGCTTCAGGTTAGAGTCAAACAGCTATGAGGCAGTTATTGATGAGCTAAATGATTGAGGTTTCTTTTTTTTAAATATTCGACGTCAATACTCAGACCTAAATCAACGAAGGTGAACTGAAGCTGATCTAATGTCACAATGTGTCATTTTAAATCTCACATCTTCATGGTCTAATCGAAACCATAAAACCTTATAAGATGTGTTTGTTTGTGTTCGCAGCTGGAATCAACAGGAAGGACAAATCTCTGCGCATCATGAGCCAGAAGTTCGTCATGCTGTTCCTGGTGTCTCAGACTCAGACGGTCACTCTGGACGCGGCGGCGAAGGTCCTCATCGAGGAGGGCCAGGACGCCTCCAGCCACAGCAAGTACAAGAGTGAGTCTCTGGGAGCGGAGTCCTGCAGACCCTCCGGGAGCAGGATTCTCCCCCCGTCTCACCGGCACCGCCCCCCCCCTGTGTCCCACAGCGAAGGTGCGCCGGCTCTACGACATCGCCAACGTGCTCACCAGCCTGGGCCTCATCAGGAAGGTTCACGTCCGCGAGGAGCGCGGCAGGAAGCCGGCCTTCCGGTGGCTGGGCCCGGTGGAGTTCGGCGGCGCCGGGACCCCCGCTGAGGCTCAGGCCTCGACCGCGGCGCCCACGGCTCCGGACCTGCGCAGGAAGATGACGCGCCACGCCTCCTTCAGCGTCACGCCGACGGCGGCGGCGGCGCAGCGGCGGGTCAGCTCGGCGCCCAGCAGCCCGCGGCCGGAGCTCAGGGGTGAGGCGGCGGTTCAGAACAGATTTAACCGACGGCGATAGACGTGTCTGATGAAGCTCTGTCTTCAGGCCCGACCAGCCAGCCGCTGGATTACTCCAGGAAGCCGCTGAGCCACGGCGCCGTGTGCCGCCTGCAGTTTGGAAACGGCGCCGAGTGAGTCTGACCTCTGAACCGGTGACGGTCGTGGTGTTTTTGAGTTCCGTCTTGGTGGGAGATCTCTGATCCGATCTCCTCTCCAGGACTCTACCCAGCATGCCCCTGCAGCCCCCCGGCGGCAGCCCCTCCCCCCACTGCCTGGCCTACCTGCCCAGCCTGTCCCAGCCCTCCGTGCTCATGCTGTACCGGGCGGCGGAGGGGAGGAAGAGGAGGAGGGAGGAAGAGGAGCAGCAGGAGGAGGAGGCGAAGAGGAAGGGAGGTCCCGGCTCGGAGGAGTGTCTCCAGGTGAGACGTGGAGTCGACGTCTCGCGGTGTCGTCCAGCGGCTGATGTCCGCCGGTCTCTAAACGTCTCCGTCCTCTTTCAGACGGCGGCCGGTCCTCAGGGCGGAGCCGCTTCGCCCGGCCGCCCCGCGGCCGTCAGCGACGCCGCCGGAGCGTCACACTACCTCTACGTGCCCAACAACGCAGGTACACACACACACACTCCCCGAGGCGCCACACACACACTCCGGCAGAGCCTCGTGTTCCTGACGCCGTCTCTCCTCCAGGACTCAACAGTCTGAACTTCCTGCTGTCGGCCGGGCAGCCGGTGCCGGGCGTCGGCCTGCCGCCCAGCGGCGTGCCGGCCCTGGCGCTGCCGTGCGTCCTGGTGGCGTCGCCCGCCCTCTCCCACTTCTCCCTGCTGAGCGGCGGCCCCGCCGTGCCCGCCATGATGCCGCCCGGCCACTTCCTGATGGGGGCGGCGCCCTACGGCGGCGGCGGGTGTTCCAGCCCGGAGCGGAGGAGGGCGTACGGCTCGGGGGCGGCGGGCGCGCCGCGCTCCCCAAACACACCCGAACCACTGGTGAGGCTCAGCACACACACACACACACACACACACACACACACACACACACACTGTTCCAACATCCATCTGTATGGACGACCTCTGACCTCTCGCTGCAGACCCCACACACTCCGAAGGAGACCGGCAGCTCGTCCTTCTTCCAGACGCCGGGAACTCTGGGAGACGCAGGCAGCGCCGCTCCGGCGGGCAGGAAGAGGGGCTCGGCCCAGAGGAGGCTGGACGTGGGGCACCCCCCCACCGCCTAGGACCACGCCCCCCACCGGATCTGTTCATTGTTGCATTATGGGTCACCAGGTTGTCCGCGACGACGCCCTCCAGTGGCTGCTCAGGTCACTGCGCTCACCTTCTGAATCTCCTGAAGCCCCTCCCCCCACCCACACAGTGTTTGTGCATTAGAGGCCAATTGCTATTTATATTTTAGCTAATTTAAATAATTACGTTAACTTTTGAGTTGAATGTGAGTTTTTAGCTGTCCTCCTGTCGGCCTCATCCCAGAGTCTGTCTCGTCATAGGAAATCCGTTAGCTGCTGGTCGATCGATCGATCTTCCCTGGACGCGTTTCACATCTCACTGTGAGAAAGAGGAAAAAAAAATCACTAAAGCCTTAAATGTTTACAGCTAGGAGTGTGTTAAAGTCACGCCGAGCAGGCCGCCGCCGCCGCCGCCGCGGTGCGTTCAGGTACTTGAATATCGGAGTACTGTAACTTTTCTTTGCTTCGCCGTACCGACAGGAAGCAGAGGAGGTGCTAACTGCTTGAAAACATCCTCAGGTGCTTCGTCAGGCCAAAGGGTGCTAAGGAGGCCCTCTGCGACCGGGGGCCTCCTGCAGGTCATGTACAGCTCGTTTTTATCGTTACTTCCGTGGTTTCAGTCGTTCTCCAGATAATGAGCCCTGCACTGTAAGCTGAAGCCGCCGTGTCGACCGGAACTGTTTCACTGTAGCTTTCTCCTGTTCAACTTTCACCGGATTTTAATTAAACTCAAACGATCAACTTCACTTTTCACAGGCTTGGTGTTTTTTATTCAATTCATTGGATTTTTTTTTTTTTTTTTTTAAATAAACTATCGAACAAGAGACACACATCTGTATGTTTTCTAGAAATATAGTTGAAGGAGCCTTTCATATTCCTTCATTTACTGCAGTTAATTTATATTTTCCCAACAAAATAACATTATTAATAGGAAATGCTGGACCTGGACACTTTGTGAAGTATCAAATATCAGAAAGATCACATTTCTAACGTCATTGATTTTGAGAGAAATTCCGTCTTTAACAGCGTCCATGAAGAGAATACCGAAGGAAACTAAAAGTTCTCAGGATTCATTTGATTCTTTACAGAATGGATGAGGATTACCTCCAAACCAAATTTATTATTTAAGATTTCAACTAATGAATACATCTTATAGATCATTTCAAAATGTGCCAGGGTGAGTTTGCAAAAACACTTTTAACTGTTTTGTAGCAGAAAGTTTCATTGAAATCGTCTCGATGTTGAGACTGGAGTCATTTTCCTTTCTGACTGTTTAGTGTTTGTGAAAATGTAGATATTTTTATTTAGTGATTCGTTACTGTTTTATTTGTACACCTCCACACGCTCCTGTTTCCTTGCACAATCTCAAAAAACACGCACCGTGGGTCCCTGAGCAAGGCATTCAACGCCCATCGTCTCTGCGATGCTGAGGCAGTTCATCGACCGGTCTGTTTGGTAACGAAGTCTCACCAAGAGGGGGTAAAAAAGTGTGATTTATTAACAATATACAAATTCATAAATATTCCTGTAAAGTGAGGAGTTCACGGTTTAGTTTTTTATTTTTTAAGGCACTATTTCAACTCTTGGGCTGAACTAGAGCATGTCTGATAGGTCGTTCTTCTTTTTCCGAGTGCACCTGAACGCAGCAGTGTGGAGTCCCCGCCCCCTGACTGAGGCTCCTCCCACCGCAGAGGGTCTGGTCTGCAGGCTGCAGCAGCAGGGTCAGACAGGAGGACCAGGGAGGGCCGGCTGGAGCAGGGAGCCGCTGCAGGGACTGGTACAGACTGGTACAGGGTCTCACTGGGTCTCACTGGGTCTCGCTGGGTCTCACAGGGTCTCACTGGGTCTCACTGGGTCTCGCTGGGTCTCGCTGGGTCTCACTGGGTCTCGCTGGGTCTCGCTGGGTCTCACTGGGTCTCGCTGGGTCTCGCTGGTCCTGCTGGTCCCCCAGAGGAGCAGGACACTCACCATAACTGGATTAACTTTTTTTCTAAGTTGGACTTCAGGTAACCTTTTGATTCCTCCTCGTCTTTAATGCTGCTCACACTCCTCCTCCCACCCTGCAGGTACAATACTCAAACCTGTTACATGTATTTGTTGGTTTTACTTCATTTTTTCATGTTTGGAGAATGAATGAGTTTCACATTTATGACAAGTAACTCGTGATTAAAAAAAAGGGGAAATAAGTCTCGTGAAATAAAAGATGAAATGAACATGGTCTTTAATTTAATCTCAATAACCTAATATTTTTTTTTATCAAGATGTTATTTTTCATCAACCATTGAGGATAAACTGAATAATATGAGAAAACTTTCTGAACAGCTCATGAAAATTGAAAACACTGAAAACATTGTTTTAATTTGTCTTCAAACCTTGTCCTGTTTAGCTATTTGGAAGTTTCAGTACAAACTAACAGTCCTTTGAGGGATTATGTAACATCAGGTTTGAATAAAAGAAATGTGACCGAGGATCACTCTCATGATAGTGACTAATGGTTTCCAGTTTCCCACTGTGAGGAGATCCAGTGAATTCAGAGGTAATAAAGTTTCATTAGTCTTTGTTTAGTGGAAGAAGAGGGTGATTTATATTCTTTTATGGGAACAAACAGTGAGTCAGAGTCATCCACGTGTATGATCTCTTCATTTAATATTAGCTTTTCAACCTTTATTCATCCAGGGAAAAGTTTTCTGTTGATGACGTATTGAAAACTCAGTCCGTCTACACGGAAAACGATGTAGTTTTCATGTTTGGCCACTAGTGGGTGCTGTTTTTTACTTTTATAATGAAACCACACATGCACAAAAAGTAAATGCGAAAAGTTGTGTTTTCAGTGTCTCTGTTGTCGAAACACAACAAAAGCTACACTGCATTTTCATTCAGTATAACTGGAGACTGAAACTCTGCGCGACGCTCTCGGTTCCTGTTGAATAAGCTCCTGACGGCTTCAGCGGCTCTGTAATTACAGGCAGATGTCTGGGAGTGAGCGAATGCGGTCAATAAACAGTGTTTACTTCGCGTTCCGGGTTTGTTTCCTGCAGCTACGGCTGCCGTCAGGCGCCGCACACACATTCCTCGGGGTATTAGTCTGCTCTGGCGTTCAGGCTGACCCTGTTTAACCGGGGGGAGGATTTTTTTTCTTCTCTTTCTTTCCAGTGGAAGTTTAGGTTTCCGACTCTCTCTCCTCAGAAGCACAATGCCAAACTGGGGAGGGGGCAACAAGTGCTCGGCGTGCCGCGGGACCGTCTACCACGCCGAGGAGGTGCAGTGTGACGGGAAGAGCTTCCACAAATGCTGCTTCCTGTGCAGTGAGTACACCTGTTCCCCCCCCCCCCCCCCCCCCCCCACAGAAAAACCGTGCAGGACGTGGACTCCAGGGTCTGTCTCTGAGCCAGATGGACGGATCCTGAACTCGGCTTCACCCCCGCAGTTCATCAAAGACAGGCTGTGCTGAGCACAGTGCATGATGGTCAGCTGGTCTGACGGGGGCGGAGGAGGAGGGGGCGGGGGGGGGTTAATGATTCTTCTAGACTCTCACCATTAACACGTAGCTCGCTCTGGAACATGGCGGGATTCCTGATGTTCTGCTCGGGAGATCAGAGACGTGACGGGAAGCTTTTTTTCTTTTTTTCTCGTTGGCATCCATGTGAAATGTTAACCCGGTGTCAGACAGGCACACAGCGGAGGCCTTTGTGCGAAGAATTCAAGTGTAATCCCAGCAGCCGGCGTGCGCAGGAGTCCAGTCTGAAGCAGCTGGAAATGCATTGTTCAGTAAAAGTCATGGTTTTCTGTGAGAAATCAGCATGAAAAACGCTGATTATAAATATGCAAAATGGCTGCATTTACACATCTTCTCCCACGTAAACAGAAATCCTTCAGCAAAACGCTGCTGCTGTGTAAAGGTGAAACTTTTCAGAAACTAAATCTCCTAAAAACCATATATTTTGTCTTGAAACGGGCCTCGGTTGGCCAGTTGCCAAATTCTGCTCCTTTCAATGTTTTCAAAGTGTGTGTATTCCACGGCATTGTTGGAATAACACGGTGTGTGTGTGTGTGTGTGTGTGTGTGTGTTTGCTCAGTGGTCTGCAGGAAGGGTCTGGACAGCACCACCCTGGCCAGTCACGACCAGGAGATCTACTGCAAGTCCTGCTACGGCAAGAAATACGGCCCCAAAGGCTACGGCTACGGACAGGGGGCGGGCACGCTCAACATGGACCGCGGGGAGCGGCTGGGAATCAAACACGAAGGGTAGGACGGCGGGGCGAGCGATCTGAAGATGTGCTCATTTTACACCGAGTGTGGTTACATAGTAATGCTGCACGATTCATCCATTTTGAATCGTAACCGACTTTTTGGGTTAAGACGATTTTAAAAACGCTGAAATCGCACATGAACGATATCGGCTTTTCATATGAACGCGTCCTTTTTGGTGCCTCTAAGCCACCGTAGTTTCTCCGGCCCATCTCATGACGTCATGACGGAAGTGCGCGTCTGCCTTCACTCAGCGTCTGGTAACTAACAACAACAAGCATGGCTACTGCCAGAGAAGTTACATTTGCTCAGGGAGGTAAAGTTTTAGGCTGTGTTCATACCGACTTGGGCATCTAGATCGACCTTGGACCTCATCCTCGAAGCGGCCCCGGCTCGACCCAAAGGTAGGTCGACACAACCTGAAAAAAGTGTTCACACTGTCGCTCCCGGCTTTTTCTTTTACAAAAAGTGACTTTGTTAATTTTATTTTTTGTTGTAAGTAAGAACAGGGACCTGGAGTGTGTTAAGGTAAGGTGTTCTTAATCCCAGGGGATTCTGTGTTTATTTGCAACAGAATTAAAGCGACACTAAGGAACTTTTCAACCTTAAAAAAACATTTTAATATCTTTTGTGATGATACATCGACTTACAACTAGTTGAATGACCCCTCTGTCACGGGCTGAGGGCGTCAGTATTGCTTTCACTTGGACTGAGCAGCTGTGAGGAGGGTGGTAGGAACCCTGCACACTAAAAAACTCCAAATGTGCGGACTGCTTTACGGCATGCGTCACATCATGATATAACATTGTTTAGCTACCATTAGATTCATTACCCAGTCGCTATCCATCCTTCACACAGCCACTGGAAACAAATGAAGGTGAGTTCAGTCCGACAGCATGCCACCGGGAGCAGCAGTTTATGACGCTATGCGCTATTCCTCATGGGAACTGTAGTATTCCTTCAGGCAAAACACTACCGCTTTTGTCCACTGGCGCCGCCAAAATCAACAAAAACTGAAAGTTCCTTAGTGTTGCTTTAAGTTCACTGGCAAATATGGATGCATATTTGTGATTGATTGTTCACTTTTGATTTTATAATCGACAGTTTTGCACTATTCAATCAGTAACGTGATTGTAACTTTTGGACTTGGGGTTTGTTGAACCCAAACAGAGAAAATAACGTTCAATAAAAGACATGCAAAGTACTTTATTCCTTTTTTTTTTTTTTTTTTCTTTTTTTAACAGAAAGTTGTAGTCGTAATCGAAAAATTGGGTTTCAGAGAAAATAATTGGGTTTTTATTTTTGGGCAAAATCGTGCAGCCCTATTAAATGGTGTTTTAATTTAATTTAAAAATAATGAATTACGTGATTCAGAATTATATTAATGAGGTTTTTTTTTTGTTTACATGAAACAAAATGAAGAATTTAATCCTCTCTCACGCTGGGGTCTGTGAAGCGTTCTGATTGGACGGGGTGGCCGTGACGCACTGACGTCTCCCGGAAGTAAACAGCGTTTTTTCTCGTCTTTCTTTCTCGATTAACTTTGACGCTGCAGCTTTGACAATGTCTGCGTTATTAAGCGCTCATCGATCCGCTCGTTTCATTATATCCAATTCTTTTAAAACCGCTGTTAATTAAATCATCTCCGTACGAGTCGAAACGCGGACCGCGGGCCGCCATCTTGGAAAATTGCGTCATCACGACGGAGCATGCGCAGAACGACCGGATTGAAGTTGCGCCAAATTTGCATATAATTTCACTTTTTTCAAACGTTTTCAGGCGTTTACATGGTCATTTTAGAGAAGAATTAGGCTTTATTTGGATTTATAGAGGAATAAATAAACACAGAATAACAGCCCTGTGTGCTGCCAGAACCGCAGACAGTCGGGTTTTTGAGTTTTATGGCTGTGAATGTCGCACTGGAGCGCCATTCGTGAGACGTGATCGCAGCAGCGAGCACGTCGCCAGTAAAATGCCTTCTGGAGGCCGCGGCCGCCGACTGTGCCCGCGCCATTGTCTGTGCACAGTGTGTGTCCGTGCCACTGAGCCTGGAGTATTCCCACCGATTTACACACCGCGGTGTGCCCAGTCGATTGTTGAAACTGTAAATCAGTGTTGTTCTCAAACCGCACCGTGTGCGACGATAGATAAACACAAACAGCAAAGAGAGCGTCCTCACACACACACACACCTGATGTTTCCTCCAATCAGCTGATTCCAGTTATGAAAGAGTTGATTATGTAAGGGAGAGGCTGGAGGCGCCGCCACAAAGGGCCTCATTCAGGGACCGCCGGTCACCCTCCGGTAGGCACGTCCCCGAGGCCGCGGGGGCCCCGCCGGGAGTCCCGGCTCTCTGAGTCTAAAAATTGTCGTCCCCCCCCTCCCTCCAGGACTCACACTCACAGACCCACCACCAACCCAAACCCCTCCAGATTCGCCCAGAAGTTCGGCGGCTCGGAGAAGTGCGGGCGGTGTGGCGACTCGGTGTACGCGGCGGAGAAGGTCATGGGGGCGGGGAAGGTGAGTCTGAGTCTGGGATCCATTAGATGAGCGTGTCGGTTTGAAGACGGACTTCTGGTTTTGCTCCCAGGTCTTTCAGAGCTTCATCAGTTTTCACCGTTTCAGACAAAAGCCGCTGCTCAGATACGCCGGAGCTCACAATAATCAAGATGATGTTTAAATCCACGATCGATGAGGAAACTCTGCAAGGTGTACAACCAAAATTCCAGTTATCTTACCTTTTTATTTTGGCCATAACATCATGACATTGTGGGATCAGACGCATATTTTAATAGACAAACTATTAAATGAACTGCAGGATTCCTTTTGAAAGATCAACTGAAGCAAAAGTATTTGGTGAAAGCATCAGGGAGCTGCTTTAGGTCTGCAGGTCATTGACCTTCCAGCGTGAAGAGCCTCAGCAGGACTTTCCCAGTTCACCTCAGATCCAGATCCAGACCCAGATCCAGACTGAAAGCCTTCCAGAGAGCTCGGGTCGCTCCAGTCCGGGTCGAGTCGTGCTGATTTATGGAGGATGAAGTCATGAGACTCTGGATGTTTTGTCCAGACGAGGATCATCGATGAGTCTCGGGTCGGGAACTGATGAGATTCCCATCCCTGAAGGATTCGGTGCTTTATCATGAAGAAGAAAACGTTTCATCTGAATCCTGTGATTTCCTCATCCGGAGCTCCTCCAGAGAGATGAAACTGTGATTGTGCTCCTCCCTGCAGCCCTGGCACAAGAACTGCTTCCGCTGTGCAAAGTGTGGGAAGAGCCTGGAGTCGACCACCCAGACGGAGAAAGACGGAGAAATCTACTGCAAAGGTGAGACGGCGCTCCGGTCTGCTTGTTTTAACCCAGCTTTCACACTGCGGCGGCGAGAGACGCACAATATTTACATTATTTATCAGTCTTTTAGCCCAAAATACCACATTTACCTCAGATTTTAGATTTTAAATCACTAATAAGCATCTTGTTGGACTCTTTAAATCTTCATGAATGAACTCTTCCTGACACAGTGCGGGCGTTCTAGTAGGATTATATGAATAATCTAGACAGTGATCGTGTAGATTGGTGGGAGGACTTCATGTTCACAAAGATCCTTTATATTTATACAGTTTAATTTTCTGAATGTTTGGATCCACTGTAGGAAGAAAGAGAAAGTCCCAACAAAGCAGGACTGTTGTCGCTCAGTGAGTCTGGAACAGTGTCTCCATTCAGTGCGAGTCAGGTTTATAAACCAGCTTTGTGTTTACACAGTGAAGGTTTAGAAAATGATCCGATTCTATGAAAACAGTGAAGTTTTCCTGTTCTAGTTCTGTTACTTCCTTGAGATGGAGCTGTGTTTGACGCTGCTCTAACCGTTCCTCCCCCCCCAAACCCCCCCCCTCCTCTGCAGCCTGCTACGCCAAGAACTTCGGGCCCAAAGGCTTCGGGTACGGGCAGGGAGCCGGCGCTCTGGTGCACGCTCAGTGACGAAGCTCCACCGCCTCCACCTCCCAATAAACACCACGGAGCGAACACACACACATTTGACTGTATTTTATTATTAAAGCCATTAAAACTGAACCATGCCCGTTATGTTTACATCTGAAGCGGAGTTACAGTGACGTCTGAAGGTGGGCAGAGAGGCACTGGAGATGATTATGTGCTTTCTTTTTTTTTTTGTTTTGATTTTAATTCCACGTGGTGATGATGGGGGGGGTGGAGGGGAGGGAGGGGGTTCAGCTGCTGGAAGAACTAGCGAGGACCAGGATGGCTTTTGAATTCATGAAACATCACTTCCTGGATGAGCCTGGGGGAAAAAAAACTCCGTCCAAATAAAAAGGCATTACTGTCATTATTATTATTAGAATATTATTATTGATACTCGTGATGATCAGAAACCCACGTGGCGGCGTGATATGAGGCGCCGCTCGCTCCGGCGGCGACGCCCCCTCGTGGTGAAGCGAAACATGAGGCCCGGGAGTTTTGTTTTTTTTAAACGGAGGCTGGCGTTATAATATAACCTCCATCTATCCTTAAAACTATTGCATGATCACATTTCAGCTCTTAGAAAACAAAAAAAAAAAAAAGAAACCTGGCGTCCGCCTGTAGTTCTCTAGTCTTTGCTTTACAATTTGTACATCCAGTGGTATAACAAACCATGTACGACGTAGAAAGAGGTCTTTTTTTTTTCCTTTTTTCTTAAAAAATAAAGAAGAAAAGAAACAAAGTCAGGATGACAACAGAAGTCCACAAGCATGAAACATTCAGATATATCACACACTTGGAGACGACTTGCACTAAAAACGCACGCTGGATCCGAGAACGAAAAAACAACAAAAAAAAAAACCCGACAAAAATGATGGTGATGCAGAAAAAGTACTGGCAAATACTTAACATTCACTATATACAGACACGTGGCTCGCCGGGGGGGTGGAGGCGGTGGTGGAGAGGGGGGGGGGGCGAGCCCGGCAGCGTCCCGAGCATCGCCACATGCAGCGGAGATGAAGGAGGAGGAGGAGGAGGAGGAGGGTGGATGCTTATAGACAGCAGGGTGGGACGTCACTAAAAGCTACAGTCAGACGCTTCACTCCGGTTTCTCCTCCGCGGAAGAAAGAAAGAAATCTCCACTCCTCCCCCCGAATCGCCCCCCCCCCCCCCCCCCCCCCCAACAGCGAAAAACTAAGAGGAGGAGCACCTTTCCGACTTAACACTGACCAACAGAAAGAGAAAAAACAAAAGGTGAAAGGTAGTGTTTATGTACAAGATGCACATTCTTTACAGGTCTCGGCTCGTCCCCTCCTCGTCCGTCTCGCCCGGTAAACAACGGAATCCGGTTCAGTTCAGTTCAGTTCAGTCAGGGCTCCATCAAATTAATAAAAAAAACTTACAAAAAAAAAAAAAAAAGAGAAATCAGTGCAATGTCGGAGGCAGACGAACGACACACGACACACGTAAGACTTTACAAGCGAGGGAGAAGTGGGGTGGAGCTTCCTCGGCTTCTCCGCTCAGAAATCCCGCTCGGCTGAATCGGAGGTGGGAGAAACGCTTCTCTTCTATAAATAGCTTTAAAATAAATACACCTGTTATCACATTGTCTTGTAGGATGGATCCCGGCGCCGGAGGAGCCCCGGCGGCCTCCGCAGATTAAAAAAAAAACAAATAAACACTTGGATATCTGCTAAAATCTGAGGGGGCGGGGCTCCTCCAGTGGCTCCGCCTCCAACCCAACGCCAATCCTCCAGCAAACAAACAAACATGGCGGTGCAAAATGGAGGCCGTAAAAACACATTCCCTTATTTCTATCATACAAACAAATCCATGACTCAACGAAAACACACACACACACACACACACACACACACACACACACTCTCTCTCACACACTTGTAGCTTCTCCACTGTCACTCGCCACGAGTTCCTCAAACCGAAAAACAAGAAGAAGACAAACCGGAACGGGGCACACGGCGGGGGAGGGGGGGGGCTCCATAAATAAGGTGGAGAGTGAAGGATGGGGGGGGGGGGGGTTTACAGGACGAAGCCCACGTCTCTGCAGGGTCGTGACGGGGTCCACGGTTCGAACCCCTCCTCTCCGGTCAGCGCCTGGCAGCAACGCACCGTCCGCAGGGCTCAGGAGGCGGGGGAGGGGGGGTGATGGAGTCTTGTTGGAGAGTAATAGTAGTAGTTAATAGTAGTAAACGATGGTGGAGGAGGGGAGGGGAGGGGAGGGGGGGGGGGGGTGTCGCCCCGTTAAACAGCATGCGAGTCCCGGCTGATTCTGGTCGGTGACGGAGGGATGGTCCGGAAAACAAAGCGAAGCGCTCCCCGGGAACGGCGCCGCTCCGATATGAACGCCCGGGGGGGGGGGGTGGAGGCTGGTCCGTCATCCTCCCCCCTCCTCCTCCTCCTCCTCCTCCTCCTCCTCTTCCTCTACACCAGCTGGTAGCCCGAGCCAGACGTCTGGTCGTACTCTATTGTGTACTGCGTGGTCCAGTCCACCGTCACGGGCCGGATCAGCCCGCAGCAGCGGATCTCAAAGAAGTCTATCAGGTTCCTGATGCAGCCGTGGCTGAAACACACACACACACACAGACACACACACACCGTCATCACTAAAGAAAGGAAGAGGAGTAGTTCAGGTGGCGCTCTGGGCGCTCGCTCACTTGAAGGGGCTCTCGATGGACGTGGCGGTGACTTTAAAGTGCTTGTATCTGCGGGCGTTCATCCTCTCGTTGGTGGTGATTCCCAGAGCCGCGATCTGCGGGACGGAGGCGTTAAGTGAGCGCGGCGGCCCGTTTCGGGAAGGCGGCCGGCTTGTTTTCCGTGCGTGCGCGGCGGTTACCTGGTAGAGCTGGCACATGATGAGCACGGCCACCCACATGAAGTGGAAGACGCTGTTGAGGAACATCCAGAACATCCAGGGCGAGCAGGAGGCGATCTGGGTCAGGTAGAGCCAGAACCCGTCCTTGGCGTAGCTGGTGGCGCAGTGGATCCTCCAGTCTGCGAGGAGGGGGAGGGGTTAGCAGGGGGGAGGGGCGGCAGGGGGGGGGGGGGGGGGGGGGGCTGGAGCAGGAGAGCAGGTGTGGATTCTTACAGGAGATGCAGCCGTACATCATCCAGCAGATCATGCAGAGCAGGAAGAACAGGTAGCCCATGAAGTAGCGGTGGTTTCCGCTTCCTGTGAAGGAGCGACAGACATCCGTGAGCTTGTTGCTAACGCGTCGCCAACGAGGCGGCGGTCGAGTTCCCCCCGTGTCCGGACGTACCCACGCAGTTGCCCACCCAGGGACAGTGGTGGTCGAACTTGGCGATGCAGCGGTTGCACACGGCGCAGTGTTTGGACCTGATGGGCTTCCGTATCTGTGAGGGGGGGGCGGAAACGACAAGTCTGCTGTGATCGCCGCTCATCTGCAGCGACGCCGCGGAGGGGGGGGGGGGGGGGGATTGTTACCAAGCAGGTGCTGCAGAATATGCTCAGATCCAGACTGCCCGTCTCCGCCAGCTCCACAATGGTCTGCAGGGCAAACAAACAAAAGGCCTTACTGCAGACGACAGAGAAGCAGGAAGCGGCTGGTCAGCGGGGGCCGGACGGCTCGGTGGCGTCTGATCTGAGGAAATCCGGGAGGAGAGCTCCACACACACACACACACACACACACACACACACACACACACACACACACACACACACACACACACACACCACACACACACACACACACACACACACACACACACACAAAACAGCGGCGTGGCGCTACCTTCTTCTTCTGCTCCTCCGACGCCTTGATGATTCCCGGGTCGGACTTCCAGGACTTGCCGAAGTTGTAGAACAGAGCCAGGGTGTTGATCAGGAACGGCACGTGCACGGTGGCAAACGGGAGATGTGCACACAGGTTAAGGGAGAACTGGACAAAAACGGGATCTTCTTCCCTCGAAACGTGCGACGTTGAATTGTCAGACTGTAAACAGGATGTCTGGGACGCTGCAACCTGTGGCCTCATTCACAGGAAGCTTCGACACAACAGCAACACCAACAAACAGCTGAAAAGTCCCTGAGAAGACTGATTTCACCTGCCGGGCTTCCACCCATGAGCTCAGGTTTCTCTCCTGTTCCTCCTGGGGATTGAGGAACATCTGATCCCCGCACGGAAAACAAAAAGAGGAAAACAAAATGGTGTCAAACAGCTCCGCCCAGGACGGACCTGCTCTGACTCAGCCGTCAGTCTGAGGACCGCGCTGAGAGGAGGAGGGTCAGATGTGAACAAAGGACCGGATAGCAAGGCAGCAAGAAGCTCCAGCTACACTGACACGACGAGAAGCACCCACAAACTCAACAGTCCAACAAACGCAGCGCTGGAGGCCGGACTCCAGGTCAAACTGGAGAGCTCTGAGGTCAAAGGTCACGTTAAGTCAACGAGCTGCCTCTCCAGTTGCCTCATCAGAAAAGATCAGCTGTTGCTTCTAGTTTAAACGGTTCGGAGACGCTGTAGCTTCCCCTCCAGCTCCTGACCGAACCCGGGTTCCTTTATAATTTCCTTTCCAGCAGGGATCAGGTTTCAGGGGTTCCAGACCGCCGGAATGCGTCTTTCCATCAGCAGGCGGAGAGCTGTGCAGACCGGCGGCGGTTCGGGGAGATCGGGTTACTCGGGGCTCATCTTTTCACTGAAGGATATCGTTCCAGAACCAGTAGAACCAGGTGGTGTACATCCAGAACTTGGTGGCCAGGTAGATTCCCAGAGGCAGCGCGCTGTGCATGGAGTGGTCGAAAAACGCCCTGCGGACAGAGACGCCAGTCAGACAAGTCCTGAGCGAGTGCGGCGTTAACACGTAACGACTGTTACTGTAAGGAGCGGCGGAGACGTACTTGGAGAGGAACTGCACGGCCACCCAGACGCCGGCGTACATGATGCCCTTGATGAGCCAGGAGTCGATGTCCAGGTCCGCGATGAAGCCCACCAGCCAGATGACCACGAAGGGCGTCCCCAGCATGACCTTCTGCCTGAACTCCTGCAGGAGGAAGAGGAGGATTTCCTTTTCCTATATTCTCTTTACTTATTTTTACTCTTATTCAGGTGATTTTACTCTAAATGTGGCTGATATGCGTCTCCACTGCCGGAGGGAAAGCGAGGCTGGGTTTCGATTCCACTGAGCGTCTTGTACGTACAGCAGAATCGACAGTGAAGTTCAGTTTGACTTTTGACTTTATTATCACAGGACAAACACACTAACTCTTCTAAAATATTGTGAATTTGCCAAGTTTTGGCTACAAAAATCACAGTATCTGATGTGTTCCAGCCTTCAACGCTGCCGGCTTCAGGTCACTGATATGATATCTAGAAAAGACAGAAAGAAACTCTTTTATCTGTCACATGTTTGGAAGCAGGGAGTACTGGTGAGTTTAAGGAGAAAAAGGTCTCGACTCATCGCTTCTCTCAAATGGAAATCACTTCACACTGCAACGACAGAAATGCTTCATGACATGTGTGACAGCTGCCACCTAGTGGCCATGAAGCAAAACACTTCCATGTCTCTTTTTTTTTTTTTTTAGGAGTTATGAAAAGCATCAATGGATATTTAAAAACCAGGAGATCCAGAGGTCTCCCTCAGGTCCAGCTCTGGACTCCTGCTCTGTTAAGGTGTGGGACAGACGGACAGGAAGCTGCAGCAGCTCAGGATCAAAGCTCCGCCCTGTTCCAGCAGGAAGCGGCTGCTGCAGCGACGCTCTCCTCAAACCAGAACCACCGAGGATTCTAACCTCAGCACGAGCTGTGGAGACATGAGGGAGGATGCATGGGAGCTCTAGACAGTCGACCAGGGTCAGCGAGGCTCTGATTACTAGAACATCCGTCTAATCTGATCCGAACTGACGGGAAACAGGCGGGAATCTACCGTCTACATCTCGAACCACGTTATTACAGCCTCTACGGAGATTAAACGGGAGTCTGGATGTCAGATTTACCTTCAGTATCTAACGAGATGGCAGCAGATACGAGGAGAGACGAGACCAGAGTGAAGAGGTGACACAAAATGAAAAACTCTGACATTACAACGTGGCTCAAACACATTCCTGCTCTATTCTTTCCAGCTGCATCAGGTTCGTTCAGTGAGTAGGAAGGTCTTCCGGGACGCCCTCTGACGGCCCTGCTTCCTGTCTGACCGACCAGCGTACCTTGTCCATCTTCAGCCTCTTCAGGTAGGACGGGCTGTCGTAGCCTTTGGCCTGCCGCGCTTCCTGTAAGTGATTGATCATCCACACGTTCTTCCTTTGCTTGGCGAGGTCCAGCGGCGTTTCGCCCTGAAACAGAATTAAAAAAACGACTTTTAATCTCAGCAGCGGCGCCGGGTCAAACCTGAAGGTCGTCGCTACACCTCACCTTGATGTTCTGCGCGTCCACGTTGGCGTTGGCGTCCAGCAGCAGGCTGATGACGGTGGTGTTGCCGGCCAGCACGGCCCAGTGCAGCGCCGTGTTCTTGTGGTATTTGTCGCCCAGGTTGACGGAGACGTTGAAGGTCAGGAGCAGCCGGGTGGGGTCCACACTGTGGAGGGGGGAGGGGGAAAGTGTGTTGCTGTGTGAGCAGATGAGCTGAAACAAGGAGAAGTCGTGTGTGCGGCTGCAGAAAGCTTGTGACGAGTTTATATAAACGCCTGACGTGGCTCAGAAGGGTTTCCGTGCAGCCTCCCCCCTCACCTGTGTGTCCGGTACGCCGCCCACATCAGGGGAGTCATGCCGTTCTGATCCATCATGTCCACATCCTGCAACGTTCAGCCAGTTAGAAGCAGTGAGGAGTAGGAAATGGCTCCCCCTGGTGGACAGTGTGTGTGTTTCCCACCTGTCCTTTGGCGATGAGGTAGGCCACGATGGAGGTGTGGCCAAACTGCGCCGCCAGGTGGACGCAGCTGCAGCCCTCGCCGTCGATCAGCGACGGGTCGGCGCCGTACTTCATGAGCTGCACCACCATGGAGAGGTGGCCTTGTCTGGGCGGAGGACGACACAGAAGGGGGGGGGGTTATTGATCACAGTCCCACCGCTGGAACTCAATCCACGGCCTTCAGAGAGGACTGGGTGGGCTTTCAAAGGTCACAAACAGCTGTGTGTGTGTGTGTGTGTGTGTGTGTGTGTGTGTGTGTGTGTGTGTGTGTGTGTGTAGGTGGAGTGTTTGAGGGCGGAGGGTGACACAGGACTCCAGCAGGCAAAGCTATCAATAATTGAGGAGGAGACGGCTTTGTGCCCCCCTGGTGGATGTGGTGGATTTCATCGGACCTGCTTCAGGAAAACTGAAAGGCAGAAACCAAGGGAAAGATCCTAGATGGCGAAGTGTGTGTGTGTGTGTGTGTGTGTGTGTGTGTTACCTGGTGGCCCAGTGCAGAGGTGTAGAGTTGAGGTCTCCTCCTAGCTGATCGACGATGGCACCTTTAGATATGTAGTACCTGCACAGGAGAACGAGCGGATTGAATTAAAAATGAGTCATTTAGAGTCTTTAACTCGTTTATTTTATCAACCACTGTTTGTTTTACTCTTTACTAAGGTTAAAGTTCACCTCCAGTCTTCTATCATGAGGTAAAACCAGATTAATCTACACAAAGAAATGCTTAAAGCCAGCTTCCTGACTCTGTTTCTTTAATCCGGCAGAACGTTTCGCCTTCACTCACTTGACCAGGTCTATCCTGTTGTTGATGGCGGCCCAGTGGAGGAGCGTCACGTTCTCTTTGTCCGGCTGCCGCACGTCGAAGCCCGCCTCCACCAGCTCTCTGCAGCGCTCGAAGATGCCATACCTGACGGAGACGTGAGGACGACGGTAAAACAGTTAACGTTTTGAGGACAAGACTGAGAAACTAAACGGAAAAGCAGTAATTTCAGATAATCCGAAGCGTTTTCCTGAAACGGGGATTGTGTTGTTGCCATGGCGACTCAGGTGGGGGGGCGTGGCTCACTCACTGTGTGGCTTTGACGATGTCCCAGGTGCTGTAGTCGTCCACGTGGTTCTTCCGGCTGACGTTCTCGCTGTAGCCGTGATTGTAATGACTCTGCGGTTTGATTTCCTGGAGGGACGGGGGCAGGGGGGAAGCGGACGGTTAGACACAGATCCGCTAATCTTAAGAAAAAAAAAACATGCGGTACACAGAGAGTAAACAGCAGCACGAGGAGGGGAAGACGCAATGTTAAAACTGTCAACACCGCCGAGGAAAATCCCTGAAACAAACCCTCGTCTGTTTGCTGATTCTGGAAAGATGTGATCTGATGCTGGGCCTCGTGAAAAAGACAGAAGCTCAGCAAATTCACAGAGGTGGGGGGTTTCCCTCCAGCTTGGGTCAGGAAAATGATCTGATTAAAATAAATGTTGCTCGGTTTTTATTTTTCAAGCGTCTCACTGCTTATATTTTACATGAAACTTTGAAACTCCTGATTCTAAAACATCTGCAGTGGTGATTTCTTCTGATTCCCCTCGATGCTCCAATCGAACCAGGAAATGAAAACCAGCGTTTCAGTCACGAAGACGTCGTCCACGGCTCGCCACTTACAGGATTGTTGCCGTTTGCCGTCTTTCCTGTCATGTCTCTTCTTGGCTTCAAACTACGCCTTGCATATTGAATTAGCCTGTGAAACCGGCTCTAATTTCAGGTTGAATCTAATTGTGCGCCCGCCAGGAAAGGAACACGCTAACAGTGCAATCTCATCTCGGGGAGAGTTATTCGGTGCGGACGCGGCGAGGGAAGCGACGGGTCCTCTGCTGCGTGCGGCCCGGATCGAGCCCGTTAGCGCGGCGCTATCGGCCGCTGATTTAATCGCGAAGAAACATGCTTTTTATCTCTGCTGCTGTCAAACATTTCCTGCCCGGGGCACATGACCTCCGCCCCCCTCTCGCCCCCTGGGGCAGGCTGCCATATGTCTCACCGACCGGCTCTACTGACAGGAGCCAAGCCTCCGTCCGCGGTGGAGAGATAACGCTCCGCCCAGCCCAAATCACTGAGCAGGTTTAATTTCATCACTGCCATTATTCCCCACTGATGACTTTATTCTTTAGGTCTGCGTGCACAGGACGCAATTATCACCACAGTGCCACATGCTGCCCTTCAGCTTTTTAGAGAGGGGAGGGGCAACGGTAGGTGGGAGTCAAAGGTTATCTCCACGGGAGAGTTATTTGACATCCGGACGGTGTAAAAACCACTCTCTCTCTCTCTCTCTCTCTCTTCCTCAGAAAAGCAGATTGCTTCAATTCAACTTCCGCAAAAAGGAAGAGGCTTTCTGCCTTTTATATTTTTTCGCGTGCCGTCTGTTTGTCATCCTGTCCAAGGAAAGGAAAAGAACAGAAAGAAAGAAAGAGTCCAGTCACGATGGCCGCTCCGCTCTCTGAGCTGCACTTTGGGAGCGGTTGGTGTAGATCGCACGGGTTTGTAAAACGTCCAGGACCGAGGAATGCAAAAAACACCTCCGAATGTATCTGACACGTCGAGGAAACGAGCCGGACACCACCCTCCTCTTTAATCTAAATATATGCCGGGATTATACCTGGAACAAGATGGTATTTTAAGGTCTTTCTGCCACCTCTACCCACACATCAACCAAAATACTGAACATTCCCCTAACGAGTGTGGCATCAGAGCCTAAAACCACGTGCGTTCCTGAACCATCCCTTCCGACAACTGAGTTCAAACAGCAGGATGTCGTCTGCATAGAGTATGAATCAGGCTTCAGCCAAAATGTCTGAGGACCACGGTCCTGCTCGTCGTTAATGTACTTCAATGTTGTCCAACTTCAACACACCTCAATCTCACACACGCATCAATTTGGTTTTGTTTGAGCCTTGATGAACTGATGTTTGATTATTCTTCGTATCTCATTCTAATAAAGTCAATTCCACCTCATAATATTTAGATGTGAGTTTTGCATCAGCGTACAAAACTACATTTAATCCCTTCAATGAATCACTCATATACAATCAGATCTCCTTTTAACCACCAGCATGTTCTCACTCAGTCACCCTCCCTGATGAATCCATGAAGCTGCTGCCTCGTCTGGATTCCAGCACAGGACGAAAAACCAGCTCCCGCTTTGACATGTCTCAATCGATTTGGATCCGTGGCAGCACCGTGTTTTTTCTTACGGAGTAACTAAATCAAAACAGCCTAGAGCCACAACTTCCTGTATCAATGCCAAAACGTGTGAGTGGCAGAGCTAACACTGACAGGCTGCTTCTGTTTGAGGAATTCAAAGCCAAGGTCAAGCTAAACTACTTCCTCTTACTGATTAAAGTCATGAGGAAACAATGCTTGATGTTGTTTCCCGACATGAATCTACACACAGTCACCTCATCATCAAAGTCTCTCAGCGAGCGGCGCTCATACAGGAAGGTGTCACCGACTCTCTGTGTGTCAGTGGGGCAAAGAACAGATGGTAGCGTTTCATTAATGAGCAGAAATCCCTGTTACAAACGTAACACTTCTAATTTACAGTCGGGACACACAACCAGTGAAGCAATGCCACGGGAGGAAGGAAAGACAAAAAAAGTAATCTCATGAAACTGTACTTTCTTCTCATGAGAGCACAACTAATAAAACAGATGTTTGGACTGGGAGATTTTGCATTTCATGGAAAAACATCTGCTCTTTTTGCATTTTATGGCAGGAACATATCAAGAACAAGTTGAGACAACTGGAGGACTGGGCTCAGTATTTAACTTTAAAGCAGGGCTGGGTGATATTTCCCAAAACTCCTATCTCCATATCTTTTTTCTTAAAATACATTAAAACAGTAACTTTTTTTTTTTAAATGAAATTTTACTACACAGACAATTCTTCAAGGTCGCTAACAAACTGCAACACGAGCAATTTTATTTGCCACCAGTTGCACAAACTGAACATGCGAAATCTCTAGAAAATGCATATGTTCTAAAACCAGCTGTGTCAAACTCACTTCAGACCAGGGAGAAACTACAGGAGGTCATACCAGTGAAATGACAGCACAATAAAGCGCAACCTATGTGTTCAATATTCACGTGTCTCCCTGACCGTTCTAGGTATTGTTTCTGAGGCGGAGCTGACCACGATGAGAGAAAACATGAAGGACACGCTTCCTTCTGCTGGATCAGGCACACAGTTCACCGTGCAAGACCAAAAATGCACCTTGAAGCTGTGTCCTGCAAAGAGGAAGCCATAAATAAACATGATCCAGAAACGCTGCCATATTCTGAGTCATTTGAATGATCTGAGACAGAATGAAAAACTGTCCTGAGGTCAGATGAATGAAATAAGTTTCCATCTTGCTATCGCCAAGCAGCTTCAAAAGAAGCATCTCTGACAGTGTGGAGTTGCATCAGTGAATATAACGTGGACAGTGTGCACATCTGGAAAGGCTCCATCACTGCTGAACAGTACAGTGAGGTCTGAGGACAGCTTGCCCCCGTCCAGACAACATTCATATTTCATCCAGACAAAGCTAAACCACAGACTGGATCCGTAACAGCAGTGTGGCTTCAGGAGGAGAGTCTGAGCGCTCCACTGGCCTGTCTGCAGTCCACACCTCACAGGGACGAGGAAACAGAGAAGATCCTGCAACAAAGGCCCAGTTTACGTCTTCACATCTTCGACGACATATGTGTAGCGGATCAGATCATCTGTCAGCATAACCTTAATACCTGGACCGTTATCAGGTGTCACCACAGCGTCTGAAGCTCAAAGGTTCTCAGTCTATTCCAGAGAAAACAAGGATTAGTCTCTTAAAGTGATGCAAAGTCCATCCTTACTTCCACTAATCCTCCTTTCTTTATGCAGCATAAAGTCACTCTGACAACAAAGCAGGCAGAGTAAGTCTGGCTAATGCAGCCACTGAGGTTCGCTCATCCATTTAGAACCATTTGACTGAACTCTTTCACAACGTGGAAGTCAGACTGTAAGAGCTGGAAGGAGTGCTTCCCGTGGAGTCCAAAATAAAAGCAATGACAACACGGTTACTTGTTATTACTAGCTGTATTTTCAATGTCCTGAATTAGGTTTTAATTTACAGCAGCACCACGAAACGTGTACGGTTCCCCTGTTGGTGTGATGAAGAACCTTGTAAGATTCATCCTCCATATCTGTGAGCTCGTGGCAGTGCATTGTGTGACAACTGGTAGACAAAAACAAAATACGTATAAATCAACTCATTTTCAAGGAGATATACTGGACTCCTGAGCCACCGTCTGGGGAGACTGCCTGCACAGCGGCAACGTGAATCATTTCAGCTGCTCGCACTGTCAGGATGAAGACTGAATGGACAGCAATGAGCCGAGGCAAAAGTTAGCATTACTGAAGTGAAATGCATGAAAATATTGGGCACAGAGCATCAGAGTGGTCTTTTTACAGTTTAAAAACTGCATTACATTAGAGCAACACGTTAATATGTAGTCACCCGGTTTGACATGACAGCCTGATGTTTATCAAAAACCTCATAAAGGACTGATAACAGAGCTGCGATGTTTAATTTAGTTCATGTTATCGGGCCTGATGATAAAGATACCTAAAAAGCAATATAGCCACATTCAAGTCAGGGTCAATCCACCTGTAATCAACCTGTCAATGTGAGAAAACAATGACTTATCTTGTATTAGAAAGACCAGATCAACAAGAGCCCAAAGAAACAAAGCTGTCCTCACCAAGCTGCAACAACCGATCACATCTCCAGGCTCGATATGCAAAATTCAACATCAAATTAGAATATGAGTTTACTGGTGCATAAAATGTATAGTAGTTAAAATAAGGCAAGAATGTGTCTGACACTCCTGCTCCAGGCTTACATACATAAAGCAGCAACCAACCAACGATTACTCTTTTTATATTCTGGAAACTGAACACCAGTTTCGGAGAAATCTTATTCATTTTTGTAATGTGCGAATGAATATTTACTTAGCTTAAATGGAGTTATTTAAACAATGAAATCTGCATCAATCCAAGAAAGAGCCTGACACAAACATTTTAAATGAGTTATGCTCAGTATTAAAGGGTAATACGTACATATAACACCAAAATAAACATGTATTTTCTAGAAAATGAAGTGAAAACGTGGAGGCCTTGCACACAGATTGATATATACATGTGAAATAAGGGGACTGAATGCAGAAATATATGAAATGTAGCTTCATAAATAGAAGCGCAGTGATTTACTGCTGCTAGCTGTCAGATCAGCTGTCATGACAAGGATGTTGACATTCATTCATATCGCCAGTTATAGTTGGAAGAAGCTGAAATACATTTTAATTTTACCGCTGATGAAGTTGACAGTTTCATTTCATGCTTTCATTATTGATAACTAAGCCCAATATTTCAGAAATTAGCTGACAGGCGTCGAAAGCTGCCCGGACATGAAGCGATGACAGCCCCAAACAAGCGCAGCTAGCAGACAGGGACCACAAAGGGCCCGTTTTCTGTCACTTAAAGGTTACAAAGTGGATATTTATGCACATTTGGCTTCATATCTAGAGGCGGGAGTGAACACTAGCGGCGCACAGCAGCTGGATGTGGCCGGACACACTGGATGGACTCGGGTATCCATCAAGGTTAGCTCCGAGGCTAACGGGATTAACCGAGGACGCTGCTCACTCCCCGCCGCGCCGACACACTCCTCGCGGGGCTTTGTTTACGGCTGATGTTGGTCAATAACACCGACATCTGCCCTATGCAGCAGGGAAGGATGAGGATGATGAGAAGGACGGAGGGGGAGGAGGAGGAGGAGGGGGCTCCTAGCGTTAGCAGCTAGCATCGTTAGCCTCCTCCTTCTCCTCTTCCTCTTCCCCCCCACCGGTGCTTCTGCAGGGGGGGGCGGGGGGGCATCCGAGCCGCCACCGAAAAACAACACACCGCGCACCGACCCGGCCCGGCGCGCCGCCCCGCTGTTAGTGTGTCCGTGCAGCGGCCTGAAGGCTCCTCACCTCGGGATGCAGAATGGGGACGCAGCCAGCCTCCTTCTCATACTCCTCCATAGCGTCGGCCATCTTGGTGCTGAAGCTCGCTGAGCATTGTGGGAAACGAGAGGCTGTGGAGGGGAAACAGAGGGGGGAGGGGGGAGGAGGGGGGAGCCGTCAATCAAACATCCTCGAGCTGGATGCGTCACACGTCACGAGAGCACGTCCAGGTTTTATTACCGGCATTTATTATCAGTGAATTCATCTTATCAAGGAATTCACAATGAAGGGCTTTTAAACATTGTCAGGCATGGAAACTAATAAAGCCTCAAGGAAATGATAAAGTTTATACATTATCATCTTTAGAATGTCTTGATTAATTTAATTGCAATTCATTCAAAGTGAGGAGTTCAAGTCCAGGTCAGACACTTCTGTGGAAAATTTGCTTGTTTGAGAAATTTGAGACAGATGATCCAGTGAGGAATGAGCAATTATAAAGAGAACCTCATGGTGAAGGTATTTTACAATAAAACAACTAAATCATCAATGTTGAACTCATTTCAACTGAGGGGACACTGCAGAACAAATTCATCTCCTATAACAGTGCCATAATAACCTTATATGTAGTGGAACATGATGACAATGTGCATGCAAGAGAAAAATGTATAACCAAAAATTACAACAATCTTTAAATGAAGTGAGTTTTCATGAAACCTTCTGCTGCAAAGCCTTTTGAAATATTTAAAAAATTCTCCTATAACTGTTGCATGATGGATGTTTTTAAAAGCACAGCCTTGAGACGGTTGCTCGTTTGCTGCTTTCATGGAAGCATTACAATATCTTAACAAATTTGTCATTAAAAAAATCAATAAATCATCTGAAATGTTTACAATTTACATTTTGGTTTGTCCAGATTGGAGCCTGTTATGGGCTGGTTTTGGCCCACGGGCCTTATGTTTGTCAAATCTCATCTATGCATTCCAAAATCTGCCTTTGCGATTATGAAGAAGTGAAATATCTTCAGAAAAAAACATAAAAAAAACTTTCTGATGACATTGTGAATGCATGTTTCTACAAAGCCACACTGAATAACTCTGTTACATTACTGCTATTTAAAAAACAAAAAGGAATCCAGGACAACTCTTTGCAGCAGTTCAGCATTTTAATATTGATTTATGTATTTATCATTTATTACTAGTATTATCATTATGATTCAATCACAGATTAAAATGTTTTGACAAGAGTATTTTTATTGTATTTCAAAGTTTTTTTTTATTTACTTGTAAATTGTTAATCACACAAATTGGACGACATGATATCTTTTCAATTAAAGACGACAATTTTTTTTTTTTTATAACATCCCACCTCAGCTGCTGCTCTGGTTTTTGTGTTTTCATTTCGGAAAAGTTTGATGTTTAGATGGAAACATTTTGAAAACCATATTAGTTTACATGGAAATGGCAGAAACACTGAAAATAATGTAGTTTTCATATTGGGCCACTAGTGGGTGCTGTTGTTTGCTTTAGTAATGAAGCCATGCACACATGCAGAGAACAACATGAGCATGAGGTTGGAGTGTTTTCAAAAAGTTGCAGTTGCTAAAAAAATCGAACTCAACAACTCCTGCCTCTGGAAAACCTCCGGTAAGAACTTACATTGCCGACCCAATTGGACCCATTTGTGGGTTAGTTTTGGCCCACTGACCTCATGTTTGACACCCTGCTCCCAAACATACGTTGAATTTAATCTCCATGAGAAAAAAATCATATTTATTTTGATCATGATACTTTTGAATTTCTTTTAAGGTATCTGACATCTGCAAAAAAACATCAAACAAAAACAGGAAAAAACTACTAAAATAGCAATGGTATATGTATATATGGTGTTCTGATTGTACAAAAAAGAAGAACAATTCTAAAATTGACAATTGAATATTGTAGAAGGGCTAGGAATTAATTAGTCTTACGTCATCCTACCCCTTTTCACACAGATTAATTTACATGTGAGTGTTGTGGCTGTATGTGTGCATAGTGTGTATAAATTACACACACCGGTTGTGGATGCAGTTCAGTTTGTGTACATGGTTTTCTTCTTTTATTCTCTCTTTTTACATTTCATTTTATTGAAATGTATTATCACAATGTTTATTATAATGTTTGGTGTTGTTTTTATGTAAACATTTGTTTTTGTTGTTGTAGAACTTTGGTCAACTTAGTTGTTTTTAAAGTGCATTATAAATAAAGTTGCCATTGCCATTGCCATTTTGTAGGAATATTTGCTTCAGAACAAATGAATGAATGAGTAAATAAATAAATAAATAAATAAATAAATAAATAAATAAATAAACCCTTGGGGATATTTTTTTAATGACTAAAGTGGGAAAAATTATTTAAAAAAACATGAGAAAATGCTAAACTTGGCGACATAAGCAAAAAGACATAATAACATATACATAAATTGCAGATATTTGAAAGGTTCGTCAATGCAGTGTCGGTTTGTTTTACAGATCTCTGGCAATGTTAAGGTGAAAATGACCAAAAAAACACTTATTAGCCAGTCAGACTGTCGGTGTGGGGCAGCACTTGTTTGCAGGTTCTGTGATTTCCACCAGGGAAACCTTGCAGTTTATCATCTCAGCCTCTAGATGTCCTCCATGTCCCATCATCAGCATGCAAATACTCACTGTTTCTAAGCAGAAGGCATTAAAAGCGTCCAGATTCTACCTCCTGTGATGATGAGATACAGGTAATGAGATGGTGTGTACATGCCGGACAATTTATCTGGATTACGACATATAGTTTACTCAATCTGACATGAGTCTCCTCGACGTCTGAGTCAAGTAGACTTCAAGGGACAGATTCAAATAAATAAAATTAGATTAAAAAAAGAAAGAAACTACTCTAAATACCACTATTTTCATTTGGGATTATATTTTCCCTGTGTTTTTAAATAATTTCCTAAAAATTACAATAAAGTTGTGAACACTGGATTGCCTTCCCAATCCCAGAATAACCTAATTAATTACATAAATTAATGTGAAAAGTGCACCAAAATAAAACAGAAGACAGTAATAGTAGTAGTGATGTTAATAATAATAATAATAATAATAAGAATAATAAGAATAATAAGAATAATAAGAATAATAAGAATAATAATAGTTTTCCTAGAAATATTTATCTATATCTACCCATTTATTTATCTAAAATACAATAATACAGATTAACATTGTGACCTGACGCGCCTTGTTTAGGACGTGACGTCACGTGGCGTCTTCGTGTGTTTTCGTGTGAGATCGGAAACCGGAAGTGCGCCACACTCGGGTCATGTTGACGCCTCCCCCGTGCATCCCGGACAGAGCCGAGCAGGCGCACCGGAGGCTAACGAGAACGCTCCGGACCGGAGGGAGCTAGACACCGGGGGAGAGCGCGGCAAACTTTATTTTACACTTTGAGGATTTTGATAGCGGAGAAGGCGGGAGGCCGCTCGGGCCGCGGAGGAGGACGCGAGCCGCCCCGGGGCTCGTGGATCCACGTCCATAAACATTGCGGCTAACAGCTAGCGGCGGGCTGCTGTAATATTTACAGCCAGCGTTTCTCCTTCACGCAGCTCACAGGAAGACCACAGACAGGGAGGTGAGTGACACCCAGAGAGGCCAGGAAAAGACCAACTGTCTCCTTCCTGCTCTTGATTAAACCCGACCAGCCTAATTGCTAATTCCCTGTGTGTGAGACGGGGTGACAGCCCGGCTGCGGTGGAGCGGTGTTATGTAATGAATCGGGATTAGTGGTGCTGATGGAGGTGCTGCAGACGGCTCCAGACACGCTGTGCTTATCAGAAGAAAGAGTCTTCACTGGGAAACAGGCGGGGGGCTGATCTGGTGCAGTGTGCTGGTGATCAGGCGTGTTGCATCTGGCCGAGGCTCTCTCTGCCTCAGCCCTGATGTTTTTTGTTATCTCCTGATCTCCTATCAGTGTTTCTGGATGTCACCCCCTCCTCCTCCTCCTCCCCCCCCCCCTCTCTCCTGGCTCCTTCATCCTCTCATCATATGATCCCTCTGCAGCCTCCCCATCTCTGGTGCCCTGTTACCACTTTCACCTGAGTGGAGACAGGGGAGAGCTCTTCCTAACTGTGTCGGACATCTGGTGCATCCGGTGGCTCTGGGCCTCGTATCGGATATCTGATATCAGGGTGTCATGCTATCCTGCCTGCGATTTCACCAAGCTTTCATGGATTTCTTCAGCACCCTGCTGTGTACTGTCTCTGGAGGTGAATTCAGTGTGTATTTATGTTCTGAGAATCGCCACAAATAGCTTTTCATGATTTGTGATTTCTAGTGAAAATGCATTGCTTTGTGTTTTCGTTTTAGGAAAGTTTGGTGTTGACACTACAACATTTTGAAAACTGTAATTTGACACCAGCCTCGTGTTGTTTCCTGATGATGTGGCAGGAGGAAATGATCTCATGGAGGCATTTGTTTTTCCTCTGAATCACGCAGGATGTGTCATTCCTGATCCCATTTTTTCACAGACACCCGGTTCTCTTGAAGTGGAACAGATGTGACTCTAAATTTAGTTTTCTGACGAAACAAGTCATGTTCTTGTCCTGAGGAAGATGAGGTTTGATTCCGACTATGATGACGACTCGTTTGAGTTTTCCACCTTCCTTCCGAATGTTTGCTTGTCTCCCATTGTGTTTCCATCCTCTGTCCACGAGCATGTAAAGAATTCCAGACTTTCCATGACAAACTTGAGTTCAAGCCTATGGTCACAAGACCAACCAGCTCATTTGAAAGTCAAATGCAGTTTCCATTCAGGCCTCTTCCAACCACAGTTTCTGACTCCTACACATTTATCTTGCAGTTTGGTGTCTGAATCCAGTTTGGAGAGTTAGTGTGATGTTGATGTGCTGAGAAGAAAAGAGAATATTTCTCCTTGGGTTGTTTTATGCTGGGATATTCCTTGCAACTTATTTCTTTGTCAACTTCACAGAATGTTTAACTAGACGGTCAAAAATTGGACTTTTCAGCCTCCGAGACTCCCGCTTGTAACCCAACATGAAAACTACATCGTTTTCAAAATGTTGCTCTTTAAACGAGAAACTATTCTGAAACGAAAATGCAGCAGGAGCATGCAGGTCATTTACTTTCACCAGCTAACATCTCTGCTGCCAGCTAACCCAGATGTTTAATTGATTAGCCAACTAATCGTATGCGTGCCTAGTTTGAAGAGCGACGGATGCAGAGACTCTGGATCCTCGACATGTGATTCACAGGCGCAAACCAGACTCTGATCAGTTCCCTGAACGATGTTCTGCAAAAGAGCCTGAGTGTAGAAATGAATCCATCAGGCCAGTTGTGCCGTCTCCGGCTCAGGCTACACTTTGGAAAGCGTTTGCAGGAGAGCTGCGGACATGAAAAATGGGCCTCCAGTGGAACATTTACCTCGGAGTGCGCAGCGACGTTAATGAAGCTGATTAATCATGCGTAGTACTGCAGCTGCTTGTTTGTATTCCAACGCTTTACCACACTGGGAATATTTGAGAGGAACCCTTTTCATGCAGGTTTTATGTTTTTGCTTCACACAAATAATCACTGGAGGAATGTAAAATGAAATTGGAAACAAATTAATGTTTGTCTCATGGGATAGGATGATGTAGATCAAGGCCTTTTCTGAAGCTCTTTTTGTGTCCACAGCAGCATCAATTTTCCCTTTTTTTGTTTTAAAATTGTTTTATATATTTGTTGAGAAACCACATAATGTGAGGTTGAATCTGGTCAACAAGATTTTTCCACATAAATTTGTTTCAGCACACACATGTGTTATTTTCATGGAGTTTAGAGATAGCAGCCACTAGGGCTGGGCAATATGGCAAAAAAAATGATCACGATTTTTTGTTTCATATCATTCAATCTCGATTATAATCACGATATGTTATATTGTTTTTAAACCAGTTTTAAAGCATCTGCACTGAAAACTAGAACTATGGAACAGTTTAACATTTTATTAACAAACCAAGCAAATAGCAATGCAAATTAAATAATATAAACATAGAAAAATATAAGAACAATCTCACTTAACAGTGCAGTAAATGGAAAAAAAAATCTAGGACCAAGATAATAAAATCTTGCGATGCACCGTTTTTTCAGTAAAAGAGAAGAACTGAACGATCGTTAGTTAAAGTGTGACAGTTTCCAGCCCTGAGGATTTTTGTTGCTATGAAAGATTAAAAAACTACAGAAACCCTCTGGGGATAATGAAGGTGATTTAGAATGTAAACATTATTTTGAAGTTCTGATGCTAAATATGCTGCTGCCATCATTAATGCTTGAGTCAAATGTACAACATTTAAATAATCTAGATTGGACAGATTAGATTTAAAATGTAACAGTACAAAACTACAATAATAAAAAAAAAATAGACCAAATTAATCGTTTTTCTCCTCTCAGAATGTTTTTCGTATGGTGCAGTGGCCTGAAAAGACGACACTGGCTACGTTTACATGCAGTCAATATTGGTGTTAAGATAAATATTCTGGTTTCTGAAACATTTGGAATAAACTCAGGGAGATCCTCATTCAGACCACGGCCACAGGCGACACCATGACTGCATTTGCACTTCCTGCCACTAGGTGTGCTGTTTGCATGTTCAACCTTATTTTACACAGACACCACAGAAGAAGTTCGATGCAGGCGCTGCAGGCTCTCTGCATGTTGTTAGAAGAAGAGTGTTAGCGGCAAGACGTGGTGATCTGTTCAATGATGCGAGGCATCGTTTTTTCAGTAAAAGAGAATAACTGAACGATCGTTAGTTAAACTGTATCACCAGTAGTTCCTGGACTCAAAAGACCAGATTCCTTGCGGATCGCTGTGTTAGCAGCGGTGTGCTAGCAGCGGTGAGCTAGCAGCGGTGCGGGTGGAGCAGCCTTTCCTGTCACCAGCAGCCTCATCTTCAGAGGATAACTCCGACGCATTACTGACTTCATCTGCTTCGCTGCTCTCGGCTCCACGTTCAGCTCCATCTCTGTTTACTTCTCAGACAACTTACAGGCGGATGTTCAGCAGGAAAAAGTCGACTGTGATTGGCTGTGGTCACGCACATTTCTGCCATGTCTGATCGAGTAAATGTGCCCCCAGCTGATCACCGTGATCGACGGGAAATTAATCGTGATCACCGATCACGATCATACAATCGCCCAGGCCTAGCAGCCACCGAAATCACGAAGTAACTATCAGTTCAAAGTTATTTCTGTCGAACAGTATCAGATACTGTAGCAATTATGGAGCAAGTGTATCAGTTGGTTCTTGCTTCTAAATGAAATTAGGATTGGCCTGCTGCAACCTGTTTGCCACCTTGGCAAAGTGTCAGTACAGTGGGGAATATTTCTGGTTATGAAACCTGTTTCCCTACAATCCACATCACACCTACATTCTATTAGGCCTTATTTTTTTCTCCATCAATGCTCGTTTCTTTAAAAATGTGCTATATTCTCCCTGTATGCTGACGATACCCTGCTTTATATACTGACAAGCGCTGTCATTTGTCACGTTCAGTAAATATTTAAAACATTATGCTGCTGTAGTACAAGGGACGACGCACTGCAGTCATCTTGAGGTTAGCATTCAGCATCCTAGCATGGCGTACTCAGTCTCAGCACATCCCGTTCAGTTCAGTAAGCTTTATGTGAGAACAGACCTCATACATGCGTTGTCGTGATGGGATATGTTATCTTCTCAGACTGAGCAGGTTCAGAACTTGACATAATGCGTGCGTTTCTGTTCAACAGACTTTATTTAAAACGCACAAGTGACACAAAACCTCTGCTCCCTCGTGTTTTCCTGTGGATGCAGGCATAGCGAAGGTCTCTGGGCTGCAGATTGCTTTAATCTGTTATTATTAGGCTGCTTTAATCACCACAAAGAAGCGTAACCTTCAAATCTCATAGCAACCAGTGTCCACGACTGCATTTGTGAGCAAGCGTACTTACATTTGGAATATTTTATAATAAAAAGAGCAGGAGATGTGTAACTGTGTACAACACTAGAACAGTCTCTGCAAATTAGAAGCACCTTGTATTTTATGGAATCTGTCTCTGGAAATCTGACTTTTCCGTCCTCTGACAGCACACGTGAAACTCACAGATCTCCTGTCATGTTTAGTTCAGTCAGCAGGTTTGTGAAGAGTAGCGGCCAGCAGTCACTGTAGAAGTAGTTTTCGACATTTCACTCTATTTTGCATCAGGATTTTTCACAGACTTTATGCTGTGATTATAGTCGTTCTGTGAAAATACAGGGATTTTCATCACATATTGAAAGACTTTATAGCTCAAACCATGAGACTGTTTTACCCTTAAGCTGTGTGTGGCGCCTGAACTGAAATGTGTGAGTGTAATGTAAAGGTTTACGTAGTTGGAAATTTGTGCTCATAAATGAGCAGGTAGGACAGTTTGTGCTCGTCTCCCAGGAAATGTGGCGCCCCGGGGTAGTAAAGTCCGAGCTCCCCTCCCCCGCCGGGCGCACAGGTACAGCATGCATGTAAATCACCGTCAGGGTGTCGCTCTGATGCTCGCGGACGTATTAAAATCCCACGGCCTGTGTACCGGAGCCTCGCAGTAATCCCTCCCAGCTGGGGCGCGCAGGCCGCTGGCTGCGGCTGGACACGTCCACCCTGACGAACGCCAGATGCGCCGTAAGCGAGACAGTTGCGGGCGAACGGGACGACGTTTTTTTGGCGTCCAGCGGGCGGTTTAGCAGTCGTCTGTGAGAAGGTCAGCTCAGGCCTGTCTGTGCAAACAGCGGTTTGAATTCCATCCCCACCGCTTCGCCGTGTTTACCTTTCATTTCACCAGCAGTCCCCCTTCATCAAACAAAACTCAGCAAACACAGCTTTAATTTAGCTAATTTGCCGATGTTCTCAGTGATTAAAGTAGTTGGGTAATTGCAAAGTGGAGTGAATCTATTATTTTATAGATGAGCATCGTCTCTGTTCGTCCTCATCGGGCTCAGAGAGCATGAAGCTGTGGATGAAGGGAAGCTTCCAGCTGCCTGAACTGCTGCTTCTTCCTCTAAAACACAACACTGGGCTCAGTTACCGACGGGATTCATGCAGCTTTGCAGAAGTGGGAACCGTCTTCAGGACCGAAGCCTTGGTTCATTCTTCCAAAGCTAATGTGTGATTGTGGCTCAGGTGTTGTTTACTTCCAAGTGTGCTATCAGTCTCTGGAACTACAGTCTTTTTCAATTCCTATTCTGTCCCCAGACGTTCTTTGCAGCAAATATATAGAATCCTGTCCTCGCCGTGATGGATGGAATGCCTTGCACAAAAGTAATTTCGCCGTTAATAACTGAAAAAATGTGGTTATAAGTGACCTTTTCTGTTGATTGTGGAACGGCTCACGCTGGATTCCTCCCAGCGGTGACGTGTGTGTTTCTGATCTGCGCCCTGCCTTCGATTTCTCCCGAAACATTCTTTACAAAAGCAAGGCCAGGACGGTGAGCGTGTTCCCACACGCTTCCCGCTGACGAATGCGTTACCTGCCGTGTGCAGAGCGCAGTCGCTCCATCTGTGTTTGACTCTTCACATGTGAAGGGCTTTCACCTTGAGACGGGGAACAAAGCGTCCAGTTGAATCAATACGACTGACTCAGAGTCAGCCCACACACACACAGACTCACACACACACACACAGAGGTCTGGCTGTGCTGTCGGACTGTCGCCACCAGCTGCAGGACCGTCCGTCCAGTCCATCGCCGGCCGATGGACTGCCTGAGGAGTCCAGCTGGGCTGACGGCGAGCGGAATGAAGATGTGCGACTGGCGGCCACACCCGCCATTCTTCTGCCACGCCGCGCAATATTTACAGAGGCAGGACCGTCAGAACAGAGTAGATGCACTACCAGTCAGCCCTGTTCCTGCGTGTGCGCAGGATGTTCCCGACAATTACATCAAAATGGATAAAGTAGCTCTTCAGATACTAAAAAGTACAGTAAAAATGGTTTAAATGGATTCGCTATACTGCTTTCTTTTCTCGGAAAAGACAAAAAAAAATCTACCGGTGGTTAAAAGGAAAACGAGAATAAAAAATTGCTGTTATAGCTGAAACTATTGTCACCATAAAGAAACACACAGCGGCTCCAAATAGTTAAGTTTCTACTGGTTTCTTTATTTTCTGGTGTGTCTCGACGACACGGTGGAAATAAACTTGTATTCTCGTGTTTTTTCAAGATATTCAGCTGTGCTTTGTCCTGAACTCGGCTGCTCTGACGCACGCCGGACTGCAGTTTTTTGTTGTTGTGGGATTTTTTTTTTCATTTATTTGTTTGTTTTTTAAGCCGCAGAGGCTGTAAATGTATTCGTGCAGGAACAAAGACGGTCTGCATGCAGCAAGCGCGAAGACAAATGATCAAAGCGGCGTTTGATTCAGAGAAGCAGGAGCTGCTTTTATTCGGTGAGATCAAGTTTCTGCTTCCCACCGCCGCTGATGTTTTACTTCCACTCCCCCTGCGGGGGTCATTCTCAGGTTCTTTATCGCGTTGTTATTTCTCTCTTTGCTTTTATAAACCGCCTCCGAGGAGCAAACGTCTTATACTGACCTGTTTTATAATCATTTCCTCTGAATCGTTTCGCTGAGCTGGAGTTGAAGTGAGTCATGATGGAGTTCGTTAACCTTTCACCTTAACTGAATGGAATCTCGAGAAGAAAGTCTTACAAATTGATTTTGATCAATATCAGGAAGAAACAAGGTTTTCTTCTTTTTAAATAACACTTATTTAGATTCATGTCGCAGTTTAAACTATTTATCTGTTTTACAAGTAATACTGGACGGTGGATATTTCTGAAATACCTGAGCGATGCTACTCTATGTTCTCCTGAACTTGGTAGTTTTCTGAATGAGAATCCCGCTGTATTTTTAATATTCGCAGCGTATTGTTCTCTGGCACCCACTAGTGGCCCATCATGAAAACTGCGTCATTTCCATAGTTTCTGTTTTCCTCCTCCTCCTTATTTCCTCTCTGCTCCTGGCGCTCTCCATCCTCTGAAGTCTCCAGAAACCTCGGTCTGTCCGGCTGTAATAATCCCTTCAGGCTAAGCTCCGGCCTGAGGGGAGCGAGACGCCGACTGTGACGCAAAACCGTCGTACTTATGCCGCCTGGACTCGCAGGGTGTCTCTCTCCAGGTAATCCCCATGGCAACAGTGTCAAACGTGCGTCCAAAACCGGAGGGTTCAATCCGGGGAGATGACCTGGACTGGAACTTTCCAGGTAGTTTTCCCTCTTTGGGTTTGACTGAAAGGACGATCAATACTTACCGATCAGTACTTCTACTCGGTCCCCTCCGTCTGTTCAGGTCCAGCAGGATTCAGCTGGGCTGATGATTGCAGTTATTTGTTGAGGGACTCCTGCGACGCCGCTGCCCTTGAACTCGCCGCCTCTCTTTGCAGTCCAGCTCGCCGCCGGCATCCATCACCGCTGACTCAACATTACACGTTTCCGCTGTTTAAAATAAAAATCACGCCTCCGCTTCTGATAATCCCTGTGAAAGGGTTTTTCATTTCGGTGATAAAATCTCTCTGTACGGCCATAATTTGGAGCGTTCTCCAAGGTCAGATGATCCGCCGCAGTTTCTGATTGAAACGGGCTTTCTGGGAGAATTCAGTTGGGTTTATGAGGAAAAATTGGCTCTTTTTAAAATCTGGAGCCGTCTTTAGCATTCAGCGTTGGCGTTTTGTGGCGTATTCACTCCCAACGCCTACCTTGTCCAGCATAATGCTGCATTGCTTTAATTTTTCGGTTGAACATGATGACAAACTGCTCGATTTAAGCCGCTGTTAAACGGATCTGTAGCTCCGACTAGTGGCAGGTTTTAGTGTATGACCGCCACATGTCTCTCTCCTATAACCTACAAACATATCAATTGTTGATCTTTCCCAGTTTTCTCTGAATTTCTGTTGCGCTTTGTAATTCATCTTGTTTGTTTCATGATTTAATTGCAATTTTGCTGCATTTGAAAGTGTCAAGTCTGACTTAATAATGCGGCATGTGGCTCCACCAAGCATCGAATAAGAGCGATCCGGATCCTGGTGTCGGCCCAGATGGCTTCAGAAAGTGGCCTCTGGGACAGAGCCTGGATCACATGGAGGTCTGGTGACAGAAACACAGAGAGCGGCTTCTTATGAGACACAGCACTGCTTCAGTAGACTTCATCCAACCGGCCATGAGGATGAAATTGATTCAGAAGGAATTTGGTTTTTACAATGGATCAAAAAAAAAAATCCCTGCACAGAAATACTCCCCAAAGCAAATCTAATATGCAAACAAGCAAAAGGAATGAAGGAAGTGAAAATAAAGTGGGCACAATGAAGTCTTTAAAGGGATAAATAATCAACATAATGAAATTAAAATCCGTATATTTTTGCTAACAACCAGAAAAGACACTGAGCAAAGTAAAAATGTACAAGACTATTAATAAAAACAGTCAAGAAAAGATGGATAAAATGAAATGTATGTGCATCTAATACAAATAAGCGCTTTCTTTCCAATGTCAAGGTTGGTTTGATATTTATGTAGTAAAGAACGATGAGGAAAAACACTTTATGGTGTCAAGTATAAATCAAGTTAAATGGCTGAACTGCCATATTATTGGAGGTGTGACTGAATCCGGTGATACTCGGCGCGTCCTTGAAAGGAGATTTGAATAGAAGAAAAACCCAAAAGCTCCGCTGTGTCAGCGCAGTTCAGCCGTTATCTCGCCGCCTGCCTGCCGGCCAGCGGCGCTGAGCAGCTCCCTGGAGCGTCTCCGAACGCTCCCGTGGAAGACGTTTTCCCATCACACCAAACACTTCTCCACACATCAGGAGAAGCATTTGCTCCGTCTGGAAGAGACGCCGGCGGTCCGGTCATCTGGCGAACCCTGCTCACTCGCCGGCGTTGCCATGGCAACGCGAAACTTTTCCTGAACCGTGTAAACGGGGCTTCAGTCGGGGGGGGGGGGGGGGACGCAATCAACGCACAGTATGACTGTTTGACGCAGCAGTTTTCTCCCATTCAGTGGAGATTGTATTGAGAGCATACTGTTTCTATCAGACACACACACTTTCACACACACACACTCTGAGCTGCTCGGTGCCGACACCGGCAGCCCTGCAGCACCCGCCTGTATCTGAGAGGAGGAGGGAGAAAAATATGGTGATGTCATCTGCATGCTCCGTCTTCCTCCTCCTCTCCCTCGCTCTTCCCTCTCGTCCCTCTCCCTCCCTCTCTCTCCCCTCGCTCGCTCGTCCCTCTCTCCCCTCTCTCTCTCTCTCTCTTCCCTCGCTCGGCGGCTGTGTTGTGAATGTGACTCCTGCCTCCGCTGCCCGAGCTGCATTCGGTAGGTGCTCCGCTCGTCCCGCCGCCGTCCTCCACGCCGCGCCGCGCCGCGCCGCGCCGCGCCGTCCGGCTGGACGTGTGCGGTCCGTCCCCCGGTGCACGATGTCGTGTGTCCTGTCGCTCCCTGCTTTCCGCCTCCGGACTGTTTGGTTTGTCAGAGTGCTGTGATTGTCGTCACCCTGTACCGCGTCCTCCTGTAGCTCCTTTAAAGGTCGTCCTCGGGTCAAACGAACGCTGCTCCCTTCTGCGACCTTTGCACTCATTGCCTCTTCTTCTGCGTCTTTGCGTGCCGGCTCCTCCGCCTCGCACCCTCTCTCCTCTGTTCTGTTATGCAAGAGGCATCAAACACTCTGGCGCTGTTCAGCAGAGGCTGCGTGCGTCACTCTCGGCGTGCGGCGCTGTGATTTCTCCGCGTCTTCGGTTCGGAGCCGGTTCATCCCGCCGCTGGCGAGCCCACGACGTTCCTCCCGTGACGGGGATCCGACGGCGCCGAGGTCGCCACAGTCTCCTTGACTTCCCTCCCATCAGCATTCCCGTCCACGTCTGCCGCGCTCGGTCACCTTGTTGCTTCTGAAAGCTTTCCGATTCCCCGAGGTGACGCTCGCCACATAAATTAAAGAGAATTATTGCGGGAGCGAGGAGCCTGCGTTGGACGGCGGGCAGGATATCTGTGCCATCTTCTGAATTAAGTTAATTTTCTGGGCTGTAGTTCGCCGTGTGTCGGAGTGCCAGATGTTCGGGAAGCTGCTTTAATGAAGCGCGTGAGGCACATAAGTTGATTGGTATGACTCAGATTTGCTATCAGCTGATGGGAGCAGGATGTTGTGACTCTGAGTGTTGCTGGGGAGCAGCTGGACTGGGGACAGGCTCCAACACTCTGGGAAACATGCGTCAATATTTCCTTACCTGACTGAAAACTTTTGGTTTCTTACACCCTGTAGTGTTTCATGATCTGATGTCTCCACACTGACCTTTAAACTCTGGGCCGCAGTGACCTTTCCTCTCGCCGTAGACCTCCGTGTTTGTTTTTACAGTGCCTTGGCGTCTCCTCGTTGACCTTTCTAGGTATGTTATTCCACCGTAACGCGTTGCCGTGACTTTGTGTTTCCATATTTCCCCTCTAGCAACCTTCGGTCTCTACATTGACCTTGCTGCTTTGAGGCGATTGTCTCCTCAATGCCTCCGCAGCTATTCGTTCATTCTGAACGTCTCTATTTAAAGGCTGAAATGGTTGAATGGGTTCTTCGTGTACCTCTACTTGCCCACATGCCCTTGGGCAAGACACTGAACTTTCTGTTGTTCTCGCTCCAGAGCAGATACCAGTGCCAGACCTCTGACTCAGTCAAACAAAGTGTTCTTTCTCTGTTCACCATGTGTTCATATTTACTAATATATTTACACCCACTAATGTCTGATTGTTAACCTTACCGATGCTGAGCAGTGCTGCACAGCCGGCATGTTCACAAATACACCGACCGGCCTGTAATACGATTTCTCTAATAGAATTTCCCACTGCAGTGATGACAATATGAGTTCCGTTTCCCCGTCTTGTTTGAACAAACTTTTTCTTTTCGGGAGATAAAAGCGACCAGACAGCGGAGGTGGTTTAATTTCCCTCTGGATTCAGCGAGTCCAGCCTCCTCGCTCCACGCTGCAGACTGGTTTTGGACTCGGTTTGTTTTTGGGGAGAGGTGTACTTCTCCACAAACGGGCAGCGTGGAAACAATTTGATGGGTATTTTCAGCTGAGCTGGAGGTTATTTCTGGTCAGAGATTTGGCATATCTCATCTCGGCGTGAGGTTTTGGAGTGAGTCAGCCCGCTGTGTTTGGATTCCCTCCTCATCAGATGGGGATCTTTGTCCTCTCCAGCCAAACAAACCTCCAGGTTCGCTCTAAAGTCATAGGAAGTGGGAGCCGCTCGAGACTGATTGCTGGAAGTGCTGGACTGTGTGTGGTTGAGCAAGGCAATCCTCTGCCTCCACGGTTGATTAATATTCCTCGCTCCCTGACCTACATGGTTTAATTCTCTTTAAAGATGACTCCCCCAGAGCGGAGCGCCAAACTGGGACACGCAGAGGATTACACTGGACCGAGGGACTTTAAATGCCCCCTCTCCCCTCGCCTGTGCCTCCTTTGTCAAGCTTTTCTTGTTTTTACTTTTCATCGAGAGCGGTTCTAAAACACAACGCTGTGGATTCTGGGTAAGCGGTCATCGGTGGCATTGCTGCAGGTGTTTGCTCATCTCCAGGAAATGACTTACAGACTTTTTGGTCAGTTTTGCAAATGAAAGCAAAAATGGTGAAGTGGTAATGAAACAATAACACGGTAACTTCTGCAAAGTTTCAGAACATGGAGGTAAAATGGATTTGATCTCTTTGCAAACTGAATCTGAAACCTGGAAACGAGGGTGTTGGTATCTGGATGAAGACTGTGTGATGGATCTTTTCACAGACTGCCAATGTCAAAATGCAAAGCATTGTGGGATTCTTTGGTGCACTTGAATTAATCTGATTGCTTTATCCCGTTTACATGAAGAGTTAATAGTCTGATTTCTCAATTGGAGAGGATTCAGTCAGATTGAGAGGGTCTGGTTGTCTGTTCAGGGTCTCTCCTGCTGGTTATTGTCAAAGCCAACCAGTGCGAGGCTCTGAAGTCCTTCCTGAACGTTTCAGAGAGGCTACACAATGCTGTTGTTCTGGATGTCGGAGAATCTGATGGGTTTTTAGAAAGATGACATCTCATTACCGGTAAATGCCAGCTGTTCTTACGTTGTGGTTTTCATTCTTTGGCTTTGAGGTTGTTGATTTTCTGGTTCGTCTTACTTTCCTTCCCGTCGGCTGGACTCAACCACCTGCTCACGACTCCCTGACGGATGGCATCCCTCCCAACAGAAGGGTATTAGTACTTTTTTATTTATGGAGATTGGCCGTGTTCTGTGAGTTCAAAGAGAACTGGGAGCTTTCATTTCCGTCCCAACAATCCCCCGTGGCGAGCCCACGACTGCACGGCAACACCGTCACCTTTCTAAATCCAGCTGGCAGAGATTCTGGCTCGAGATGATCTTAAAAGCTTCGTCACTGCTGAGTGGGAGTGCGGCCGATGAAGGCCTTGTTCTGAAATAACATAAAGAGAATGGCAGCCGTGACAGCCGCGAAGGAGAGGACTCTGCTGTGATGATTATACACCCTGCAGTGGGTGAAACTGCTGTCGCATTTAAGACGTTTTAGTGCTTTTAGCTTTTTCATCTGCCATCAAGCGGATGATGTAGATCCACAACAGATATTTATCACCAGTCTTGAGTAATTCTCATATTTTAGGCTGTATTGTCCATCTCCCTCTCCCTTCCCTGCTGTTTGTTTCCTGCCCAGTCTTTGTCCATTGATGAAACGTTTGAAGCGGAGCGTCGCAGTAATCCTGTTCTCTGGACCAGAGCTGAACATCTGTGTTTGGGTTCCACTTGTTGTTTCTCGCCGGTGCAGTGAGGCGTCGGAGCTTCTCCTCCTGAAACATGGACGTGATTGCTGCCCTGGAGTCTCTGTTATTCTAAAAACAGACAAAATCACGCAACGCCACTTTATTCTCTGCTTTTTTGCTGTTTTTATACTAAACATGTTGATCGTCTGGGTCCATTTAGGCAAATGGAGTCACCAGGCGTCCGGAAATTTCACCAGTTCATTAGGTGATTTGTGTCAATGAGAAATTTAAAGCAAACATTTTGTCAAGAGAACTACGTTTTACTCCTGTTTTATAACTGTCACATCAAACTAAGAAGTGTCCCTCTGTCTGTAGTCACGAGAAGATTTGATGGACACTCAGACCTGTCCTTGAACGCCTCTCTGTAAGCCTAATTATCATGGATGGCTGACCGTGAACGCCTCACTGCTGCAGAATGGCATCAAAACACTTGAGCCGTGAATAAAGCCCTTCAGAAGGAGAAAACTTTAGATTTTCTGCACATTTTGGCAAATTTTTCAGGTTGTGATTTGTGTTTTTGCAGTGCAGTTCCACAGATAATGCATCATAACATCCAGGAAGCTGGCTTATTGACTCTGGGACTCCACTGATATTTCTTCTTCTTTGTTTTCTTCTTGTCAGTTGAATGGGTTCAGTCAGCGTCTCGAGGGACGTGACCTCTAACCTCTACGGGCGACTGTTGGTTGTGATTTTCACAGCTGACGGAGCCTCGTAAAGCACCTCGACCTCTTCCTGTCGGAGTGAGCGGCGCTATCATTCAGCGTTAGCCGCGTGGAGGAAGCCCTCGGCGAGCGCTGCCAGTTGGTGTCCGAGGCCACAAGTTTAGGATCCCCCCCGTGCGTCTTGAGCGGTGATTCATCGCTGTCTGTGTGCCAGACTGTCAGTGAAGTGTGGGAGAAAGCCAAGACAATAGTAGCATCGCAGAGCGGACTGTCTGTCAACGACTCGTCTCATGTTTACTCAGTACCTCAATGCCATTTGTAATGTAAGTGGTATAAATGATTGATATTTCAAATGATCAGAGCGACACCTTGCTGGAAAAAGGCTTGGATGTGTTTGCTTCAGGAACGACGGGTTGATTTCTCTGCCGGAGGCTGAGCGAGCCAGATGAGGTTGCTGCGTTCATTCAGTGTAATCTGCGGGTGAAACGGCTTTAATTCCAGAGAGAGGAAGATCAATTCAGCGGAAACAGCAGTTCAGGAACACAGATTGAGCTTCTAATCTGAGGTAGGCTGCCAGGTTTGGTCCAGAACCGCTGCGTCTTTCGTCTGATGGCATCCAAACCGCGGTAATGATGGCCTTGGCGAGTTCCTCGTCATTCATGCGGTAAACTTCCGAGACTAGTGATTACCGGTAAATGTTTATCAAAATCTCCTCCACCTCCGAGTTCTCGGTGATTTGGCCACTCTGCGGTGTGTGGCGGCGGCTCCAGGATGACTCACGAGCTGATTGCTTCAGAGGAAGAGTGCAAAGCATCTGTCTTCGCCTGACGGGTCGGCGGCGAGCGAGCGCCGGCTGGAAACCGGAGGCAGTCCGAGGCGCCGGAGCGTTACATTAGCACATCGACTGGGATGAGAGATTATCGGGACGTCCTCCGGTCCTCAGACTCCTCTGCACATTCTCATGAAAGATCTTCATGAGTGTTCATTCCTGTCGGGAGTTTTCATAGATTTCATCAGCAGTTATCTGGACTGACTGGTGATTTATTCCCCGTCGAGCCGAGTACCTCCTGCAGCGTTTCCCCCGCACGGCGCCGTGTTCGTCACGAGCCTCCGGCTCTCAGAACCGGGCCCGTAAACAACCTTCCCCGCGTCCTCATGAAGCATTTACCGCAGCGCCTCGCAGCTCCGATTGGCCCTGATAAGTTTGCCCTTTTTCCCCTGATCAAATTAGCCGTCGAAGCACGGTGGACGAAGGGGAGGAGGGACAGACACGATTATCTGTTTTCTCCTGATAAACAGCCAAACGCAGGCTTGTTCTCTCGCCGTCACAGCCCTGTTTGTGATATAAGCCGCGGTCGCTTCCACTTTCAGTGCAGCTGAGCCGCCTCACCCCCCCCCGCAGCGCGGCGGCGGCCACCGCGGCCGGATCAGGTGGACGCTCAGGTGGGGCCGCCGGGTTCGGATCATTATAAATATCAACACAAAGCAATCAGCGTAAGTGGCCGCCCGCCGGAATCATGAAAGCTGTTTTTCTTTTCGAGCAGCTCCGCCTCTCTAAACCTACCCAGGTTTACAATGTCCATGTTTTTACTGGAGCTGCTGGATTCACCCTGGCCGTGGTGATGTGGACACAGCGCATCGGCGGTTTGGATTTGAACTTCACCTGCTCGTTCATTCACTCGTGTGATTGAACCGGCGAGCAGCTGTCGGCCCGTTTATCCTTTTAGCTTTGTTATCTGGGAATGGATCCAGCTCTTACTTCCCCGGCTCGGATAAACTGGGTGTAGAAGATGGATTGACGGGTCAATCCAGAGCAGTCCATCACCGCAAAACACAACACTTTACACAGCTACAAAACAACTACCTGGCAATCCTTGACCTGACGTGGCTTCCTAACTGTTTACCATGGAGGGGAAGCTCATATTTTATAGATAAAGAATTAAGAAGTTCTGTTTTGTTCTATTTTGTACCTCATTGAGCATGGATCAACTATAGATTAGGTATTTAGGGATTGATTTTTTTTTCTGTTTCAACCATTTAAATTATAACTCCAGGGTTTTTCTTTTCTGTGACGGACAAACATGACAAACAAGAACAAAACGTCATAAAAAACGTTCCTTTTAACACCACATCCGAAATGCCCGAGCAGCCATGACTCCCGCGGTTCGCCCCATCACAGGGACCTGCTCACTCGCTCCTGGTCTGGTTCAGCGGAGCAGCTAAATGTCCTGCCGTAGCCGGCTTTGCCTCGGCGGATGAAGGCTAAAGACCACCATGCTCCGACGGTGGCTGTAGGGACAACAGGAACAGCCCACCGGCAGCGACTGGGAAGGGGCATTATGCAGGCAGAGCGATGGTGAAACGCACCATAAAGCAGCACTCTCTGTTCTGCTGTTCTGCTGCGATGTGGTGTTTGATCGATGAGTAGGCACGGCGCTGCAGTCGAGTCCACTCCTGTGAAGTAGCCGTCCCACATGAGGTGAGAGGGCGGTTTAAAAACGGCCGTGCTATTCCCAGCCCGGTCCAGAGGAGTGACGTCTGAACACAAAATTCACTTTTAAAACACAAGAAACAAATCGCTCAAATGAAAGAACATCGGGGTTCCAGTAACATGCTTCCTCTTCCTCTTTCCAGACATGTGGCCTTCAGAGAGGCGCTGACCGCCCGACTCTGGTTCAACGCCGCCATGGAGTCGTCCTCCGAGTCGCAGCAGGAGCCTGAGAAAACTTTGGTAAGTCAGAAATGCTCGCTGAACTGCGACCCCTCCCCTCGCCATTACTGGAAGGGATCAGGAGTTACCCAGACAGAGTGAAACTAGTATTTATGGAGCGAGTGTGGGTTGAGTGAACGCTCCAGTGGAGATGCAGCCGCCCACCGTTCCTCCATACAGATAATTACGTCTCCTCCAGCTGACGGACGTCACTCCAGCTCCATGGAGGGATTCAGGCAGCATAATCACCAGCTGGAGGTTCAGGAAAGTAAACGGATGGAATTCAAACAGAAAATTCAGAGAAGTTTAAGATCTGTCGTCCAGAGTCTCAGTTTCATTGAATACATGTGGTTTGTAGTTCCAGTAAAGCAGGATTTCTGGAGTAAAAGTTCGACTTTTAAATGTGAAAAATGCATCAGTATGCAAAAATTCTGTTTTTTTGCTTGAAACATTGTGATTTAAAACATCAAATCGTAAAGATTTGTGTCTTGTTTATATATCATTTATATTTTCTGCTCCTTTCCATCTGATTATATATTTCAAAGTCTCTTATTTTGCCACATATTGGAGTTCAGTTCGTTCTTTCTCTCTTTGTTGTTCAGCTGAAAAACAGCTCTCAGGTGCTTTAGCTCCACCTGCGGGATGCTAGGGGTCAGAGTTCACGAGATGACGCTGGGCAGAAACGAACCTCGCGACGACGCGCATCAAAGCGGCGTGGGTTCTCCTGCCGGGACCGCCGCTCTGCCCTCTCATTCCACCGTCGTCATGGCGCTCGCTGGAGGGTAATCAGACCTGCGGATGAGGGGAACGATGGCGGCGCAGGTCGTCTCTCCAACGGGCTGCGCTGAAACAGCCGGAACGCTTCTGCCTTCTGCTTGTGCAGCCGGATAAAGAACTGAAGCTAATTCCGCTGCTTCGGCGCTCTCAGTTCTTTTGGACTGTTTGTTATCACCGGATCGCACGCTGCGGTGCCGTGTCGGCGCTGGGCTTCCTGTGCGGGTCGTGTCGGTCACTGGTGGGTCCCCATGTTTCCCCGAGTCCAGAGATAACGGGCTCCGGGAAGCTGGCCAGGCGTCTGCCGCCTCGGAGACTCTTGCCAACCCTCCGCTCTGCCGCCTCAGCCCACCGCTGGACTGTCGCAACAGTCGGAGTGGACGATACTGCATCGTGTCATCAGCATATGAAAGCTGCAGCGACCTTCAGTTGAAGAAACAGTGGAATGGAAACGTGGATAGAAACTAAATACGCAACAAAGCTTCCACATTTCAAGTCTTCGGCACCACGTCAGTGCTACATTTGAAGATGTGAGGAGCAGCAGAGACGACGGTAGCTCTGTCAGTACAGCGAGCAACACCAGGACCAAACAGCTGTTCAACTCGACTTGTACTAGAGTCTTGTCAACACACAGGCTTAAAGATACGATCCAGCCTGTACACAGCTGAGTTTGGACATGATATATATGATTAGATGTGTGGGTTGCCTGGTGAGACAGTGGCTAGAAGTTCCACAGTTCGATTCCAGGCTGGACACAACCCTCGATTGGAGAAGTGAGTTCTGGGACGGCCTTTCTGATCCCATTGCTGATTTCTAACAGCCTTGGGGATGTAGCTGCCTGTTGGCGTCACATTTTCAATTGAGGATCTCGGTGAAAACAGGAAGCTTGTGTCGGTTCAATATCGAGGTTTCAGAACTTAGAATCCAGGATTTAACTGCTGCCAAGATCGGTTGAGTCCTTCCCGAACAGAAGATCTTTAGCCGGGCTGAGGTGAGGAGTTTGTGGGTGGGAGGGCAGCGAAGAAGAAGAAGAGGTGAATTTATTGACTCAGGGAATGAAAAAGGCAGGGTCACGCAGCTTCATATAGATTGGATAACTTGTTGGAGCGGTGTGTGTGTGTGTGTGTGCGCGCTCTCTCTCTCTCCCGGGGTCTTGCCTTTATGTGGAGATCGATCTCCGTACACACACACACACACACACACAGCCATGCTTGTGAGCTCTGGTTCCAGGAGGACGTATAGTGTGTCGGCACATGAGCCGCAGCCATGATGGAGTGCGCTTTCTGCCGGCTTCAATACGGCGAAGTGAGAGGAGTGGCAGCCGTGGGGGGCGTCATATATTATCCATGGCTCCCGTTTACAGATGTATGGCGCAGCTCTGAGCCGCCGCCGCCGCCGCTGTGTACACTTACAATCCAGTTTCCTGCATTGTTATTCAGAGTCAGTGAAGCAGTCATAACTCCGTCCTCCGTTTACTGCAAACTCCACAGCGCGTCCTGCCCTGCCGGGCTAATAGATCCAGAACCGTCCTCGCTTACGTAACGCTCCTGCTCCGATCATGAGACGAATATATCACCAATGGACGCGCTGAAATAATGAATGACACGGAAGTGTGTCATCGGCATAAGCTCGGGTTTGGAGTCATAAAGAAGTGGGGGAAAAAAATGAATGCAGAAGTAAAAAGAACCGACTCCATACGTCTGGAATTCTTCAAATCAGATTGTGAAGGCTGTGATTTTACCCCAGTGACTCAGATTCAGTATCTTAATGAAAGAACTGAGCGAGACGTGGCTCTGTGTAACTGCAGGAGGGTTTTGTGCTGCTGCCACGCTCACTGCCTTAAATGGCATCTTTGTTTCTGCTTGGGGAAGAGTGTCTGAATAAACCTCTCGGTGGGAGTTTCCCGCACGCAGCTTCAGTCCGCTCATGTTTGTCTGACTTTTGGTCCTCATTTGCTTAGTTTTGCGCCGTTTTCATGGTCTTCAAACAACTTCCCGTCGTGTTTTTAACCCACTTCTCCAGGCTTCGTCTGTAGTAGTTTTGTTGATAGACACCGTTTATTCATTTTCAAGTGAAAATTGCAAACTTTCGTTGCATCTTGTTGGGAATTTCTCCACCCATTTAACTCGTGACTCCTTTGTATTGATTTCTAACTGTCTGTGACGACAGTTCCATGACTCAGTAGCGCTGCAGCACGAGGGTTTGGTATTTCCTCGAGAGAGCCACATCGACCTTCACACTCTGTCCGTTTGGTACCTGCTGGCAAACAGAAGGCGTCGGAGAGACGCTGGTTTAAGGCATTGGAACTCCAAACCGTAGGCATGCTGGGTTTTCTCGCCGTCTTTTAGGGCTGGACGATTATGGCAAAAATAATAATCACGATTATGTTGATAGATATTGAAATCACGATTAATAACCACGATTATTCATAATTCCAAAACTTGAGTATTTATTAAACTACAACTTGAAAGAACAATAAAAAATAAACTTATAAAAAATTAATATCTTAAATAATATCAATAAAACACTTAAAAATAAATACCCAATCTGCATGCATTTCTATAAAACTTAAATACACTAATAACTCAGTCAAAAACACAACCTGAAAATATTCTTTGAACTCTCTCAGAAACTATTTTAAATAACAAAAGAGGGGTTGGCTGCATAGTTAAAAACTCCCTGTAGTTAACTTCCTACAGGTTTTTGGCAAGGAAGACGAGTCTGTTCACCTGGTCTGGCTTCAGCGACTAACGAAGGCAGGTGACAACATTTCCACCTGCGCTGAAAACCCACCTGATGCAGCACTTGTGGCAGGATGCTGGATGTCTGACGTCTGAAGCCAAAATGCCTCCAGAAGACTGAAGTAGTCCGACCTTTCTTGTCAACTAAAGGCTCCTTTTCTGCCATGTTTGTAAACCGCTTCCTTCACGTGTCGCAGCTGCGGCTGCGTGCACAAGGTGCATTCATGGTACTTTGGCAGCGTAGGAAATTACATACACGCCGCGCCGTGCGGCTAATTAATCGTTTTTCTCCGATTATAACATTTTTATGATCGTGAGTAACCAAAATCGAAATCAAGATTAAAATTCAATTAATCGTCCAGCCTTACCGTCTTTACTTATTTATACTCTGCTCCTCCCGTCCTGGTAATTGTTCAGAACGAGCCTAAATGTCGAACGGTGTGACGAGTAAACACGGCAGACCTTTGAGGGTTTACTTCGCCCGAGGAGAAGGCTGAAGCCTGCTCACCGGTTCTGAAGGAAACAAGCACGGTCTCTTCTTGTTTTTCATTTGTTAGTGCAGAAGAGGCAGAAGACAGTAACCGCCTTCACACACACACACACACTCACACACACAGCTCCGTGCTTCGATACATCAGATGGTAATCGCCGCCCCCTCTGTAAACAGCGGCCGGCCCACTTCCTTGTTTTCTTGCGGTCTGCCTGTCAGATGCTTCTTCTCTGAGAAACCAGCGTCAAAGAGCAGCGACGTCGGTGCCGAGTCTGCAAGAAGGAGACGAAAGGGAAGGGAGATGAAGACGAGGACGGCCGCCGAGGAAAGTCATGAGGACTGAGGAGGGTGCAGAGAACGACAGAGAGAGAGAGAGAGAGAGAGTTGGTCGTCCTGCAGGCTTGTCTCCTCCCTTCAGTGTTGGAGTGCAGAGCTGAGCTCAGCAGCTTGTCCGACCAACTTTAGTCTCGCTGAGAAGCAGCAGCAGCAGCGACGGCTTCACCTCTCCGCAGACCGACACGCACGGTACGCGTTTCCTCCCTTTCTCCCAGCCGCTGCACCTCGGCTCCTGCGGAGCGATATTGTTTCAGTGTGTTCAGCGGTGAACGGTGTTTTCATGCATTCGTGCTCTGCAGATTCGAAACAAGTACAGAGAAAGACGAGCCAACCACAGCTGGGAGGAACTGGGGCAGGAGAAAGAACACTTTATTTACTGAGGGTCACGTCTGATTTGTGATCTGAAAGAACTCTGCTGCGGATTTATTCTTTTTTAACAGGTTAATACCGAAAGCATGGATCTAATAGTCTACTGACAGGCAGGCAGGGAGAGGGACTGGGCTTGGCGTCGAAGATCAAACATCAGCTTTTTTTCAATGTTTTTGTGACTTCTGCACAGTTCTGCTGGGGATTGGAGAAGCGTGCTGTGAAGTGCAGCGGCTGTCGATGTTGACAAATTTGGTTTGTGCGATAAGAGTTGACCTGCAGACTGAAAGGTCGCGGCCGGATGTTTCCACTCAGGCTGCGTGTTTTACTGGTTTCATGAAACCCGGCAGCCGACTCCAGTCCTTCACATGGAGGCTTCACAACGCCTCGTAAAATAAAACCTCAGAAATCCACGAAAAATCAGCTCTGAGTCTCGCAACAAAATGGTTTATTTTTGCTTTCAGTGCGGACAGTCTCTTCAATAACAGCTAAATTGGCAATCAGGACCCTTAATTGCTGATGTCTGACCATGTGTGGCGTTTTCAGTGTGCACATTATCCAATTATCCGCTGCATTGATGCTGTTGCGTAACAGCAGGGTTTTCTTTTTTCCCCTGAAATGCTTTTGTTTTCAACATTTTTGACCCCAGACTCGAAAGAAAAGCCCAGCAGGACTTCTCTGCTGTAACCACCCCATCGTCCCTCATGAAAGATAAATCATGACGGGACAAACTGCTGCACGCTGGTAAACACGGCAGGCCTCCCCTCCGCGGATATTCTGGAGAAGAAAAGCGACGATAAACAGAAACGCTGCTCAAAGTTATCTCCTTATGGATTTCCTGTCAGGCTGCGCAGCGCGCCGGGTTTCCTCTCCGCTCTTATCTGCCGCCGGAGTTCAATACTTCCACCAGCGTCTCTCAGAACATATTATCTGCTTCGTGCTTTTCATCCTAAACAATCTTTAAATTGCTGGGCTAGTCTTGTTGATTTGATTTTGTACGTTTATTCCCGGGCTCAGACGTTTCTGAACTTCTGCTATTTGAATGGTTTTGAATGGTTTTGAACTCCACAAGGTCAGAACAGTTTTGCATTGTAAAAATAATAGATTGATGCATTCATGAAAGCCATTGTGGACAGTTCTTATGTATTGATGGGTTTTTAACACCATTCCTCCACCTTGAACTGGACTTCATGTGTCCTTTCAGTTAAAACAGGCTCAACATCCCAGCTTTAAAGGCTGTTTCAGTAAAATAAAACTGTCCACCTGCGTTGGTTTGCTTTCATCAGAAATACACAGATATTAGGTTTTGGACTCCAGAGACGCCTCCTCATTGCCACTAAGTGGTTGGAAATGGTTTATTAAATGGTTTATAGCGTCACACACCCAGATGAATGCTTGGTGGTAATGTAATGAGGGTTATGGTGCCAGAAATGAGAGTTGGTGTTGGTTATGAGAGTGTTCGCTTAAAAAAATATCTTTTCTTTGAAATAATGTCCTTTTCTAAGAAATGTTACTTGTAGATGAACGATCAGAATTCACAGCAATGATCTGAGTCATCGTGACTCGGCAGCATTTACACACCAACATGATGCTCTTTATTTTTACCCATCAGCAAGACTTCCACTTCCCCAAGATATAAATATGTTACGTTTCCATCACGGGTGAGTGTGTTTGTGAGAAATCAGAGAGTAGAAGGCGCTCCTGCTCTTCACGGAGAATGGAGTTGGTTCCAGATGTTGGTCTGGAAGGAGCAGATGTGAACGTGCGTCCTTCAGTAAAGGCTTTTCATGGCGCCGCGCCGCAGAACGGCGGCTCCTCCTCCTCCTCTTTCAGCCCTCTGAATGAATGGAGAGCCTGGATGTGTGTGTGTGCGCTGATTACCGCCTTGATTCACGGCTCTGCTGGATCCGAGCCGGCGCCGGACCCGCCCCGGCCAGACGCGCCCGCGTTTCCTCCTCAGCTGTAAATTAGCCGAAGCTGGACTCGGCCCAGGAGCCGCGGGTCGCGCCGAGCTCTCCGACCACGGAGTCTCCCCCGGCGGCGGCGGCGGCGGATGTCTGGACTCTCTGACGGATGGAGCCGGTCCAGCAGCTTCGGCGAAGGGGAGTCGCAAAGAGATTCTATCCACAGAATCTTCACCGTGACGATATTCAGGCAGCGACAGTGCATTTTGGATTTTGCTCCGTTTGGTCCCATCCCCGTCGTCTGGCAGCAGCAGTTTGCTCAGTAACCTCGTGAGTCAGGCACGTAGTTTGACAGACGGTGTGAAATACCTTCATCCCGCCAACACTCTCCCCGGTGTGTGTGCCAGCAGATGTTCAGCTGTCCCGAGGCAGCAGCAGCGTTTCACCGTCTTTAAGTGGTTTTTAAGACACCAAACAGCCTCGATACCAGGTTTTCTGTTTTCACCTGAACGCCGTGCTTTAAACAGGACCGTAGTAAACAGTTAAGATGTGATAACGTCTGAATAAACACTCGCTTACAGTAGATGATGCAGACGTCTTTCAGCTTTTCAATTCCAAATGAGAGTTTTTACTCTTCTTTGATGTAATTTTAACCAAACAGCACTGCGCCGTGTTTGTTTTTCGTGGTATTTTTCCACCCGGCGGAGACGTCTGTTGTTATTTGAAACCATTTTTCTGGATTTCTTTGCTTATTTGCACGTGACTTCTGGCCTGTTTGCAGCTGTTTTTTGGAAATAATAACATGTAGATCAACGTTAATGGAAGCACTGTCAGTCAGTCTTTTGTAATATATGAAGGTTGATATAGCGAAGGTAATATCTATAAATGCAGTTTGTTATTGTGTATGTTAAAACAGCAGACAGAAAGAATTGCTGACCTCCAGCAGAGAGATCAGACTTGATTTCTAAATCTTCATGCGTTTAAAGCTCATGAGTCATTTTTTTTTCTGTGTCGGTGGAGAAATTTGCCCTTCAGATGTTGAAAATAGCGGGGAAAACAAGTTGACGTGGTTTATCCCTCCTTTCCCCGTTGCTAAAAAGAAAGTGGGTCAGCGATGCGCTGCGAGTGCTGTTCAGGCATTACGTAATATGTCACGGCGTTTCGTCCTGCGTAAGTCGCACGGAGCCACGCCGGGCCGCTCCGTGCGTCCGTCCTCGTCCCGTCCCGGCTGGAGAGCCGCCGGCTTCACGCGTCGTCGTTCTCGTCGTCGGCGTTCTAGGAAAACGCGGAATCTTTCAGGTCGGCTGGAGAGCGCCGGCCGCGGCGTCCCGGTGAGCCGTCTCATCCTCACAGCGGGCCGCCGCCGACCCGGAGAAAAAAAGACTCATACAGCAAAAATGTCACCTGGCTGATAACCAGATGGAAACATGGCACCTCAAACCGGCGTGATGCAGATTCACACATGAAGCCTCCTCACGCCGGCCCTGCGCCTCTCATCTCCCGCCAGACGCTCCGCGGCCACGTGAGACGAGCGAGCCGTCGCGCTCGTCCCGACTCGCCCCGTCTGGCTTCGCCCTGATCAAACGCAGCGGGACGGGGAGTCGGCGCCCGTTTCTTTTGTCAGCATTTCTCAGATGGCGATCTCGGGCGTCATCCTTCCACTGTTACAACATCCCGCTGGCGAGGATCGGATTGCTCAACTCTTTCTGTCTATTCCAGATCTGTGGTTCGGTTAAAGAGACTCCTTTGAATTTAGTTTCTGCAGACACATTTAGGACTATTATTTTCTCATTTTCCCAAAGTTAATGAGATTATCAGCTTCATATATTATGAGAAGAAGGAAATGATTGATTTGCAGCTAGAGATAAGACACTCTATTACATCCTTGTTAAAGAAGAACTGGGTTGGTCTCTCTGAAAACGAGGCTGACGGTAATCAAAGTGTTGGCAGAGGTTCGTGAAATGAGGACAGGCGTAATTCAGAGGAAGTAATTAAAGCTATATATGTATGAAATGAAAGCCTCCATGATGTTCGCAGGTCAAATATCAAACCGTTCAATCACGTGTTGAACAAAGTGCATGATGTGTTTGGCGAGTGGAATTTCACCTTCCTCGTTCTGCAGAAGCGCACCTGTTACCAGCGTTTAGCTTTCCCAGCTTCTCTGATCAGCTCGATACGAGCAATGAGCGACTGAACCAACTCAGCAGCGCTTCACTATTTACATACGGACGGGTTAATGCGGCTCATCACCGAATACCCCGCAGGGTCTTTTTTCTATTTGCCTATAAAGTGAATGTATTCCTCACAGATTCATACGTCTCTCTAAGTTGCTGAAATGTGAGTTTGAAACCTCTATCAATCCAAACCTGAGGTATTAAAGCTTACCGGTCCCTTTAAGCTGCTGAGAAACCCCACAGAGGCTCTGTCGGAGTGTCAAAGTCCATTTTTCAAAGGAAAGTGTGTGGAAGTGGGAACACGCCAGTTTAAAGTAAATAAAGGGATCTGGGCTGGATGCTCAAGAGCCAATGTGAAAATCGTCAGTAACCATGATGTAACCAGTAACCAGTAACCCTGGTAGGGACTCCTCAGCTCTCCCGTCAGGGTTCAGATGCTATTCAAGGCCCGATCCGATGGCGTCTTCTTGTCATGCGGTGCCAGTGAAACTCCTCTCCGCCTGCCGGTCGCAGTTCACGCCTCCGTCATCCTCCGATCGGCAGGTGGGACTCTTCATGAAGAGCCTCCGCCTCTCACGGCAGTGAGGAGCTCATCCCCTCCAGAGAAAGTGGAAACTTGCTTCGGGATTAGACTCGGGCGGCGAGCGGCGGTGTTGCTGGCACGAGTCCCTGAACTATTTCAGAAGAGGCGTCTTGGAAATCCGCGCAGCCTTCCAGGCACAGACTCCTCTGAGCCCGGCTGTCCCCGTGCCTCTAGGTCAGAAGGAGCGGCGGCTGTGGCGGCGTGCCTCCCTGCCAGGACTGAATTAGCAGGACGCCGTGCCGATCGCCCTCCACAAAGCCCGGGTAATTGACCTCTGACGTCCAGTGACAGTTCCTTAATCCCCTCACCGTATTGTTGTAAGCAGCTCCCGGCGTTGTCTCGCGTCTCGGGCAGCGGCTCTGGAACCAATCGGAGTTTTCCGAGCCGACGCCCCTTTACCTGCCCGACCGAGCGGCGTCCAATCGGCGGCGTTCCTCCGCTCCCAGCTGCCCACGCTGATGTTTGGGCTGACCGGGGGATTAGAGGCTCCCGGATGGCGGAGGTGAGGAATCCCAGTCGGAGCCTCCAGGAAGGTTTTAGCCGTCCGTCCGGAGCTGGAACATGTGGGGCGTTTCCAGACTTTTCCACCAGTTACAGCTGCCCTGTTGATCAGTCTTCATTTAATGAAGTCATCTGCATGCCCAAAATCCCCAAATCTACTCCACACTTTACACGCAGACAGCTTTGTGTCCGCCACATTCTTCATTTGACACATTTGTGGGGAGATAGCGATTGGAGTAATACCACTGGTGACCTGTGGGGGCAGTGTTGCACAGAATAGCTTCAGTGTTTCCAGTGAAAGGAACAAAGAAGACAATAGAAACCCGATTTCTTCAAGGAACTGTCATGTTTTTATAAATGAGTGACTTCATTGTTTGTACACTCAAACGTCTCCATGATGTTTTTATGCGAGTGATTTTATTCCGTCATCGTCTTCTGGTCGCTTCAGGAAACAAGAAAACCTGCAAAACTCCACATAGACATTGGTTGTCCACACAAAGCCTTGTCCTAAATGAGAACTTAGATCTTGATTATGTGTTTAATGAGTACAGATTAGTGAGTAATTGTCTTTCTGTTGAGGGCTTTGTATGTAAAAGCTTAGATTATGCCATTTTTCTTGAAATGAAACAAATGAAAGGCTGAATCTCTCCTTCCACTGAGTGTGAGCTTTGTCCGCTGTTTTCTCACAATCACATCTGTCGAGGTCAATCCGGCAGGCTCTCAGACGCAGGTCAAAGGCCGCATGCTGACAGCATTTCCAGCGCCGGATTTAGTTCCCGCAGTATTACAGAAAGTAAAGGGCAGGAGCCGAGCGCAGCAGAGAGCCCACATATGCTGATGTTGACCTTTGCGGTGATTCACAGCGACCTGCAGGAGCCGGCCTCTTCTCAGCGCACCAGGCTGCTTCAGCATCTGGGCCTCAAATAAAAGCTTCATATGACAGAAACTGGACTTATTATAGACTCCAAACAGCTGTTCACCACAGTATCTGTAACAAATCAACCAAGGGGGGGGGCAACTTTATGAAAATGCTCCATGGACACGTGGATAATCCAACGTTGTATTAACAGTTCGTACCGATGTCACGTCTTCTCCGTCGCTGATGGTCACGCTTCTGTAATCGCTGATCAGTACAGAGCGCAAATAACAGTCGTCCTCCATGCATCAATCTGTCTGGTTTAGCTGTCAGGGTGTGTGTATGTGTGTGTTTCTCTGTTGGGGTGTGTGTGTGTGTGTGTGTGTGTGTTATCCCAGTCATCCCTCGTCCCCCCTCACCACCACCTCCACCGGCTTTAGTCTCTCGTCAGTTTTCTGTTCAGTCGTCGTGTCTTCAGTTGATATTTTGATTTAAACTGATGTCTGTTAATTTTTCTTTTGTTTTCTGTCTCTTGTCTCCCCCCCCACCCACCCCCCCACTACCCCCCTCCCCCCTCCCTCCTCATCGTTACCATCATTTGTTGTCATCCCGTCTGGCCGCGGCTTCTTCCACCGGCGCCGACGCTGCGCGCAAACACCGCCGCCGCCAACAACACCCGGGCCTGCTCACATGGCGGAACACCTCCACCTCCACCTCCACCTCCTCCTCTCATCTCCACCCAAATATCCCCCCCCCCCCTTTCTTCTCCCGTCTCCCCCGATAGCACCATGCAGAGTTGAGAGAGCAGCATGCCACCTCCGGTAAGCCACTGACCTTTCAGGGAGGGGGCCGTGCACACACTGCCGGGGGGGGGGGGGTTTGAGCAAAATAATTTATACTTCAACTATCTTCTCTATAACTATCAGACAAAACCAACCAAACGGCCAAAACGTCCAAAAACGTAACTGAGCCGTAGCTCTGCTGCTTTTCAGTTTTGCCCCGGTCGACCGGCTCTTTGTTTTCGCTCGGTGAGGCTCTGACAGATGTTAGCGGTTAGCCGCCGGTGTATTTTGGGACGGTGAGTCACGCTGTGGCGTACATGTGGCTTCGCTGCTTCCACCACCTGCCTGATGCCGGAGGAGAGGGAGTCGCCACGGTTAATAAGTTAGTTAAATTTTTAAAAAATAAGTTCATAGTGCGTGAAAGGAGTGAGTTAATTTCATGGTGAAACTGATGGTTACAGTGAATCAGAGTGAGATATCGTCACACGTGATTGTTTTGTTTGCAACAGAGTGGGTGTTCTCCTCGCGTATAGATGATCTTTGGCATTTCCTCTGCTGATGAATCGAGTTAGTAACAGTTAATAACGGCTCAGAGCGGCGCTGTGTCGGCTCTGACACTTTCAGCCTTTGTCTGTGAGTTTTATCTGCACAACACACTTATATAATGGTGACTTTGAACAAGGTCTGTAGTGTTTCAGCAGTTCATCAGTCACTTGATGTATTAGTTTGTGTATCAACCAGCTGTTTGTGTTGAGCATATCAAATGTTGAGATGTGAATTGCTGAATACTGTGTGTTACAGTTCCTAATATCTCAAGTTATCACTTGTCATTTGTCGTCAGTTGTCGAAGCTGCGCTCTGGATCGTCAAACCACTGAGAAAACGGTTAAAAACACAAAGGAAACACTGAATTTTAAACACATTTTTTAAGAACACAACGCTGAGACCCGAGCTGAGACGTCAGTGACGCTGTTATGAATGAGAGCTAACTAGCATTAGCCTCAAAGCCATGCAGAGCCTGCATAACGCAACAGCTATGGGAGGAGTTTTATAGATATTTTACACCGAAAAGTTTCATTAAAATTGACTTTATGTTCAGATTGGAGTCATGTACTGAAAATACAGAATTGTTTATGGAGTACACTCTGCACTGTGACAAAGAAAAGCTTTACAGATGAGATTTAAGGTTATTATGGGGCTGATTCAAGATGAAATTCAGCTGTTTGTGGCTCTTCAGCTAAGTAGTTACACACCTCTGGTGTAAACAGCTCTTCAAAATCTCTAGAATCGTCTGTCACGACGCTAAATCCCCCTTTAACTCATCTCTGATGCTTCACTCGCTGCTGCATTGATGCAAAATGACATAAAACACAAGTATCGACCTGCTTTAAAAGGGTTTTGATTTTTTTTCCCTGCATCTCTGAATCAGTTAGCTCCCATTAACAGATCATTCAGAAACAGGAGTGATGATTTCCCTCCTGATGCAAACCGGGCTCTCGGCGCCGAGAGATCAGAACCCGGCAGACGCCCTCGTTCAGGTTATCGGCTCTTTTCCAATCATCCACAAACGTTACGTAACTCGTCAGGAGGGGTTATGAAACAGGGGGCTGCACCGAGCAGCTGCTCCACAAGAGGGCCGCCGCTGCCGCCGCCGCGAGTGGGCGGTTTTCTGATGTGAGGGAAGATGGCACCGTGTCTGATCTCCTCCTCCTCCTCCTCCTCCTCCTCCTCCTGCAGCTGCCGTGGTGAGCGGGGATGACGCCGTCCTTCTGACCCCAGGCAGGATGAGCCAGCGCCAGGCCAAGGAGCGCGACAAGGAGCGGGAGAAGGAGGCGGGCCTCCAGACGCCCAGCAGGGAGCTCGCCGCCTCGCCCTCCGCCCTCAGCCCGGGGGTCAGCTACAGCCACGGTAAGCCCCGCCCACCTGCCCGGCTCTGCGGCTGCAGCCTGTTATCATTCCCTGAATCGTGACCTTGAAACTTCACCTGTGATTGAACAGCTTCTGTTTCGGACTTTTTTAACACCATTTCGATCAGTGATGTAGTTGCTTGAGGCTCATCGATTGGTCGAATGGGGAAGATTGCCGGTTCAACTCCTGCTGTTAAAGCCTGCAGCAGGCGTCCTCTGTGAATCAGTACTGAGACGCTCCTTCCATGAGTCTGCACTCAGATTAGAGGTGCAGCTGTGAGACGTGAGAGTCTCCCTGCATCGGAGTTTGCATGTTCTCCCTGTGCTCTCAGCTCAATGATGTTCAACTCGGTTGATGCAAATCGATGTGATGAAAACGTCTGTTTTTAATTTTTCTGGTGCAAAAACCAGGGAAATGTCTGAAAAAAAAAAAAAAAACTCTTCTAGCTGTCGCATTCTGCATACCAGCCGGTTTTGGCCCATGGGCCTTATGTTGACACCCCAGCTTAATCATTGTTGTTGACTCTGGTCATGACTCAAACTTGCGTCAAAACTACTCTGTAAAGATTTAAATGGATTTTTTAGTAAAACTCTCAAGTCCATCAGTTGCTATGCTCCACTGTTCGAACTACGGAAACAAAATATCACGACTTCGTTTCTTCCTACTTCTGCAAAAAAAAAAAAAAAAAAAAACTACGTATCAGCCTTGGTTTTAACATTTGTGTTTCAAAACATTCGAATGTGGACGACGTGCTGGAGGGAATCAGTGTTTTGGTTCTGGTGTAACTGGAGTAACAACACTGGAGATCACACAGGAGGAATGAAGTCGTGGCTCTGCCGGTGGATTTCTCTTGTGTTGCAGCGCCCTCTGGTGGCGGATCAGTGCTGTGCAGGAGTTTAATGGTAACCTGACATGAGTCTGGTGTCTGATTGTTCAAAAGATGGAATTCATCTACATAAATACAACCTCGGGCGTGTTAACTGCCATTATAATCAGAATTAGATGATTGCATATCTTCTTTCAAAGATCTCGGTGAGCTTTTCAGCAGTGATTTCGCTTTTCCAGATGTGGAAACGCTCCATATTATTACAACTTAGGCAGCAGAAATGGTTTTGATTCAGCAGTTTTCATCCTAAGAAGATGAATTTTTTTTTTTTTGAGGTTTTGTTCTGTGTTCACAGGCTGCTTTCTGGAATTCCCCCTCTGAACATGCAGTGGAATCCAGTAGAGATCTTGTTTCAGACGGTGGGATCTTCAGTCTTCACAGTCTCCCTTGGGAGAAACATTTTTCTGAACTTGTTCCAGAATCATTTTTTATGTATTGCGGACGTTTGCTCGCGTGCCTGGATCGTGTGTCGAGGAACAGAGGAAGAAAACCATAAAAAGCATGCTTCGGAGAGCAGAGCAGTCCTGTCCTGAACCCGGTGTAGCGCAGCCCCCCCCCCCATCCGTGCTCGCTGAAACCTGATGTGTCATCGCTGCAGCACCGCCGTCTCGCTGAGGCCAGGTTTCCTCCAGCAGGGGGCGCACCGATCACACTGATCCCTCTGCAGGCGCAGCAGCAGCTTCCTAACTGTTCCTGATGACACACACTCACTGTAGCGCTCCCGGACCAGGTGTGTTTCCCATAATGCTGTTGGTAGAAGAGGTTGAGTTGTTTTTCCTCCCCTGTTCCGTCAGCAGCTGCGTCAGAGCTCCCCGTGACTCTCGTCTCGTGTCCATGGCAACGGCTCCGACTCCGGCGTCAGCCGCCGGCCGGGTGCCGGGGCGATGGCGGCCCGCGCTCCGATTGGCTCCCCCGACCTCCGGCGGGGAGGCGACTTGACGCCGCGGCGCGGTTATTTCTGAATCAGCGAGCGGGACGGTGGGAGCGGCGTGAAAACTCACAGCTGAGGCGCGAAGAGATATTTCTGTCAGGCTGTTTCCTGTTGGTGAGGTCAGACGAGGCGCGGCGAAGAGGAAGCCTTTGTTACGAGAATGATCTCAAGAAAACGACCGACAGGAACGAGTTTGGCTGATTTCAGTGCAGAAACATTTTGAAGCAGTTTGAAGAATCCAGATCTCCTCCTGGAGGGGTTTATTTTTTGATGAAGGTCTTCTCCTCCAATCACAACACTTTCTCCTGACTTTCCGATGACGCCGATGATTCATGTTGCTGCTTCCATAACGGCTGGAAGTGTCGTCTGGATTATGATGTTTAATCTGAGGTCTGTTGCATCAGCGACACAGACTGTGTACGTTGGATTTGTGTGTGTGTGTGTGTGAGAGAGAGTGTGTGTGCTATAGGAGGTGAAGAGAGCAGCGAGCGGCGGAGTGTGAGGCAGGTGGAGTCGCCACGGATTTGAGCTCAGCTGCGGGGGATTAGGCCTCAGATGGGGTTAACCGCACGGAGTGGGCGGGGCTTATCGCCCACACCCTCCCGGCCAATGCCGAGGCGGCGACGCCGCTTCCGCCGGGGGAAAGCCGTCCAATCAGAGGCCGGGGATCAGGGGGACGGGGTTTGACCGGGGAGAAGTGCGCGGCGGATAACGAGGAGGTGTGGCGGAAGCGCCGGCAGGACACGATGGAGGACGTCTCCGCCCGGGCGCCTGAGCTCGTCTGGCTCGGCCGGAGCCTCGTCTGGACCAGAACCACTCGGGCGTGAGGCGGGACCCACTTTTACCATGACCTCTGACCCTGGAGAGCAAACCTCCGTCTGCTCTTGACCCTTTATTCTCAGTCGGAGCCTGAAGGTAGCGTACGCTCGCTGTCTCCGCGGTTCGGAGCTTCGTCTCCTGAGGACAGAAGGACGACCACGTCAGCAGAGAGCAGGTCTGATGAGCGCCGGGCCGCCGCCGCCGCCGCCGCTCGCAGGCCGGCGTCTGGAGAAGCCTCTGTGCTGAGCGGCTAATCCCGGGCTTACAGGGTCTCCTCGCTGCCTCGACGTGCGGCTTTAGATGTTTGTGTGCGTGTTGCCTGCTGTGGTGACTGCAGTTCAGAGGTCAGCGGGTCGCCGCTTTACCACCTCACTGTCATGTCTGCCATCTTTATTCTGCATGTCGGGGGCTTTTAAAAGGTTTTTCATTGGAGAAATGAGCCGTTTCTACACCATTCTATGATGGATATTCGCTGAGTTTCAGTGTCATCCTGGTTCTTTGATCTGAATCTGGACCACAGTCTGGATTCAGGTAATCTGACTGAAGCTCGGCTCCGATGTTCTGGTTCTCCTGTCATGAGCAAAACAAAGCAAATGAGAAAACTCTCAAACTGATCCGCGTGACGACTATTTCGAGCGTTCCTGAAATACCTCGGGGCCGGCAGGAAGCGGACAGTCCCTCCGCCGGCAGGTTAATTAGCTGTGGGACGTGAGTAATAGAGGCGGGATGTGAAATCAGCCGCTCTGATGAAAGAGCGCTGAGAGCCAGGCCGGCTGCAGATTGATCAGGGAGGGATTACTCTGTTTACCTCCCCGAGCTGCTGCCGGCGGCGGCGGCGCAGCGCCAGCGCAGGACTGAAACGGGGACGAGAGAGACGCACCTGGCGCTGCCGTGCGGACGCGTCCCCGGTGGCGAGCCATCGTCAGAGCGCCGTTTCTGCACACAGAGCAGTTTCACAGTCGCCTGCTCTCAGCCCTGACCCGGGAGCTGCACACGTTTCAATGCAGCACGCCGCCGGCCTGCCGTTAGCACGCCGCCGTCGCTTTGCGATCTGAATGCCAACTCGCCAGCTGTCTCCGCAGGAGCGAGTGGATGCAGCAGGAGCAGATCTGCATTTTGATGGATTGAGCAGCAGCGACTCTCGTTTGCTCTGGAGTGGAGCCGGTCGGTCGGGCGTACGGCGTGGCAGCACGCTTCCTTCTGTCCTCAGCTGAGAATCTGCTTCTGTGTGTGCGTGTGTGTGTGTGTGTGTGTGTGTGTGTGTGTGTGTGTTTTTCTGTCTGCTTTGTGTCTTGCTTGTTTTGGTAAATTGTGCAGTTTAGAAAGAAGAAAACATGTTTTCTGTTGAGTTCAAGAGACATTTCGCTGCTGTTAAACATTCACGTTGGCGTTTAAAGCCGTCAACCGAAGGTAAGATGCAGGAAATATTCCGCCAGATGCAGAAATATGAGACAATAAAACATCTTGGAGCCTCATTAAAAGCTGCTCAGATCGCCGTTATGAATGAAACCAGCTGTCTTTATCAAAGACACCTGAAGAAACCGGTCCCGACATCCAGCCTCTCTGAGCTCAGATCAAAGTGTTTTTATCGTCTGGAAGCTGTGGAGGCAAGAGTCGCTTTATGAAAGGAAGATTTCTCACTTCATTAGGACGTAAAGAAACAAGGAAAACGACATCGTTGTACAAACAGCAGCAGGTTGATTCTATAAAGATAAGATCACTTATATTCAACACTACTGATGCTAACCTTTCTTACAATGAGTGGTCAGTGTTTAGGATTTAGTTCAGAGTTGATAAGAAGTCCTCATTCAGTGAAGTTTAGTGAAATAGTAACAGAGCTGCTTCAGTGAGAGAGACAGCAGCTCTGCAACTCTCTTACATGTGACAAACGTAATCATTAACCAAGGCCCCACTTAATCAACAACGCTCGGGACTCATTTAAAAACTGGCTCCGGCATCGAGTAAATAAAGACCAGTATTATTATGCTGTATTAATCAGTTTAGTGTAGTGTTGATTTAAAGCAGTCCTGTTCAGAGCGGAGGACTCCTGCCAGCCCCCCCCCCCCCCCCCCCCCCCCCCCCCCCCCGAGTGACGGAGCCTCAGCTGCTCCAGCGGACGCCGGGATTTAACCGCCGTCTGAAAGGAAGCTCAGCTGTCTGACAGCTGTGACGCGGGTCCTTCGTCAGCTCCACGCCGTCCGCTAACCCCCCCTCCAACACACACACACACACACACACACACACACACACACACACACCACAACTCCCCCCGTCTGACTCAGATCTGCTGTTTTCTCATCGGTACGTTATTTCCAAGTGATGTGAAGCAAGGCAGCGAAGTGTCTCTGAATTTCAAACTGTAGACGGCGATCATCACGAGGCCTGATCCCCACACATCCGCCCACTCCTCCACCCCCACCCGTCCTGACGACGGGGGGTGGGAGGGGCTCAGCCAGGAGTTACAGGCTGCTGCTCTCTCACACACTCAGAGGAGAGAGAGAGAGAGTGTGTGAGGGAGGAGAGAGTGTGTGAGTGAAGCAGGGATCAGTCGTAGAGGAAGCGGCACACTGCGCCGCGTCGATGCTTCTCGTCTGAGCTGTCCTGTGTGTGTTCGTGTGTGTGTGTGTGTGTGTGTGTGTGTTGGGTCTGCTCGCTGGCACGCTAGCTGCCCGGGACGGATCCGACCCTCGCGCCGCTCTCCTCCGCCTCTTCCTCCGCCCTCCCCCTCCTCCCCCGGCCGGAGGGAGCCCCCGCCGGGCCCATGATGAAGGAGGAGGGCCTGCTGAGCCGCCGCCGCTTCTCCACGTGCGGCGGCACGGCGTCGCTGCGGCCGCCGCACCCGGACGGACGCAAGCTGATCCGCAACGCCTCCTTCGGGGGCTACAACGATCTGTCCCCCATTTCTCTGCCAGGTGGGTGTGTGTGTGTGTGTGTGTGTGTGTGTGTGTGTGTGTGTGTGTGTGTGTGTGTCGCTCCGGTTTACGTGACTTCGAGTAGGAAACTTGTAGCTGGAGTGTGTGTCGGCTGCAGCAGGATCCGTCCACTCCTCGCTGTCCGACAGACGGACAGCTGCAGCTGAGATGCAGACGCCTGAAGGCATCGCCGGCGGGGAGCGAGCGCGTGAAGCTTGAAACTTGTCGACACCTTTACAGTAACGCTCTTTCATACTTTTTACGATTTTTGACTTTCAAGCAGTTAAAAGTTCCTCCGTGATACAGACAGCGGAGTCCTGTTTCTGCCTGTCGGGGGGAATCAGTCTCATTTTGTTGAAGATTTCGGTCTTCGAAGTGTTTATCTGGAGCCTGACAGTGATGGCTATGATCCTGTCACTGCTTCCTGTTTGTGAATCACTCCTTAATGTCATAAACCTCATTGATCTGATCTGATCCGATTCCTCGCCTGCGGCCTGGCTTTGCTTCTTGTCGGCTGCACGCTGACGTGATTCCTCTCCCCGTGTGTGAACGACTCGACGCTGTGAAGAGTTTCTCACTCTAAAGATGCTCTTCTTCGCCAGCGAACGCACACAAGCTGCACTTTATTCCATTTCTGTGTAACCCGTGACGGCGAGAACTCCAGGAAGTGCTCGTGTTGCTTTCCTGAGTTTTCATCAACACATATTTTAGTTTTCCACAGATATTCATAGAGCGTCATCGCCGCGGCGGCGGTCTCTGTACAGCGTGCGTAAGCGGTTTTTTTCTCGCCCGGTCATCGCTGTGAGTGTCTCTCTCTCGCCTCGCTCTGGCAGTGCTGGCCCGGCGTCCGTGCTGACGGTTTCACTTTCACACCGGGTCCCGGCGACAGTCCTGCGAGAGTGCTGCCATAATCCCAGTTTTTCAGGAGCACGCCTAATCCCGCGGAACATTTGGGATTAAATCAGTTCATTTACAGAAGTCTTCGTCTGTCCTGCTGAAAGGCACACCGGGCAGGAGGACGGCGTTCCACCTGCGGTTTCTAGTGGTTATTAATCCATCAACTGTCTGCTCCTCAGTCAGTCGGTCGCTCCAGGCTTCCTCTGCATGTTGTTTATCTGGTGGAGTGTGTTGGGGTTTAGCCTGGTGACCTTTCGGCCTCCTTCCCCGCTGATTTCGCTGCTGCTCCTCCAGCGATACAGATCTGTGAATCCACTCCACCAGCCGTGAGTCACGTCGGCTCGCGGCCTCGGCTCCATTCATCTTCATTTCAGACGGGCGGGTCGTGCTCGCTCGCTCGGTTCCGTTTCTCTGCTTTTTTGCTTCTCCTCCGCTCGTCTGCCGACACGTCCTGACGCAGAGCTGCAGGGAGAACGGCTGAGGGACGGCGGATGACTCACTGTTTGTTTGGATGCGGCGCCGTTCGGAAGCCTCGGCCGACTCGTCTGCAGCTCGGCGCTCCTCCTCCAGCGGCCATTTGGTTGAGAACAGGAAATTACCTCTGATTGTGTTCGTGTTTCTGAGACGCCTGTTGGCTGATGCAGCTGCTTTAGAAATTCAGTTCTGTTCTTCCCCCAGTCTGACCTTCCTAAACCTTCCTCTAATGTACGAGAGGACAGCTCTGTAGCAGGCGGCGCGTGGTGAACTCTCCCCAGGTGAAATATAAATAGAGCTCCAGCAGCTTAGTGCCCCCTTCTGCCTCCAAACACATCCTGTTTGAAACATCACCCCCTCTAAAAGATAAAGTGCTGTGTCACATCCAGCCACCTGCTCGGCGGCGCGCTAAAAGGAAAACCTCGTTAATGTGGACGGAAACAGGACGGAACGACCAAACACAAGGCGAGGAGGAGCGGCGGCGGCGAGGTGTACGTGTGCTCAAGAATCATTTCAAATGCAATAACGGCCGAAGGGCCACTTTCAGAAGCCGATAACTTCCTCGCTAACTACTTTAGGTCGAACACATTCGATTTGGAAGCCTGTGAGCGGTTTCTTCTTCCCTCTGTCTTGAGATTCAAAGGCGAGCGGAACTGATTGTGTATCTGTTGATCTGTATACTTCTGTTTGAATTATGAGGCTTTTTTAAAGAGCAGTCCTTCAGATTTTGGAAAATCTTATCGTCTTTGCGAAGTTTTCCAGTGATTTTTCATAGAAACGTTGGAGGAAGTTTGCAGGGATTCCTGAGAATCTGTTCACTCTGCGGTGGGAACAGCAGGACCGATCGACGGCGTCTTCGCTCTCTAAAGAGACTTGACATCCGAAGTGAAAGACGCCAAAACAAACATCGGCTTGTTTGTTTTTCGTTTGTTTTTCCCCTCCGGCGGACTGAAAATCCTTCTCTCGTCACGACCTGGCGAGACACGGTTGCCATGGCTCGTCTCCCCGCAGCGCCGCTCGCTCTCTGGGTCTGGCCTCCTAAAAGCCGGCCGCCCGCTCGCCGTGCTCTCCTCACCTGTTGCCATGGCAGCGCCTCGTTCTGCCCACCAAACGCCGCGGAAGGAAGCGCCGAGAGCGACTGGACGCTGCGGTTTGAAGGAGTCGGGGGGGGTTCGCAGTGGAAGTGGGTTCAATTTAAGGGTTGAACGCCCGCTGCGTCTTTCCAGAGTGACACAAGCAGTCCTCGGCGGCGGCGGCGAGTGAAAGTCATTGAACCGCGTCAGAAAAGGCCAAGTGAGGTGAGGTGAGCTTCCCCCCCGTCGTATTTTCGTCTCGGCGTGGCGGCACGCAGCTCAGTCTTTCTCCAGGATCGGATCTTTGATGCAGAGTTGGATCACTGCAGCTGTTTTTTATTTTTTCCTCTCTTTATAAGGGAGAAGTGCCGTTCAGTCAGTCGTCCTGCAGCGGAGCCTGAGCCGTGCACACCACACACACAAGAAATCCGCATCCTGATCACCCAAATATCCAAATAATTCTACTGCTCGTGTTGCTGATTCCAGTTGTAAACAGACTGTGGAGCCATAGAGCGAAAGAATAGAGATGGAAACCAGCAGGTGAGGTGTTGTTGAGCGGTTTAGAGAATCCTTCATTAAGCAGTCACATCTGTCTTCAGTGTAAATCTGAAGTTAACCTTTCAACATTAGTGTCTCTGTTTCTGTGGATTCTTTAAAATAAAGAAGGGGAATCTTCCAGTTCACGTCCTGACACTGCTGCAGTGTCTTCCTGTGCGCTGAACCCGTCCTCGTTATTACTCGTGACAGACTCGGCCTCTCTGCAAACGCTCTTCTGCATGTACGTTTCTCCACCTCCTCTGATTAACCTCATTAGATGTGAGATGTTTGATGAGTTACTCTGCTGTCGCTTCATTGCCTCAGTCTCATCTGAAGCTGCTGTCCTAATCTGACTTTCACACGTATGAGAAACTTTAAGTTATAAATCATCGTTGATTATTAGACTGTGAGGAAACCAGAGCGACTAAAATTGGCCATGAATTTTGTAATACAGCGTGGTTTTCTTGTTGCAGCCTCTCTTTATAGGCTTACATAATGTCTCCCCTTTCCTGGAATTGGGGTCGTAAAAATAGACCAGATTCCAGGGCAGAGCCGCTCCGTCTCGTGAGGCTGCTGTTCCGTACTGGAAATCCTTGTTCACGGCCTCCAGAAGGTTTTGATCAGAGCTCCTGAAGCCTCACGAAGAGCCGGTTCAGCCCACGGCAGGTGAGACAAAATCCTTCATTTAGAGCAAAATATCGAAACTCCCAGCTCTAAATTCAACAAAAGACTGAGTTCAGACGTTACTCCAATTAACGCGGAGAAAAGATGTGAGTGGGTTAACGAGTGAAGAGACTGCTGATGACCTTCAGGTTGAGAGAGGTTTGTTCTGGGTGAGTCTTTCAGTCATTTCTCAGTGAAACTCAGCTGAACCCTTGTCCCAGTTTGACCCAGTTTTTGTCATTTCCGTTGTGATTTGGTGGATTCTTACATTCCACGTATCACGTCTGTCGGTGGAAGCAGAAGCAGAGGCATCGACTGTGGCTCCCGGTGTCGGGGTTCGTGGGTTTAGACGTCTCTGTCAGAGTCGTCCTGGTTTGGACTTGTCCTGGTCATTTCATTTCATTTCCTGTGTTTGATGAAGGTTGGTAGTTGGCCTACCGTTCAGCAATCAGCGTGTTTGAAATGACGTTTTGAGGCTCAATCAAGAAATTTAACAAGAGAACTTTACAAAATTGACAGAGAATGTACACCTTCCTCTGTTCTCTGAAGAGTTTTTTTTTTGGTTTGAAATCGATGAATGAAGCTTGTTTTTATCTTTAGACGTCTTTACTCTTACCATCAAATCCATTTTCAGGGTGAGAGTCTCGTTTTTTCAGTATGACATACGTCTTCACTGCTATAGTAACAATCATGATGAACTCTCCCAAACTCTGAAGACCCATTCTGAGCTGTCGATCGTCCGAACTGTCTTCAGTCTCACTGCTCAGCTCAGCATTATGCAAAATTTGTATGTAAATACTTGATAAAACCCCCAAGGTTTTTCACTGGAACAGCGTCTCATTGTGTCTACCGGACTCGTTGAAGACCTCGGCTCTCGTGAGATCGTCTCAGATCTTTCCGTGTCCTGGTTCCCAGTTTCCTTCTGGTCCTGCTGTAACGGTCGTCCTCCTCGCCTGGCGCTCACGGCCCCTGCTAACGGCAACGCCGTTCCTCCAGCCGAGACGCGGCACCTTTAAAGGTCGTCCTTTTCATCTGACCTTGATTGCTAATTGGATGACTGACGTGCACATGAGGGCCTTCGCTCACTCGGCCATCAGGCTCCGATTTGATTGGATTTGGGATTTGTCTCGCTCACCGTTCCCTAAATAACCACATGTCACAACAGTTGCTGTGTATGAAGCCGGCGGACTGACTGACTGATTGTTGTTGTTCTCCGCTGTGATGAGTTATTCTATTAGCTCCAGCAGCGACGTGGGTTTTTGAACGGACTCTTGCGTCTCGCTGCAGCGGATAATTCGTCCTTGTGCCGTTTCCCGGCTGACGCTGTCATGGAGATACCGCCGTCAAACGCACACACAGATGGGCCGCCGGGACGGCCGGTGTGCCAGAGAAGCATTACGACCTGCATTAGGACTCAGGGAGCGCTCGGGGCCGAGGAACGTGCGCGGCCCTGTTTATTAATGCACTTCACTGAGCCTGTAATGTACCTCCAGTCACAGGCAGTCAGCGGAAAGGAAACGCTCCCGTCGGTACACAGAGCCATTAGCCACGGAGAGAGAGGGCTTTAGGCCAAGCTGGCTTTCTTTGGGATGAAGCCAACGGGGTTTTTTTTCCGTTGGCTTCTGCAGGAAATCAAGTCTGACATGCAAAAGTTCTCAAAAATGAAGAGAGTTACTGACATCAATCAGAACAACCAGAGGAGGATAAGAAAAGAATCATGTCGATTAACAACAGGACATACCGGAGTATTCAAAGAGTAAAATGACACAGATTCTCCTGTGAAATCTGTGACAAAATAGGTTCTGCTCTGTTTTTTTGTTTTTAATGACATTTTTCTTGTTCTGTTAGTTACACTCGTACAACAAGGATTTTCGGTGATACTGTAACAGTCGTTACACAACTTCCAGTGAGCAAAGATGGTGTTCGCTGTATATTTTGATGTGTAAGTTGCTTCTTTTTATGCATGATCGGCCTCACAATGGAAAGATTGTGACCATCAGTCTGGAAAATACAGCACACAAACTCACTCTAAATGGCTTTATATTGCGTTAATTCCTTCTTTAGCAGCTAAAGTCGTACAAACATCTTCAGATTTGACCTCTGAAGATGAGCTGTGGCACCAAGAATTCCGCTCAGATTCTTCACTGGTTCGAAGTTTTGGGAATTTGGAGGCCAAGTCATTTTGTTTGAGAGCTTTAAATTGTCAGAGTGTTTGGAGAAGACGGTGTTAGAACTCCGTGTCCCAGGTGTTTGTCTTTCAGACAGGTTCTCTAAACATTCAGTAGAATGAATGTCGACCGGTGGATATTGATTTGTTTTTTAACGCACTTCACCACGCAGCATGCTTGGAGGATATAAGACGCTCGGAGAGATGAAAGGAAGGAGAACTCAGAGCTTTTTTGTGTTGAGCTCACTCTGAAGGAGCAGAGCGTCTTTCCTGAACATCCAGGATGAGCATTCCGTCCCAGCTGCTGCCATGCAGCAGTTTCATCATCAAACCATCAACCCGATCGGAAGCGACTGTTCTTCAAACGGTGTTTAGCATCCAGACTCAGCGGCGGTTCATCCTGCACGCTGCAGCGTTGTGGATCAGGAGGCAGGAGCGGTGAAATATTTACAGCATCTCCGTCACCTTCAGGAGCGCTGCAGCGATCCCAGCGGGGAGCTCCACTAATGAGGCAGAAACTGATCCCAGACCAGCAGAGCGCGGGCGCCGTGTTTTCCTCGATCGGCGGTTATTTGCTGGATATTTGTTTCTAATCCCCTCCTCTCAGCGGCCAGCTGAGCCGGGGTCAGATTAGCCTGCCTGACAGCTGCCAGCGTGTTGCTATTCAGCCTCAGCGGCTGGACTCCAGGACGGCGGCGACCTCCTCTCTCTCTAACTGTCTGGAAACATTTGGCTTTGATACACATTCACCTGAAATCTTAACCTTCTGTTTTATTCATTCAATAAACAGTCCAAACCTAACATTGTAGCAGTTTTCTGTATTTTGTGGTCTAAAAGAAAGATCTGTTAAAAAAAAAAAAAGAAAAAGAAGTTTCACAGACTCTCTGAACTTTTTCTGCTGCTGTCTGTTTTTCACACCATCACTTCTCATGTGAACTTTAAATTCTGCAGCTTTTTAATGTTGTCGCCCTCATAATTGGTCAGAAACAGTCGTAATGGAGGATTTTTGAGATACTTCAGCAGCTTTCTGTGCCTCTGAAGTACAACATACACACACAACATACAGTGATGTGCACTCATACATTTTTACATTTTTTTGCACAGTTTTTTTCCATTTCATTTTATTGTAAACCATGCCTGCTGTAAAAGTTGCATGAGCAGCCAAACGAAGATTGAAAAATGACTCCTGTGGATCAGCTAAATGCTTCAGTTGGAAGAAGTTCCTCAAAGCTTTATCATTGTGGTTTGCTGTTCTGAAGCTGGTGTCAAATTACAGGCCGGCCATGCTGCGTGTTTGCCAGCTGAGCGCTGCTGTGAGCGATCGTAGAGAAGAAAGTTGTTTTGTTGGTGTTGATTCAGGCTTCAGAGGATGAACTGCTGCTGCCTGAAGGAACCGTCTGAGATGAAAAGAGTTTCTTTTCTCTCCAGAGTGTAACGCCTGAATAAAGTGGAATACTTTATTACAGATATCTTCCAGTTGATTGGCTGTTGGGTGTTTTTGTAAATCCTGGCGCCACTGATCGGCCTCTTGTCTTCAGGCTGTTTTGAGCAGGCGGTCGGTCTGAAATCTACGGGGATCAAGTAGTAAATTAGTTTCTTGTTGTTGTTCCAGGTTTCGAGAGAGGGAAGGAGGACCTCTTACCGCTGCCTTTGAAGGAGGACTCTCATTCCATATCGAAGAGCAAGGTAAGGAGGCTGGGTCACAATAATTGGGCGCTCCGGCTTGCTGTAATGAGAGGAGATAATCTGGGAACTGCTGCGTTCCTCCGGGCGGCGGATAGCCCACATTAGCATGAGTCACTCTTCAGCACCGAAGCACATCAAACATTTAGCGGGGGGTGTTCTTGACGAGGTTCAGACGTGTCGAGGCGTCCAGCCGCACTCTGAGAGTTTGAGGACGGTGCGACGGGAGGGGAAAGAAGTCTGCAAGGAATGAAAAACTCCAGGAGAAAATGAAGGAGAGTCTGTGTCTCAGGGAGGAAGCTGGACAGGTTTCTGTGAAGAAAGAACGTTATCCATGGGTCTTCCTTCCTACCATCCTTCCTCCCTTCCTTCCTACCATCCTTCCTCCCTTCCTTCCTACCGTCCTTCCTTGTTTCTTTCTTTCTTTCTTCAATGTTTTTTCTTCCTTCTTTCCTTCTTCCCTTCCTTCTTTCCTTCCTCCCTTCCATCCTGCCTCCCTCCCTCCTTTCCTTCCTTCCTTCCTTGTTCCCTTCCTTCTTTCCTTCCTTCCTCCTTCCTTCCTTCCTTCCTTCCTTCCTTCCTTCCTTATTTCCTTCTTCCTCCCTCCTTTTTTCTTTTTCCTTCCTCCCTTCCTTCCTGCCTCCCTCCTTCCTTTCCTTCCTTTCTTCCTTCCTTCCTTGTTTCCTTCCTTCTTTCCTTCCTTCCATGTTTCCCTTCCTTATTTCCTTCTTTCCATCCTTCCTTCCTTCCTTATTTCCTTCTTCCTCCCTCCTTTCCTTCCTTCCTTCCTTCCTTCCTTGTTTCCTTCCTTCTTTCCCTTCTTCCATGTTTCCTTTCCTTCCTTATTTCCTTCCTTCCTCCCCTCCTTTTTTTCTTTCTTTCCTTCCTCCCTTCCTACCTCCTTCCTTCCTTCCTTCCTTCCTTCCTTCCTTCCTTCCTCCCTCTCTCCCTTCCTTCCTTCCTTCCTGCCTCCCTCTCTCCCTTCCTTCCTTCCTTCCTGCCTCCCTCCTTCCTTTCCTTCCTTTCTTCCTTCCTTCCTTGTTTCCTTCCTTCTTTCCTTCCTTCCTCCTTCCTTCCTTCCTTCCTTCCTTCCTTCCTTCCTTCCTTATTTCCTTCTTCCTCCCTCCTTTTTTTTTTCCTTCCTCCCTTTCTTCCTGCCTCCCTCCTTCCTTTCCTTCCTTTCTTCCTTCCTTCCATGTTTCCCTTCCTTATTTCCTTCTTTCCATCCTTCCTTCCTTCCTTATTTCCTTCTTCCTCCCTCCTTTCCTTCCTTCCTTCCTTGTTTCCTTCCTTCTTTCCCTTCTTCCATGTTTCCCTTCCTTCCTTGTTTCCTTCCTTATTTCCTTCCTTCCTCCCCTCCTTTTTTTCTTTCTTTCCTTCCTCCCTTCCTACTTCCTTCCTTTCTTCCTTCCTTCCTTCCTTCCTTCCTTCCTCCCTCTCTCCCTCCTTTCCTTCCTTCCTTCCTTCCTTCCTTCCTTCCTTCCTTCCTTCCTTCCTTCCTTCCTTCCTTCCTTCCTTCCTGTGGTTCTCAGACTTCCTTTTCATCACTTTTGGATTATTTTTCTTGAATCAATCTTTAAATGTAGAAAGTCTCCTGTGGACTAAAGCAGCAACCTGAGTCATGATGTTTCAGTGTTTTACAGTTGAAAGTCTGTTTTCAGTGTGAGTTCGTGAACACAGCACACACTGTTACACTCGCCGTGCACACACTCGTTGGGATCTGATCTGCACGGCCTCAGCGTGTAAAATAATGTCTGATTTCCTGGTCTTGTGCTCCGACAGTCTGAAACGAAGCTGTACAATGGCTCCGATAAGGATGTGTCGACATCTGGAGGGAAGCTCACCAAGAAGGAGTCCCTCAAGGTAAGCAGGCCCAAAGCAGCTTAAATCCCCCCGTGAGTCCGGACGCTAATTCCCAGAGCAGGCGTGACAAGACGCCTCCTTCAAGGTGTTGGGTCTGGCCTGCCGGCTGAAGCCCGTCGCAGTATGTTGCGAGTAAACACTCCGTCCTCACTGAGGCCAGACATTTGACATGAAAGTAACCGGGTGGAAAACCAATCCAATTCCAGGTGCAGAAGAAGAACTACAGGGAGGAGAAGAAGAGGGCGACCAAGGAGCTGCTCAGCACCATCACCGACCCCTCGGTCATCGTCATGGCCGACTGGCTGAAGGTGGAGAACCTTACGTCTGCTGTACTGTCTTTAAAATGCATGTCCGTCACTTCTTCACAATACAGCAGAAAGTAGCATCTTCAGCGGTTCAGACCAGTGAAGTCAATCTTCAGTATCTGATGCTGACTCCGTCAGTCACCTGGTAACGGTCTGCTCCTCTGCGGCGGTTTGCAGATCCGGGGGACCCTGAAGAGCTGGACCAAGCTGTGGTGCGTGCTGAAGCCGGGAGTCCTGCTCATCTACAAGACCCACAAGAACGGCCAGTGGGTGGGCACGGTGCTGCTCAACGCCTGCGAGCTGATCGAGAGGCCCTCCAAGAAGGACGGCTTCTGCTTCAAGCTCTTCCACCCACTGGAGCAGTCCATCTGGGCCGTCAAGGTCAGAGCGCCGGCCCGGGGCTCGCAGCCGGACAGATAACAAGTCTCTGTAGGAGTTTCATTCATTATCAAAAACATTTGAGAACTGCAAAGTATAAACGAAGCTTAAGTGAAAAACTTTTAGGTGTAACAGTCACAAAAAGTTTGAAACTCCAGAGGAATAATGAACAGTTCAAATTAAAAGCTTCCCATTAGCACTGGAAGACTGATGTTATCAGATAATAACATGAAGCCTTGAAGTTCTCTCCGCTAAACTTCCTGCTCCTCGTTTAAGAAGGAAAAACGAATGATCTTGCTGTTAATGTCATGGTTTGGTGCGCCGCCGCTGGAGAAGAACAACGCTTGTTGTCGTGCAGCGGGATGAATTTGAGCTGTGAACACAAACAGATCATCAGAGGGTGAAAACCTTTTTGTTCCCTGCTATTAAACCTAAGAGTGTGAGCGGAAACTGTATAATGAAGAGCTTCTCTTTGTTCAGCCGGAGAACATTATGCATCTGGGCGGCCATTGTTGTCTGTTATTGTTTGTTTACGCTGCTTGTTTTGCTCCCAACATTTAAATAAAGCTGGAAACAGCTTGAAGTAGTGTTGTAGTCAAGTCGACTTTCCTCTGGTCCTGCAGATCTGAAACAAAAGTGTTAGAGAATCCTTGGATCAGCATTCAGCAGATGTTGTTTCTCTTCAGGGACCTAAAGGAGAAGCGGTGGGCTCCATCACACAGCCGTTACCCAGCAGCCACCTCATCTTCAGAGCCGCGTCCGAGTCTGATGGTGAGACAGATCCCTTCTCCGTCCTCTTTTAAAATTTATACTGATGACGGGAAAGAACTGTGTGAAATCTCAGCTGTGGACCGAAGTGACTAAATGACTGTTTCAATATATAAACTGCTGCTTTTTCTTTTGCATGTTATAAGTTCTTTTCGCAAGTTCCACAGTTAATATTAATCACAGTATTTCAAATTTACTCAACAATTTTTCGTCTATATTCTCAACACTGCTCTTTTTCACACACGGCGTTAAACACTTGCTCGCAGTGTCTCGTTTTTATCTCAAATAATAATTTAGAATTAATTCAATATGTGAGTCGATTTAATGTCCAACACAATTTTTAACATGTAAATGGAAGATAGTTTATACATATTTGAAGAAATCTATTTTCCATCTGCACTTAAAAACTGATCATTTCTGTTGTTGATTTTGAATCTGAAAAGTCTTCACTGCCGCAGTGTTGCAGATTTTAACAGTAACACTTCACTAGTTTACACATTTCAAATGCTGATCAGTGAGTAAAGAGGCTGCAGGCAGAGCTGGAGCTCAGCGTCTCTGTCCATGGTGCTGAAACGTCCTTCACTAAAACATCCCTCCTCTCCTGCTCACACTGTGCCTCTGTCCGTGGTGCTGAAACATCCTTTGCTGAAAGTTTGCTCCCTTCTGTCCTGCTCAAACTGTCTCTGTCCATGGTGCTGAAACATCTCCCCCTTCCTTCCTGCTCACAGTAAGCTTCTGTCCAAGCTGTTGAAACATCTCCCCCTTCTGTCCTGCTCACACTGTGCCTCTGTCTGTGGTGCTGAAATCAAACCTTCTGTAGTCACGATAAAAAAGGGTGTTTTTAAACAGTATCACTCAAAATTTCTTTAAAGAACACAGAGAAGAGATTTATCTAATGCACACCAACATATAAAACTTCTTAGTTCTATCTAAAAGCCATGCACATAAACGTATAAAACTTTGGTAGTTTTGTCTGTAAGCCTGCATCATGTCACATTGAGTTCTTTAAGAGCCGATGAAGTCAGTGTTTCTGAGTTTGGTTGCGGGTTGCAGGCCGGTGCTGGATGGACGCCCTGGAGCTGGCCCTGAAGTGCTCCAGCCTGCTGAAGAGGACGATGATCCGTGAGGGAAAGGAGGACATGAGCACGGTGACGTCGGCAGGAGAGCACTCCATCAACTTCTACAGCCTGCTGCGAGCGCACAACATGCACGGCTTCCAGTGAGGACAGCCGCACAGCGCTCTTCGTCCTGCTCCTCCTCTCTCCTCCTCCTCACCTCCTCCTCCTCCTCCTCCTCCTCCCGCCTCCGGCAGGTTCAACGACAGCGACCACCTGAAGGACCCCGACCTGTACTCGGACAAGTCGGACCGCGAGGGCGAGCAGGACCACGAGGAGTCGGACCCCGAGGGCCTGGAGAAGAGCGAGGAGAGCGACAGCGACACGTCGGAGCGGCAGGACGACTCCTACATCGACCTGGACCCCAACGAGCACCTGAGGGAAACGCCGTACCTGGAGCAGTCGCACGAGGAGCTGGGAGAGGTGAGGAGCTGCTGGACTTCTCCTCGAACCTCCTCTGAAACCCGGGAGCAGAGCCCGGGTGACAGAAATATGCTTCAATTCAAATATCAATAAATCCGTTCAAAGACATGATGGACTCAGGTCCTGAAACTTCTGTCTCAACACTGCCCCCCACAGGACAACCGAGGAATGACACCAACCTGACCCCCCAAATGAATCTCTAAATGAGTTTTAATAGAAATGTTTCTCTGAACGAGCCCATCTCTCCGTCTCTCTGTGTTCTTCAGGCCGGTGAGGCGGCGCAGACGGAAACGGTGTCGGAGGAGAACAAGTCTCTGATCTGGACTCTGCTGAAGCAGGTCCGACCCGGCATGGATCTGTCCAAGGTGGTCCTGCCCACCTTCATCCTGGAGCCGCGCTCCTTCCTGGACAAGCTCTCGGATTACTACTTCCACGCAGACTTCCTGTCAGAGTAAGAGTCTCTGCTTTAGGGAACAGCAAGTCAGACCAGATGAAGCGTCTGTCAGATGAATTAGGAGTCAAACTTTAAATGAATTCTCTCAGCTCAGACACGCCAAGTAATTCATTTTGGCTTCTTTTATTTTTAAATCCACAGGAAATAAATAACAGGGACTATCTGGTGTTTTTTAAATGTTTTTACTTAATTAAATAATAATAATAATAATAATAAATATAATAATAATAATAATAATAAAAATCATGTTTTTTAATTTTAAAATGTAGCCTTTTGTTCTGTTTTATCTGACTTTTGTCTGACAGATTTTTACCAGAAAAAGTCATTCCAAGTTTTGTGTTAAGTGTTCTGTAAAGTTTTTATTAGTTAGTGATACATATTTATGTAACATATTAATTGAATGCTTCAGTTTATATTTATTTGTTTAATTAATTGGTTATTTAATGAGTAATTCACCCTTCATGTATTGTTTGAATAAAACTATGACAGTATATGAAATAACTTAGATGCATTTTATAAATGGCACATTAGTCATTAAATGGGTATTAAAATAAGTTAAATGAATGCAGTTTATGAATTAGATAATAACAGTGAAAATAATAATGATAGCTCACAAATAAAATAAATCTATGTGTAATTTTTTTGGTGAAAGTCCTCCATTTCAACATTTTTCTGAAATGTTGTCCTGATCTTCTTTAGATGAATTATCAGTCATTAAACTGCCTGATGCACCACATGTTCCCTGTAAAATCCATTTGCTGTGGACTGAAGGTGTTGAAGCTTTTAATGACCCAAAAAAGGAGAAACTGAATCGTTTGAGTTGGTGTGATTATCCAGAACGTCATAATTCAGAGGATGAAGTTCATCTGGTGGAAAAATGAATTATTTTACATTTGCATGGTAAAAAAAAAAAAAAAAAAAAAAAATCAGCTTATTTTCAACTTGACAGAAGCAACACGTCTCAAAAAAGGTCATTTTTTCCATCTTTTAATTATTCCTTCTTAATGATTTCTCCTTTTTGTGGTTCAGAGCGTCTTCAGAGACGATGGCTTTTCTGAGTCAAGTTCAGATGTAGAAAGTCCGTCCGTCCGTTTGAAAATGATCAAACGTTTAGCTGAAGTCTGGTTCGTGAAGCTGAAACAGGAGAGCATGAAACGAGAGGAAGTCGGAGAACGACTCATGTCTGATTCCCTCTCAAGATAAAACTGACTGCGGCTCGTTTCCAGAGCTGCGATCGAAGAGAACGCCTACAACCGCATGAAGAAGGTGGTGAAGTGGTACATCTCTGGGTTTTACAAGAAGCCGAAGGTCAGTGTGTGTGTGGAGTGTGTGTGTGGAGTGTGTGTGGAGTCTTGGTGCGTCCGGGCGTTGACGGTGTGGTTGTGGTTTCAGGGGCTGAAGAAGCCTTACAACCCCATCATCGGAGAGACGTTTCGCTGCATGTGGCTCCATCAGAAGACCAACAGCAAGACGTTCTACATCGCGGAGCAGGTAACACACACTCTCACACACACACACACACACACACACACACACTCCTCTCTGGTTCCTCAGTCCTCTCTAACACTGACGGCTGCTCCTCCAGGTTTCCCATCATCCTCCAGTGTCGGCCTTCTACGTCAGCAACAGGAAGGACGGGTTCTGCCTCAGCGGCAGCATCCTGGCCAAGTCCAAGTTCTACGGTAAACACACACACACACACACACACAGATCCCCACACACACACGTGCTGACCCCTCCCTCTGTGCGTCTCAGGGAACTCTCTGTCGGCCATATTGGACGGGGAGGCTCGGCTCACCTTTCTGAACCGGGGGGAGGACTACGTGATGAACATGCCGTACGCTCACTGCAAAGGTGTGTGTGTGCGTGTGTGTGTGTGTGCGTGTGTGTGTGTGTGTCATATCTCGCCTCACACTCACGTCGGTCATGTGACGCTGTCTGCCCCGCCCCCTGCAGGGATCCTGTACGGGACCATGACCCTGGAGCTGGGGGGGCAGATCACCATCGCCTGTGAGAAGACGGGCTACAGCGCTCAGCTGGAGTTCAGGCTGAAGGTAGGAGCCGCCGCTGTCACGGTCCGTAGACGCGAAGGAGGGCGCCGTTTCTCACTTTTCTACGTGTGTGACCCCGTCCACGCTCGCCCCCGCTCCCCGCTCCCCCCCAACACGCCCCCCGTCCCCCAACAACCCTCCTTGGTGTGTGTGGTTCACCGAACCAGCGGCAGGTACATGAAGCAGACGCTAGAAATAGAAATAACCAGCAGGAAGTAGAAAACAGGAATCGAAGGGATCTGCAGTTTGACTCTTAGACGTGAAAGAGTGAATTCTCCCGGCAGCATCTGTTTCTCTCAGCCTCCTTTAAATCCCTCGCTTCTTCTCTCCCTCCTCCCTCCTCCCTGCCCTCCTCCCGCCGTGTTTTTCCTCTGCAGCCGTTCCTGGGAAGCAGCGACAGCGTCAACCAGGTCTCCGGAAAGATCAAGCTGGGGAAAGAAGTGCTGGCCACACTGGAGGGACACTGGGTGAGCCGCCGCCGCCGCCGCCGCCGCCGCCTCCTCCTCCTCCTCCTCCTCCTCCTCCTCCTGCTCCGTTCTCACGCCCTCCTCCGGCTTCCCCTCTCAGGACAGCGAGATCTTCATCAACGACAAGAAGACGGGGACCATGGACACGTTCTGGAACCCGACCCCGGAGCTGAGGCAGAGCCGGCTGACCCGCTGCACCGTGCCGCCGGAGGAGCAGGGCGAGTACGAGTCCGAGAGGTGAGGCTCCACGATGCGAGAGTCAGAAAACCATCTGGAGAATAAAAGATCTTTATATTTTTCAAAACAAAGGTTCTTTTCCACAGACCAGAGTGGTATTTTGTTATTTACCTGGAAAAGCATCTTTGTTTTGGATTATAACTTTGAAGACCAATGAACCTTTTTGGACTATCTTCATATTTTTATTTCATTTGCATTCCGCACTGATTTTTTAATAATAGTCTAATCCCCAGAGTAAAAATGGATAAATAAAATGAAAGAAGCAGAAGAGCTGTCAATAAAAGACATAAAATTTATCAAATAAATTGAATAAATGAGGAAAAATGGTCAAACTAAAATGATCAGTCTTATTAGTACAGCAGGAAGGCAAAGTTAAAAAAAAATATTGGAAGAACAAAAGAAACCAGACAAAACGTAGAAAGAAATAATTTTTAAAAATGTTAAAATAGGATAAGAGTAGGTTTTTTAATTTTTAAAGACAAATAATGTAAGAAAAAAATGAAGTGAAAAATAAGAGGAAAAGAAAGAAAAGGAAAAAAAGCACACAGTGACTATAAACTGATCAATAATGAAAGAGTTTTTTTTTTTTTTTTAATAATTAAAAATGTTTTGTCTTCTTCATTTGAAATAATCTGCATGTATTATCATTTCACTGCGTTCGTCACCTCCAGGTTGTGGCAGCACGTGACTCGAGCCATCAACAGCAAGGACCAGACGGAGGCCACCAACGAGAAGTTCATCCTGGAGGAGGCGCAGAGGAAGTCGGCCCGCGAGCGCAAGGCCAAGTGCGAGGACTGGATCCCGGCGCTGTTCGAGCAGGACCCCGTCACCGGGGAGTGGCATTACCGCTACGCCGAGTGAGCGCCGGCCGCCTCGCCGCCACACGCGGCTCCCTCTAGTGGCGGCTCGCTGTAACTTACCTCACCGCTGTGTGTGTGTGTGTGTGTGTGTGCGTGCAGCACGCGGCCGTGGGATCCGCTCAACGACCTGATCCAGTTTGAGAAAGACGGTTGTATCCAGACCAAGGTCCGGCACCGCACGCCTATGGTACGTTCTGGCAGTCTTATTAGTCTGAGTAACCCGGGCCCACGGAGGGACAATTGCAAGTGCCAGGTAGGTGGACCCGACGGGGGGAAACCCGCCGCCGCCGCCATCTTCCACGCAGCGCCATCCGTCCTCGTCCTCGCTGCTTGACTTTGTGTGTCGCCGCCATCGTTGGTTCTGTTGTTTTTCTTCTCGTTGTGGCGCCGGCTGCCCTCGCTGCATGGCCACACTGCTCACACACTCACACACACTCTCGCTTCATGAAGCACACGCTGTCATTTTTACGTTTTTTTTCACTAATGTGTAAATAAATTCCTGTACATACCATCTGTCACCACTAGGTGTCAGTGTTTGACACAGATATTCCTCCATTACTGCTGATTAAAAAAAGTAAAACATCCCAAAATAAAGCTACAGATGAGAAACTTAAACACACTGTGACATCCAGAGATGTGAACGATCCTCTTGTCCTCTTATTTTCATGCAGTTTTAGAAGGTTTACGATCTGGTCCCACTCCCCTCCCCCTCATTCTTCTTCTGCTTCGCGGCTGCGTCTCCTTTCATGTGTTCATTCAGACTAACAACTCGAAGCAGCTTCAGTCTCCTCAAGTCTAGATCCAGATCAGACACAAGCTGCTGCAGGAGAACATTAGTCACAGTTTATTGCTTCAAAACGTTTTCAAATGGACGTTCTCGCTGTTGTGTTATAGTCTAAAGCAGGATTCTGCAACCTTCATGAACAAAAGAGCCATTTTTATAACTTTCTGCCCAAATCAAGTTGATCTGGAGCCGCAAAACACATTTAGTCTTTAAAATGAGGCTCTTGAAGTTTCATAATAGTTTTGATGCACATAAAAAAACACATCTTACGATGCATCTTTCAGGTTTTAACAGCAGTTCATGATGGTGAACATCTCCTTATCATTTGACCTGCTTTCTGCCTGATTTTAACAGTTTCGTTCCACTTTTCAAGCGTTTTTTTGTAGGCAATTTTCCATTGAATCTCCTTTAATGTAGTTTTGCATGCTTTTTTTCTTTCAGATATTCTGAACGTTTCTGTTTTTTTTTAAGCCGTTCTAGAAAACTTTCCTTCATTGTTTGTGGGTTTTTTTAAAAAAATAAAACCTAAAAAGAGCAGAAACTTTTTCATGCAGCAGCTTCTGACCGGTTTGATTCAGTTTGGAGTGTTTTCATCGTTTACTCACACAGCCATCGTCATTCCACCACCTGTGTGTGTGTTTGTGTGTGTATGGTGTGTGTGTGCATGAGCTGCATGACTCTTTTTGAATGTCCTCTGTTTTAATGACTTTCAGCCTCGCATGCTGCAAACACGTTTCTGCACATTCTGATCACAGCTGCTGTGTGTGTGTCACATGTTCTCTGACCTGTGTGTGTGTGTGTGTGTGTCGGCGGGGTCAACAGGTCACGGTGCCAAAGAGGAAACATAAGAGCGACAAACCGAAAAGCCCCGAGAGCGGCTGCTCCTCCCCAGAGCCCGACCGGCAGGACTCGTCCGGCAGCGAACGTGAGACACACACACACACACACACACACACACACACACACACACACACACACACACAACATGTACTCAGAACACACACACGGACGATGGCGCAGTAAACTTCCCTCCTTCCCTCCAGGACACAAGAGCAAACACAACAGCCGTCTGAGGAAGAAAGGAGCCGACCTCAGTGAACTTCAAAGTGCCATTGAATCCATAAAGCAGACGCAGGAGGACATCAACAGGTGAGGAGGGGCGCCGCCGCCGCCGCCGCCGCCGGGCCACGCCGGGGCGCTGACTGTGTGTGTGTGTGTGTGCGCAGGAGCGTGGGCGTGCTGCGGAGCCGAGCGGCCGGCCGGGCGGAGGGCAGCTCCTTCCTCCAGCAGCGGGACTACGTGGTCATCGCCCTCCTCATCCTCCTTCAGGTCTTCATCAACTACATCTTCAAGTAGCAGCCATAGCATACACACATGCACACACACACACACATGCACACACACACACACACACACACACACACACACACTGGACGTGGCTCCAGCGCTCTTCTTCTTCACACACGTGTCCCGAGCAGCAGACGCTCCCGAGCGGCTCTTATTTATCCGTTCATTCCAAAACTCTGGAGAGATCCTCAGATTTCAAAGCAGCGATGAAGAGGAGGAGGAGGAGGAGGAGGAGGAGGAGGAGGGGGCGGAGCCTCCACTGCCACTCTGGAACTTTCTCCATTTGCCTTGACGTGCGAGGCGGAGACGGCAGCCATGTTTCCCGTCCGGTGGAGCGAGCCGCTCTCCACCGACTCACATTTCACCTCAGAGGACGATTGTAGAAACCGACCTTTCATTTTAACCTGTGTGGTTTTTTGTTTTTTTTAAATGGACGACGAGGGGCGAGGAGCAGCGCTGCATGATTTTTATTTTTTTACTCTGGGACACTTTGTGCTTGGGAGGAGGAGGAGGACTCGCCGAAGGAGTGGGAGCCGTCGTCTCTCCTGTATTATAGAACTCCACCTTCTTGCATTCGAGTCGCGGTTTGAGTCCGGACTCCGTCAGGCCGGACGTGGTGTACTGTAGGTGTCCGGAGCAGACCGGAGCTCGTGTTCAGGGTCCAGGTCTGAAGGCACAAACGCACTGGAAGGGTCCTCCGCTCCCGCAGGGGGCGCTCTCGTCCAGAAAAACCCAAGAAAAAGAATTTTTACCCATTTTTTTAATGAACCGCAGTGATCACTGCCCCGAGCTTCAGGTCGAAGGTGCCGGTTGGTTTTTAAACGAAAGAACAAACTGAACGGAGAAGACGATCCTGCTAGCATGAAGACGGCGACGCGTTCCTGCACTTCACTCAGAAGTAGCCACTTTTGTGTGGAGTCGGTCTGTTCGGCACGTTAAAGTGAGCAGAACAGATTCTCAGCGTCTCCTGGAAGCAGGATCCGGGGTTTCGTCCCGTCGCTTCACCGTCTTCACGCTCAGGAGAATCTTCATCCGCGAAGCCAAGGTGTGTGTGAGGACCCCTGGTGGCCGGAAGCGGAACCGCTCCGCTTCAGGATCTCAGTCGTTTCAGGTACGATGATTGTTCAGAACACTCCTTCTCCACTCCAGAACCACACGTTTTAGCTTCAAAACAGTTTGTGATGGAGCTTAAAGGGGGGATTTTTTTTCTTAAAAAGACGTTTTGGGACCAAACCGCGTTCCTCAGTCCGACGCCGAGCCTCTTTTCGTCTCTTCCAGTGCTTTTGAGCCTCACGTGTTAACCAGGAAAAACTAGAATAGACTCTATTACTAGTAGCGCCACTAGCTAGCGGAGGACGTAGCCTCCGTGTTCCTAACCGTCTCCATGGTAACAGCATTCCAGTCGCTCCTGTTCACTGTGTAAATATCCTGCCGGGCGTCGCTTCCCTCATCCAGACACACACTCCGGTCCAGCCTCGCGTGTGTGTCCGCTCCGTCGGGGGGAGAGGCCGAGGCCTGCGGCCGTCACCTTTGACCCGGCGGGAGTCCAGGGGTCTCGGGAGTCTCGCTCCTTCCTTTTTCAAACTAGCTGAAACATTTCAAGTTGTGACTTTTTAACTGTGAAACTCTGTGGGTTCCCGGACGCGGGGCGTTGCCACGGTAACCGGGCGGACGGGGTTTGGGTGTAGCAGCGCAGGGTGACGGCGGCACGCCGGGGTCCTCCTCCACGTCTGTCGGCGAGCAGACCGGACCGACCCGGTTTCCTCTCCTCCATCGCCTGTCTCGCTTTTAGCCTTGTCGACGTTTACATATCCGGTTGCCTCGAGAAGCGAAGGACTCGGTAGCATCTTGGCGGGAGCCGTGTACCCCCCCTCCCCCGCCCCCCCCCCCTCCGTATGTTACCCGGCTGGCCCGTGTGTATCTGTACATCGGTTTGTTTTGTTGTTGTTTTGTTTGTTTTTTGTGCATCCTCATTATTGCCTCGTCTTTCACGGAGAACCGGAAGTCAGAATGTGGAGAAACCAGTTCTAAACCAGTGCCTTGTAGAGTCGGACCCTGTGGGGGGGGGGGGGGGGGGGGGGGGGTCGTCTGGGGGGGCGGTTGGACTCCGTAGCGGTGTTAGCGGTGGAGAGCGGACGTGCCATACGAAGCCTTAGCTCCGAGTCTGGCTCGACGGGTCACCCCCACCCCCCCACTCTAAGCCCCGCCCCCTCCACCCCCCCCACGCGGAGGTGTCTCTGCTGATTCCTGCCACCGTCATTTCTCCGTCAGTCTCTCCACCTTCAGAGGGAACCACGTCCGCCGCCGTCGCTCAGCTGTAAAATATTTTGTTTTATTTATTCCTCTTTTCTACATGGGTTCAACTTTTAACTATTTTTTTGTTGTTGTTGTTTTTGTTGTTGTTTTCATCACAGTTTAGATTTCGATGTTTTTTTTTTTCTCCTTTTAATTTTTTTTGTTTTTTCCATTTTTAAATCCACTCACAAACGTCTGTTTTTGTTGTTGTTCCACTCTGTTACATGACATCGAACACAAGCGACGCTCATCGACTTGTGCACACTGTTCCACACACACACACACACACACACACACACTCGCGTGCACACACACACTTTTTCACTCCCGGGTACCTGAATATATTTCCTGTATCTTCATAGCAACTGTAACTTCCTGGAAGTTTATGGTCACATGTAACATAACACGGAATAAAAACAAAATGTCTTAACAGAGTCTGTGTGTGTGTTTGTGCGTGCGTGCGTGCGTGCGTGTGTGTGTGTGTTTGTGCGTGCGTGCGTGCGTGTGTGTGTGTGTGTGTGTGTGTGTGTTCAGAGCGGCGAGCCTCACGGTCCACGGTTCTGATAATAATCATCTAACCTGTAAAATTCTGTGAAGTTTCGATATAAAATATGTAGAAACAACACTGTATAGGAACACTGAGGCCTTTTAAAGTCATCCTGTGGCCCCGACTGGTCCCCGGGCCACCTGTTTGGCCTGGTTAGTGATCAGTTGCCATTCAGTGTAGCTCACCTGTGTCTCCACTAGAGGGCGACGTGAGGCAGTTAGATCCTGTTTCCCCCACACACACTGAGGAGGATCTTCCTCCTGAAATCAGAAAATATGCGTTTCAACTTTATCTAAATGAAATATCTCCTTATTTTCATTAGATCGGCGCAGAAAAACGAGCCGCAGCACTTTCTCTCTGGGTAAATCCAGCATTTCAGGGTGTTGTTGAAGGATGTTGACATGGTTAAATGGAAATCCTGTGATAAAAGTGGTGTGAAAATGACCAAAATCACGTGTTCGCGTTAAGATTCTCCCAATTTTTTAGTTTCTTTACATTTATAAACACTGTTCTTCCACAATGCCATGTTATTTAGAAAAGAAATACTTTATAATGACTTATTAGACTTCTTGGCTGTGTTTTAATGTTCTAAGATAAAAGCGTCCTTCTTGTGCAGCAGCTGGGAATATGAGGAAGAACTAAATGACCAAGAGGTTTAAATACTATTTTTGATCATTAGAACTTTTTTTCATACATTCTTCATAGCAGCTTACACAGACACATTTTAGTTCTTCAGATGTTGCAGCAGTGACCTTTTGTTCTTTGTTCTGACTCAGATTAATGTGAAAAAACATTCATCACTAAAATCAGACAAGTGCTGCTGAAACCGTCGTAGCTGAAGTTGCAGCTGGAGTTTGGTCCTGATGGGGAGGAAGGGAGGAGCTGAGGATGAGGAGCGGAGCCGGGTCTGATGCTCTGGCGCCGCCCGCTTCGTCCTCCGTCGCCTCCTCGGCCAAGGACGGCGGCGAGAACGCAGGACGGGACGCCGTCCGTCTCACATAACCAACACCCGATATTCACTCCAGAACTCTGCCAGGAGGGGACGGAGGACCGGCCGGGCGGAGGAGGAGGAGGAGGAGGAGGGGGGGAACAGGCCACACGTTTAAAAAAAAAAAACAGAACATTGTTGACTTTTGTCGTCAGGCCACTAGAGGGAGCTCATGTTCCAGTTACAGGACACTTCACACAGTTTCAGAATCAATCGATCATCTTCAGTGTGAGATACTGACTGATTTTCTTGTTTCGCATCATTGATGTGTGTGAAATGTCAAAACGAAGACCTGGTGATGGACGACGGTCAGCGTTTGATGCTTCAATCAAAATCAAACCGATGGTAGTAAATCTGAACACACACACACACACACTCCATCCAATCACAGTGTCTCTCCTCTTCAGCCAAAAAATTAAATTTGGTTCATCCCGATGCTGAATGGGTGGGATGTCGCTGTTGCTAGGATACAACATCCTGGAGACGGTCTGGCTTTCCTTCAAGGATGCAGAGAGAGACGGAGGGAGGGGAGAGTGATGGAGGAGAGGAGGGAAACCTTCACATGAAGACGGCGAGGGGAGATCTGGGGATCGGGAAACGAAGGTTGGTCGGAGGAGGAGAGAGAAGAAGGAAGGAATCGGGACGACTCGTTCCTCCATCAGGAAGTGTATCGTGGCCTGACTTCCCTCCGTCCAGTTACCGGACGTGGAAGTGGATCTTCAGGAGACTGCTTCGTTAAAAACACACAGTCAGACACTTTGAGGGTGTTTTCAGCCGTATTGATCGGCTCGGTGCTTTGATCCCTGAGCTTTAGCTCCTCCCCCTCTTCACGGCCTGTCGTCGTGTGAACAGACACAAAAACGCAACAGAAGTTTTCGGTTTTCGCCTGAAGACGTGCAGACGGAGCCTCGTTTTAAAGACATCCGTGTGACTGAACCTGCCAGTTTTAGAATTTGACCTTCCAGCTCAGATTGAGGGCGGAGCTTCTCTAAACGCCAGCCGCCGGCGCTTTGTCGGTTTTTGGCCGGTGGGCTTAAACGGGTTAACAGACACGGAGTGAGGTAATCTGCAGTGTGTGTGAGTGTGTGTGTGTGAGGGGTTGTGCCGGCTGCTGGCTCAGCGTTGTGTTTATCCCCCCGTGGAATCAACAGAGCATAAAAGAAGTGCTGCAGCGAGCCGCTCTCATTCACGGGCGGATTAGCCAGCATTTAGTCGTCTTTTTTATCGTCCCCGCCTCCCTCCTCTCTCTCTCTCTCACTTTTTTTTTTTTTTTTTTCTTTTTTTTTTGGGCCTGACGGCAGAGACGGGCGACCTCGCCGACGCCGCTCCTCACCCCCCTCTTCCCCTCCGACAACTGGGCCAAAGATAAGAGCGAGTGTGACAGTACCACATTCGGAACGTTAAGCTGGAGTTTAATGAAACGCCGGGCACAACATGGCAGCTCGGCCTCCTCTGCTGCAGGTTTGCAGAGCTGAGGCTATTTTTAGAATCGTGGGGGGGGGGGATTGCTTTGGGGAAACCCTGTAAGAGACGCTCCGAGATGAGAAAGATGGCGGCGAGGGGAGGAGGAGGAGGAGGAGGGGGGCAGTGATGGAGAATCTGCTGTGTCATCCGGAGTGATGGAGACGACACGAGTCCCAGAACAACCACGTCAACAACAACCAAACTCCTCCAGTGAAGACGAGCTTTCTCCTCCGAGCTGTGGCTCTCCTCAAAGCAGATCAAATCAAACGCAGCCTCTCTTCACTCCCGTTTCGTTGTGTTCAGCAGATTTTGCGAAGGAGTGGGGTGTCGGACTCAGCGACACTTCTTTGAATGTACCGGCAGCTCTGGAGCAAAGTGTTCAAAAAGTTTCTCACATGGAAACACGTTCAATAAAAACCAGCTCAATGAGAAGCACTGTGTTTTCACTTCCGGTGTGTTTCGTGTTTTAATCGACAGCGTTGATGCCTCTGAAGGCCCGTCGGCGTGGAAGTCCACCGTGACGTTAGCATGCTAACCAGCTAGCTTTTAAAATGCAGGATCCAGCTGGGTTCGGTCAGAAAATCATCTCATTGAACAGGTAATTTAATACTAACTCAGTAAACATGAACTGAAAGAAGGGAAAATGAATCTCGACTCATTACTGCCACCTAATGTAGAGAAGGAGCGTCACACAGACGGTCCATCCTGTACCTTTAATGTCAGAGATCCTTCAAAAAGGCCTTTCTGCTGAAACCTGTCCCGTCTTTACAGTCGTGCAGATCAGCTGTCAAGCAGCAGCTCGACGAGCTCCTGAGGAAGCGTTGCTCTGAGTAAACCTCCTCTTGATCTGCAGCTCCCGGCTGCCAGTCTGCGGCTGCATTAGCGGAGCGCGCCGCTATAAATAGACGGATCACTTTCACATCGCGGCTGAATGCCGTCTGCTTTTGTGTTGGGAGTTGTTGACATGTTTTTTTTGTCAGGTCCTGATTTGTTTCTGCCTGACAGGATTCGAACCGCCCACCCGTCTGATCTGCGCGGCTTTTTATCTCCTGCATCATTTCTTATTAAGCATCGGATAATCAGAGCCCGCCGGCGCGGCGGCTCGATGGCAGAAAGGTCAGCGGCGTGCTTTCTCTCCCTCCGCCGCCGCCGCCCGGGGTTTTTATTTTTTCAGGCTTTCTGCAGAAAGCTGCTGTGTCACTCCGCCAGCGGGCCGCCTCGCGTGAATTACTGCTGTCGAGATAACCCTGCTGTCAGGAACACAGCCGGAACCTGGACCGAGTCCAGACCAAGATTAGAGCACCTCAAGACCGAGACTAAGATAAAACCAGGCTTTAAAGGGGTCAAGACTGAGTCAGGACCAAGACCAAGAGTTTAAGGGCCTGAGACCCGGTCAAGACCAAGAAGCACCAAGGCTCTAAGGGGCTGAGAGTGAATCAGGACAAGAAAAGACCAACACCAAGACCAAATCAAGACTCTAAGGGGCTGAGACCCAGTCAAGACCAAGATCAGAGCATCCCATGACCAAGACAAGACCAAGACATTAAGGTCCTAGACTGAGTGAGGACCAAGACCGGAGCATCCCAAGACCCAGACCAAGGCAAAACCAAGACTACTGCTTCCAAAGACAAGACCTTAATGGTCAGACCAAGACCTTGAACATGTGTTGTTGAGACCCGGACCGCCCTCCAGTACTACAGTACCAGTAATGAATCCCTTTCTTCTCCGTGATCAGTTTCCTTCCAGACTTTATCTTGAAAGTCTTTGATGTAAACTTCCTGAGTGACTGGACTCCTCGCCTCCTGCTGACCACAGACCAGACTGAAGGTGTTTCTTCAGCCTCTGTCAGCGCGATGCTAGCAGCTCTCAGACAGCGTCAGTCTTAGCCTCCTTCTCATTAAACAGTGGATTTCTTTTAGAACAAGTCTTCAAAAACGGCTCATTTTTAGCCTCCGAGCTTCAGCGAACGCTCAGGAAGCGAGCGGCGGCGTGGAGCCCGAGATAAAGGTTTCTAAAAACAGTCCAGAGACGAGAGCCAGGCGCCGACACCAGAGGCTGCGAGCACGTAAAGCGACGCGGCGCTCGAATCCTACGGCGGCATACGCCTTGTGCACGGCCGCAAACACAACTCTAACCGTCCAACGGCCAAAATGAGGTGAAGCCAGACGTTTAAAATCCTCGTGGTTAAAGGACGGACACTGCTTTTCAATGCATTGCTAAATAATGAGTGACTTTTGGTCCATAATGTGGGGAAATTGTGTCTCTCTGATCTATTTCAGTGATTGTGTGTCTATATTCAGTGTTTCTATTTGCAGCTTGCTTTCTGTCACTTTGGAATGAGTTCGTCTGAAGACATTTTGCTTTAATTAAATATTAGTTTTCTTTGTTGGAGTTTACGTCGATCATTTTGTCTCACTGTAAACTGGGCCTGTCTGTTTCTAGAAAGCTGATTTAATGGTTGTTTCAGTGTCTTCTTAAGAAAGTTTATGGTTGTTTTATGTCTTCTTGTTCGTGCTTTGCAGGTTTGGTTGGTGCAGACTCCTCAGATGTTCACATTCTTTTTGTTTCCATTCGGTTTAGTTGAAGATAATTTACTGATCTCCTTTAGGAAATCATTTCTCTACATTTAACACAGTTAATCATGGACATTTTTAGTCTGTTGCATTTTCTTGACTTTTCTTTTGCATCTCATTACTTGGTTGAAGTTGTTTTACATCAGTTTACAGTAGAAATCACATGGTGATGAATTTACATAATTTTTTAAAGTGTTTTAATCTTAAAACAATATTACGCATCCTTTTGTTGTCATTTGGCGTTTTGTTGGTGTTAAATGTCTTTATGGTTGTTTCACACCTGTTTGTGATTTTTTTTTTAAGTTGTTTTGCTTTATTGTTGTCCTTTGGCATCATTTGGCAATAGCCTTTTTTAATTGTTTTGAAAAGGTGTTTTTTAAATATGTTCATGTTTTTACATTTTTAGGAGCCTAATATCTCTTTAGGTGCATCTTCAGACATGTTATGGTAGTTTGGCGTCTTTTTTCGCCATTTTGCATCATCTTTTGTGGTTTTACATCATTTTGTAGTAGTTTTCCATGTTTTTGTCGTCATTTTGCATCATTTTGTTGTAGTTTTGCATCTTTTTGTGACCATTTTGTTTTGGTTTTAAAATTTTTGTGGTCATTTTGCATCATTTTGCTGTTGTTCTGCATCATTTTGTTATAGTTGCAGTAACGTGACCGAGGGTCAACTAGCATGTTTTTCTGTTCATTTGAACGAGTCTCCATGAAGGATTCACACATAGAAGACAGGATAGGATAAGTTCTTTTTTCTTTTTGTTTATTTGGAAAACTTTGAGATAAGATGCAGCGGAGAGGACGCGTCTCTTCATTAAGATAAAAACACAGTGAGGAGGACAGGAGGGTGTTGAACAGATGTGATGTAAGCTCCAGAAATCTGTTTTACTGTCGATGGAAAGCTGTAACCTGACAGTCAACGGCAGCAGGGAGGGTGGAGGAGGACAGGAAGGCTTTTTATCCACTGATTCATGAAGGCAGCGCCGTCAGGGTTGAAGAAACAGGAACTGGATCTTTGTCTTTATCATGAAGCAAATGGAAGAGATTTTATTAAAGATTGAGTAATGACGGATTTTTGGTTCCATTTTGATAGGATTGAAAAGAAGCAACTGTTGTAGTTTTAATATTTTTGTTTAATCTGCTTGAAATAATTATAACCAAAGTTTTACTTTCAGTTTTGTGTATAAAGACTTATGGCTTCCTGACCTTCAATTACAAAGTAAAAACCTCTCCGTTGATAATGTAAAATGTCAGTAAAATCTTTCAAGACAAAGCTTTTGCATGACGTTTTCAAGTGAGAAGGCATCATTTTTGCATTTTCTTTTTTTGAAAAGTTCTGCAGAAATGGCTAAAATGATGAAAACGATGTGGTTAACATGTGCAGAACAACTATTTACTGTGGCCATGGTGCGTTTGCCTCCATTTCCACAGAATTTTAGAGGTTTTTTTCTCAAAAAGTTACAGTTTAAGCCCATTTCCATGGAAACGCAGACGAATCGTTTCTAAAAAGTTGGATTTTCCTCCGTCTATACGGAGACGGAGCAGTTTCAAAACGTCACAGTTTCTCTCTGTGGTTTTATTATTATAAAGCAGCTTCATTCACTGAGTGTTCGATAGATTATATCCGTCCTGTGATGAAAACAACTCGAGGAGGACGTGTCCGCCGACAGAGAGGTGATCTCCTCCATCTGTCACTCGCTGCTGCTTCACATCCTGAAACTTGGCGTCGAGCAAACCGGCAGCAGCCGCTCTGAGATGAAAACATCTTGCGTTCGTGTAGCGGGGAGTATTTATAAGTGGGTGGGCGACGTGCGAGCGGCTGCATATTGTTGTGTAGCAGCCGAACGTGCAGGGCGGACGATTCTATTCCTGCTTCTGAAAATGTTCCAGGTACATGCACAAGGAAGATAAACATGGAGATCAGTCCCTTAACGCCTCCTCCACGGACATTTCCTCTCGATACACACTATATGTACACGTGTGAGCGGATCGTACTGATTGCTTTGTCATGGAAATACAATTTTTGTTTCTTTTTTTGAAGAGATCAAGTAAGAATGAGTAGATTTTCTGAATTAGAGTCAGAGTTTTTATTGTCATTGTGCTAAAAGGTCAATGGAAACATGTTCTCATCCCATTCAGTGCAAAAGAAGAGGAGGGGAAAAAAAAAACAAAACATGGATTGAAAACCAATAAATGTAGATGAAATTACAAACAGAATCTAATTGATAATAAAGTCCTCAGATAAAAGCCACGAGGGGCCAGCTGAGGAAACGCCTCTCACCACTGTAACAGCAGCTTCTCTGCTGAATTATGAGCGATTTCTCTTTGAATCGTCTTGAAAAGACGATTCAAAGAGAAATCGGCTCGTAATTTAGGAGAACCTTTTGAAATTGAAAAGATTCAAATGAATGGAACCTCTTGTACCAACAGTACCTGAGACCAGTGTGTGTGAAGTGTGAGAAACGACGTTCACATCGTCTTCAACATGTTAACCTCTTCCATCCCTTTGGGCTTTTTTCTTTTTTTTTTTTTTTAAGCTTCGTGGACGTCGCAGGTCTGCAGCGTTCAGCGCCACACGCTCTCTCGCTCCCGGCCTCCGCAGACAAAGACCTCCGCTGAAAAAAAAAAGAAAGAAAACCAGCCGATGCGGCGCTTTTCATTGACGCTGAGGATTAGAAGCTGGTGGTCCGTCGCCTCCTCAGAGGCCCCGCCGGCCGGCCGACCGGCCGCTGGACGCTCTGACATCCGCACGGCATCGCGTGCTCGACTCGGTCCGTTTAAAGACGACCGTGAAGCCGTTAACGGGAAAATGACCGAACGTGTATTCACATCTGTATCAGTCGAAATGGCAGATTATTATCCAAATTCCAAGTGAACTGAACCCACTGTTTTTTATTTACTCAACTAATTAATGTGGAAACAACAATGCCGACATTTGCAAAAATCGGATTCGTTATTCGTGTCAGTTTCCTGCTCCACCATGAAGGAGGTCCCTCCACAGCTGATTGATCTCCTCCTGCCTGTCAGGATCACTTCCCTCATTATAACGTCCCAGCTATACAGACAGGCAGATGGACAGCTTGTGTCCTGTCTGAACGCCTACACTGACCTGGTCCTGGATCTGTCCATCATTTTTTTGTGTGTCATTTGGCTGCCAAATCATTTATGACTTCTTGTACTTTTTATCTTTAACTTGTTCTGGACAGCAACTGTTGGGCCCGATTTCTGAAAGTATCATTCTTAACGTCATTTATCAACTCGTCCTGGTTGTCACATTGACGTCCAGATCATGACCTGGAAGGACGGACCTGATGTCAGCTTGTCCTGGATGTCTGCGGACATTGACTGCTCTGGGAGAAATAACTCAGACTCAGGAGTTTAGGATAAAGTACAGCACAACACTTCTATTGGGATTTATTTACGTTCACAGACATTTTTAACTGATAAAGACTAAAAATATGAGGCATTTTGCACAAATGGCATCTTGACTTTTAATAAATCTGTTGAATACTGTAAAATAACGAGGACAAAACATGTCATTTTGAAACATTTTCTGAAACAAAATCATAAAACATGTGTTTTCACACGTGGGGTGAAATGGTTGTGAGACTGTCTTCAGCTGATGGTTGTTGTATAAATTTGTCTAATTGATAAACCCCATGCAGAGTTCAAAGAAACTGTAATTATCGCCTTCAGTACTTTAGTGAAGGAGCGGACATTGTCCTCGGTCATGTTTTCAGTCCCAGTTCAGCGAGCTGCGAGCTTCCCTTGCTGTTCTCGTCTCAGTCTGGACCCGACCGGGTGCCCCTGGTTCTCCATGCGGCCTGAGAGGTTCTGAATGGATCTGCTGCTCGCCGACGAGCCTCTCAGGGACGCCGCCAATCGCGGCTAATGGATTCACGAGCGGCTCTGTAAATAGGCCACGGCGCACGAGCAGGCCGCCGCCGCCGCATCCAGCTCATGAATGATGCATGCGGCGAAACGCGAAAATGACTTCCGGCTTCCAGGAGGCTGCGCTCCATTCTTCTCCCGATTCCAACCTTCCGGCTTCTCTTTTGTTTCTTGACTCGACACGAGAGTTCCTGTAATCCTCTCCTGAATATTCATGACTCGTCACTTCTGACACGTTGCCTTTAATTGAATTAATTCCAACATCTCTGGCAGTTTTCAGTCGTTTATTATACTGGCAGGTTTTTGTGTTTCACTGGTGTCGGAGATGAAATCCGGCAGAGCAGAGCTTACAGGAGCGACGGCGGCTGAGTGGCGAGTCGGGACACTGTGGAGACGCCGGTGAACAGGATTACATGGCAGCGCTGGAAGCAGGCGACTTCATTCCACTGTAGGTTATTTTTAAAGCTCTGTCAAACCAAAGGAAACAGAAAACAGAAAGCAGCCCTTCTCACTGGAACCACTCCGTTCTGAGGGGACCAAAATCTTCAATCACTGTAGCTAGCGACGTATTCAGAATTACAGAAGCATGTTTTTATTGAGCCGCCCTGTATCGTCCGTGTCTCCATGTATGCAGATGATGCTGTGGTAAATGTTACATTTGGTGGTGAAACTGCAGCACGAACAATGTAAATCCTCTGTCAGCGGTTTCCATCTGTGCCGTTTTCAGTTACTTCTGCAGCCAAAATGCAGATATTTCACCGTTTCTACTTGAATGCAGAGTCTAAAAGTCCTGAATCCAGAGAACGGCGAAGGCTGGAACTCGACAGGGTGGGAGTGTCGACACACTGAAGCAGACACAACACCTGACACAGTCTGGGAAAGGGAGCAAAAGGGGGCAAAAGAGGGGCACAGAGGGGTAAAAGCAGACAGCAGGTTGACAAAGTGCACAGCCAGCCACAACAGCAAACATCACGTGAGCAGAACTGCAGACAAAAAGCCTCAAACAGACCCTGGGATTAGCAGTCCCACATAACCTATTTTATAATCTGCATCAAATTACTTGGGAGGATTCAAACGTTTCTGTTGACATTTTCGAGGCCGCACATTCCCAAAGCAGAGTTTTAGTGCCCCGGTCATTTCCCTCGTCGTGCACGATGAGTTTCAGTCCGTTTTTAACTCATCCAGATGTTTGTTTTTCACTGGAATCTGGCCTGATGGTATTACCCAACACGGATTTAATACGGCTCCACTTGGCTGAAGCAGGGATTCATTCAGAGAAAAGAGCTCTTTATTTTGACAATATTTGTACATTTTGTTAAATCAGTGTTTTCGGACGCTGGGGTCGGACGCCAGTCTGAGTCATTCAGTCACAGACATTTCCCTTAACGGGACTGACCTTGCTGTTGTTCTCCAGCCAAAAGTAGTAAGATTGCGTTGATGTCTTTGTCCTTGATGCTCCCTGCTGAATCCACACTGCGCTGAGACATGGTCGCGTTCTGCTTTAGCTTTCCCTGGATGCTTCTTTATTCATATTTTAGTCACAATAAAGAGAATTTTCACCCTCCTTTTAATGCGAACCAGGCCTCTGGGTCTTCTTATTACACATTTTAAGCAGTTATTTCCGGCGGTTCAGTCGTAGCCGGTCGGGGAAACGAGTTGGCATGAGGTCCGTGACCTTGATGGCTCCGTGGTCCGGCGCTGACTTTCTTTTTATGGAGGTGTCAGTGTTGATGCCGGCAGACGGGCTGGGAGGTGAACGCCACCTGGCGCAGGTGGGCGTGACACGGGGGAGATCTGTGGACCTGGACTCCGCCTCCCGCCGTCTGAAGGCCCGTCCTGACGGGAGGGTTCAGACCTGCTGGGACGACGAGACAGAAAACCAGACGCGAAGCGGTGGAGCTGCTCTGCCACCTCCAGTCACTGTCTCCGGATCTCCGAGTGGACGGAAATACGGCGTGGCAGATGAAACTGACATTCCCCCGTGGAGGCTGCGTGGTGTCAGGCGGATCCGGTCTGTCAGGAGACCGCCGGATTACACCCGACAGCCCCGTCAGCACTCACACACACACACACACACACACACACAAACATACCCTTCTTATACTCATGTCAGAGTTTCCCAGTTTTTCTGGATTACTTCCTCTTTCTTTTCTTTTCGTCATGACCGACATGTGGAGCGACATCGTCCTGTCACTGAGCCTGGAGTTGGAGGCGGTCATGACCGTCACCCTCCCAGACTGGCCTTGAAGCTCACCAGTCTGCAGCCAGATCCATGACCTCCTGACCGGCATGGCAGCTGCGTCTCCTCTGTGCTGGCCGCTGAGCGAGGGACGCCACAGGGCGGTGTCCTCGGCCCCCTTCTGGACCCTGGACTGCCTTCACTCATGACTCTAACACCAGGCTCGGCTTGAACTCCGTCTTTAGGGACGATATCAAGTGAGAACGTGAACCTTCGATGTGTTTTGGGTGTCTATTTACGTGACGACGGTGCGCCAAGGCACTGAAAACACAACTTTTTGGAACCAGCTCTCAAGGTGGAACATATAACTGTTGACTCCTGTGAGAGGAAACATGCTTCAATAGTTCTGGACTAACTCGTGTGTTTAGACAGCGACTTGAGGGGTGTCTGACACACGATACACACCAAAACACTAAGAAATCACTCACAGGTATCTTGTCTTCTTAACTTAAAGTACTTCAACATCTTTGAAAGTTTCATATATATTTTGATGTGTGTACAAAAACTGTATCTCACATTAGATTTATGATGTTTCAATAACAAATTAGGGTAGTAAATGTTAGTAAAGATTTTCAGCTGTTTTAACACCTGATTGAACTGGTTTTCCCTTTTGATATGTTTAAACTCTTTTTATGCAGTTTTGCTTTTTTTTTTCAATTTCAAGCTCATTTTTTAATCTATTTTACCAATTTTTCCTATTTTTAAAATATTTATTGTACTTTTCAAGCCAGTACTCGCCAAGAGATGAGAGCTCTTTTGAAAATGTTGCATAAATATAACAAGTATCATCATGCGGCTATAAAAAAAAAAAAAAACAGTCGCAGTTTCAGAAAATGCTTCATTCACAGGCTACAAAAACATTTCTATAAAAATGGGAATACACACCCAGGTGAGGCGCTCATCTGTGAGCAGATTGTGAACAGATGGTGGATTACTGTGTCAAGAATTAGCACTACTAAATATTACAAACGCACACACACGGTTTATTGAGCACTCGAAGGACGCCTGCTATTGATCGGCTGGGATGTGAGTCTCCCGTTATGATAACTGTGTCGGCGGCTCTCATCGTTGCGCAACAGCAGCAGCCTGTGCTTCCCACAGTAATCACTCCGGAGCCAAGTGTTATGTCTACTACTTGAATGGAAAATTGCCGAGGTGGAATATTCACCCTCACACACTCGGGAGCCGAATGCCTCGCCTGGGCGCTCCAGAGTCACAACTAAGGTCCCATTTGCATTTGATGGTCTCATTAAACAGGCCATTAGGGATCCGCGCTGCGCGGGGCGAAGGCTCTTCGTGGCAATTTGCAGTCTGATGGCGATGGTATGCATTCCTGCCAGGTGCCCTTGAGAGGCGGCTGGCATTTCTCCTGCTGATAGAGACCGTGGCGACGGTCTCATCTCGCTGGCAAAAACAAAAATTTTGGCATTTTGTTGCCAGCTGCAAGATATTACAGCAGCGCAGTCGTCCTCCAGAGACCGGATCATTGTTCCTGCTCACGGAGAGACTATTTCACCAAGATCCTGCATGGAGCATGAAATCCAGCTTACATGTGTGAACGAGTAAATGAGCCTCCGCCATCTCTCGAAAGTGGAGCTGGATGTGTTTGTGGAGGACGTTATGAAACATATTGGTGCATTGCAGCCTTAATTTACAATAAAATCTACAAACAAAAGTCGTGGTGAGCCAGGTGACAGAACGCCTTTCGCCTCAGTAACACGCACACAATCACAAGCAATGCAACATCAGTACTGTGAGGAGCTCAGCTTACACCCCTCCAGTCACAAAACACACCAAGAAACAGCATTTGCAGCAATATCTTATTAATCACTGCAGTTAAAGCAATGCCATTGGATAAGTGAGTCATTCTTAAAGCCACCATCTTGGATTATCAGGTCAATGATCAGCCAGATTTGCACCACTAAAACAATCGCCATCCCAAATGTTTGGTGTTCTGTCACCCTTTACTTGAGGTTTCCCTCAACTGCAGTTCAAGAAAGAACGGAGTTTTGTATTTTTTTTTAGATGTTTCTTTGAGCTCTGGTTTCCATTTAATATATGTTTGTGATTTTCAAAAGTGAAGATCCTACAAATGTCTGTTTCCCATTATTAATGTTTATAATGGATTTCTGTCTGTGTGCATCTGTGTGTGGTTTCATGATTAGAACAAACAGCATCCTTTTTAAACGGACGACATTTTCAAAACGTTGACGTGTAAACGCAAAACTTTTCTGAAACGAAAATGCGAAAATGTTGATTTTACTTCAAACTTTTGTGGTGTAACCAGAGATTCTCCGTCATCCTGCTCTTCTCCTCAGACCGCAGCAGCCTGATCATCAGCCATGTGATTTCCAGCCGGTCTTCTTCAGGTCTGTCTTCATACGGGTCGGACACTTGTGGACACACCCGTTCTCAACAGGCTGGAGGCGACAGCAGAATCACATCAAAAACCATCAAATGAATGAATTCTTATGCAATGAACTCCCACAGGTGCTGTTATTACCAGCATGAGACGGTGACTCAGCTCTTCTCTCAAAGCCATAATGAAGCAGAAACAGAACAATCTCACCGATAAATACCTGAACATTGCCTGAGAGCAGCTGATCCCAGACCAGTCCTCCAGCCTGGCAGCTACTTCCTGAATAAGCCAAACTGTAAAGGTCACATTTCCATTCCCCTCTTTTCATCCTGGGCTGTGCCCCCCCCCCCCCCCCACCCGGGCCGTCTGGATCAGGCTGCAGGTCTCTGCCTCTCGTTTCCAAAACGCCTCCTCGTGTTTGGAAAAAGACGGAATCCAGCATGTAGCTGATTAAACCTTTATTCGTGAGCAGTGTGTGACGGCCAGTGTTTACGTGTAAAACAGCGTTTGTGTGTGCGGAGGCAGAATCCAGCTGATGCACGCAGTGCGAGCACAATGGCTTCTCGCCGCCGGAGTGAATGAACTTTACTTCATGAGTGTGTGTGGTGTGTGCCGGGGGGAGGGGAGGGCTGAGCGCAGATAACGTGAATATAAAGAGAAGTTTCCAGCGGGGGCGTGGGGAGCCCTCCATTCAGCGCCGGGATCTTCCCTCGCCCGGTTCTTCTGGGTCACCGCCTCCCGCCGCCGCACGCCGCCGTTTGCTGAATCATCCGCGGGAGGCCCGGGAGCAGGAGGAGTCAGAGAGCACGTCACGGCCGCGGCTGCTGTCGAGCCCCCTTTCTGCTCTGAAGTGAAAAAATGTAGAAAATTTGAGGGGAGTCGGCCCACGTGTGAGAGAGGAGGGTGGAAGATGGGAAATTCGGGAATTAATTCAGCCCAGGATGATCCTGAGCCCTCGTTCACACGGCATCAAGTGAAAATGGAAAACCTTTGTAGCGATTTGAGAATTTTAGACGACTCCCAAGATAGAATTTAATAAAAACACTGAAAAAAAAAAAAAAAGTCAACTTTTCATGGCCTGGAATGCAAACCACGTCTGTTATTTCCATGTGTTTCCACTGAAGAGTGGCCGAGGCTCGTTTCCAGCTAGCCGGGACACTAAAGTGAACGAGCTGAGTGGACTGGGTGAGGAAAACGCGCCCCGGCTCCCATTAATTAGGCAGGTCTCTAAATGTTATTGGAAATGTCAGCGCCCTCCCAGAGCGAGGCTGTTCCGGATCCAGCTGCAGCGACCGGGTCCGGCCCGGTTAAATAGTTCTGCTTCGTTTAGTGAAACACTGCTGCAAATGCTTCAAATGAAACTTTCACCATCAACAGGCGACGGGAGAATAACAGCTTCCAGTAAACAGAATGTAAATGCTTCAAGCAAGGAAAGATGCATCAATGGAAGATATCGCAGCTTCATATTGAAAGATTTCGATGTGAAAGTGGGGAAAAAATGCTTGAAACGAGTCCTTCACTGCGTTGAGAATCATTCTCCCTGCCTTATCCAATCAATCCTCTCTTCCTCCCTCGTATGTGAGACACTAACTGCTGTAAAAGTGAACAAAATAAACTCAACAACACGATCGATTTGTTCCGGATCGGTCCTGACCGCCCGCCGCCCGTCGGGTCGTCGGATCGGATTGCCAGGATTCAGATGCAGCAGACACAGGAGGTCCTTTGTTCCAAACACCAGATCATAAAGTTTATTGTCCTCGGGGATCATAAAGTTCACCTTGACCTTTGCAACCTGCAGCAGAGACTGAGATATTCCACCATTTCATGGAAAATCATAGACGTTGTTCTTAACTATCTGGGAAGAAATAAATCTCCATGTTGGAATTGGGGGAAAGAAAAGGGTTGAAAAGTAACTGGAAACAACTGGTGGCAGGTATTTCACTGTCTTCACATTTATGATGCAAAATTGGGATAAAAACATGAAAAACCAGCAGCTGAGTATTTGTTTCTTCACAGAAGGTGCATTTTGTGTCATTTTAGTAAAACATTCACCAAAAATAACCCTCCGCCGAAAACTAAAAAGAGAACAAAGTGACAAAGAGAAGAGGTGGCGACAGCAGGCGGGCAGAGGAACACTCGCTCGACTTCATTAGAGAAACTGAGAGAGGCTGTTTTTCCAGCGCTCAGCCTCTAACGCCCCTGCAGAGCTGGAAACAACCTCCCTCACACAAAGAGTCGCTATGTGGACGGTCGCAGGATGTACCACCACACACACACACACACACACACACACCGCTAACAGAACCGTTCAGCCTTCATTTAGAACGACGTTATTTTTGGAATTACTGTTGAGAAATATCACAAAAGAAAATCAGTTCCAGCCAAAAAGAGAAACGGACACGTTTGACAAGGACTGAAAGCTCGACACCATGTCAGCTGAGGATGGTGAAGAATCCAGTCTGGCCGGCTGATCAGAGCCATCAGAGCGAGCTGAGAGGTTCTCCATAGCGAGCGGGTGGAGGAGTTAAAGACAAACCCACCTTGACATTTTCAGGCTGAGCGTTCCGCCTTCTCCCTCTCATGGAGCCGAGCCCTGAGCGGCGACTCTGAAGCACAACCGTCTCCGCTTTGATGCCAGTTCAGTGCGATTTAAATAAACTGCTGCTCGGATCCAGTTGGGTTTATCAGACATCCTGCTGGCAGCTCGGCCTGCTTCCTCACAGGAGAAGGAAGTTTTCTCATTCTTGAAAGATTCATTCCGGTCTGTCGGGTCAGAGTTTCTGAAAGGGGACGGTTCTTATTCATATTTTAAAATAAAATATGTGTTAGTTTGATCCAGACCGGGTTATTCCTCCTTTCGCTTCGTGTCTCTCGGCGTTGTGCATCTATTAGAGAGGAACTCCCTGTATTTACAGGAGCGCCTGCCTGCAGCTCCCACCAAGGTGCCCTTGTCTGAACTCGGAGCAGCGGCTTCACCCCGCCGCCCTCAGGAGCAGCCGGTGGAAGGATCACGGATCAGAGGCATCCTGCTAGTGGCTAGCATGACTCAGGGAAAATATCCACTTTTGATTTGCCGGTGACGGACGGCGGCACGTGGGCCGGCCTCCTCTGGAAACAGAGATATCTGACCTCTCGGCTGAGTCCGAACATCCCTCAGAGGATGGATGCAGCTACGCAGCGCGCCTGGTGTTAGTAACACGCCTGAATCACACAGAAATCCTCCCAGAATGCCTCTGGCTCCTCTCAGACTGTCTCTGTGTTCAGATGTGTCATTGTTCAGAAGGTTGGGAGTTTTTTTTTCTACATTCGTTCAAGTGCAGCTGAAACACACAATATAAACGGATCCTAAATACAAACCATGGATTTAATCAGTAATATATTCTGATGTTTCACCAAATACTTTCTTTCTTTAAGGTGTGTGTCCACTCCTTAAATATATCAGCAGTATTACGTATTTGGACCATTCACATGTTAAATTAAGTTATATATTGCATTCTATCACCCAAGCTGTCTGAACACGATTTACATAACTGGTATCAACGGCGTGCACGACGCACGCGTCAGGAGCAATATGGGCTTCAGCATTCTGTCCACAGGAAACTTTGACAGCTTGACACAAATCATGGATCTGCTAAACTTTGCACTGGAAAGACCATCAGTATCTCCGCTTCACTCAGTAACAAGTTAACTTAACAGCTTAGAACTCTGGAAAACTTGGTCGTTTTACAACCTTTTGCAAAGAAAAAAATCAAAAGCCTCCAGTTTCTCTCTCCTCACTTTGATGTTCGCTGCTACTGCTCAGATGTTACGAGCTTTTTGGTCTGTGGGAGGAAATTAAAGCACGAGGAGGAAACCCACACAGAGAGATGAGACACGGACTCAAACCCGCAACCTTTTTTCCCCTATGAGCCAAGGATGAAGAGTATATGATAAAGTAATGAGAAGAGGAGCATTAAAATGACGATGATGATGGTCCTTCATCCCCTCCTCGCCGCCCCGCCCCTCCGGCTGCGTTGCCACGGCGACTGCCGGTGTACGTGATGACGTAGGGTGTATATGAGCGCAGGCGGCGGGATCTCTCTCCTTTTTACCGCCATCGGAGCGGAGCGTCTTTCTTCCCGGAGCCTGCCTCACTGCGGACCCGCCGTACCTGTCGAGCCCGCCGGCCACACAGCGAAGGTAGGAACCCGGGGGCCGGGGCGCGACACGCGGCGCGCGCGCCACGTCGTGTTGGCAGCGCGAAAGGCGAGCTGCGTGTCCGGGTTTTCTGTCGATTCGCGGTTGTTTGAGCGGAGCGAGAAGACGGCGGAGCTCGGCTAATGCTAGCGGAGCGAGGCGGCGGCAGCAGCCATTGAGGCTGCCTCCACCATGATGTGCGAATTTAACACATATTCACGCAATTACCGCTCCTGACGCCCGGTCGCCGCCGTTCCCGGCGGGTTGTAGGAATGACACCGCGCACGGTTATTCCTGTAGCTGTCAATTTTATTCCTCATTTGCTGACACGTGTCTCGTATCGTGTATTTTTTTTTTTTTTTTCAATACTTGACCTTATTTTTTTTTTTTTTTTTTGAGGATGAGACCCGGGGTGGGGATCCGGGATCCGGGGATCGGGCTGTGTTCGCACCCGGTATCCGGTTCTGTTGGATTAAAGGACGGTGGTTTAAAAACGTGGTACCAGGGTGGCACTTCCTAACCGGGCCGTGTTTTCCCGTTCTCTGTGTTTCTGTGTGTGTGTGTGTGTGTGTGTGTGTGTGTGTGTGTCCTCCCACTCGGTGTGCTTCGAGCTAGCAGCACACATGCTAGCTTTAACTAGTTACCAGCGCTAACTAGCACGGGGAGGGTGGGGTGGGTGGTTAAGGGGGAGGGGGGCAGGACGGGGGGGGGGTTCAACAGGTTGTCCGGCCTCATGGGGGACCTGGAGCCCGTCTCGGGGCTTTCTTGTGTTGGTCCCCGGTGGTTTGGGGACCCGAGCAACACGTGGTCGGTCCAGCAGGCTGGATTAGGAGAGGACAGGCTTGAACCCGGACAGGGTGCGGGATCTTTCCAGATTATCCCTCAAACCACCGTGTTTTGTTGGATTAGATCGAGATTAGGATGCTGCACCCTGACCCAGACTCCCACCATGAGTCATTTACACACCTGATTGTTTTTGCGTGTGAACTTTGAACTTAATTGACTCTTGCCTCAGATGATTGATCGGAGAGAAGAGGCTGAAGTCTGGTCATCTGCTGGTCTTTCTTTGTTTTGCAGAGAATTCATGAAGAAAATGTCCATATCTCCACAGAATCCAGCAATTACTACTGGGAGTAATGACAATCCCAACGTAAAACCAATCTGATGAAAGCTAAATCGGTGAAATGTCTGGATTGGAGCGTCTTGCGGCCCGGCTTATGCCCCCAAGCCTCATGTTTGACTCCCCCGGCGTAAAGTGATTTTTGACAACCTCTCAGTTTTAGAAATGTGCTGCAGCTAAAAGCTTTTCCCCACACTTCTGTCATGAATAATTTGTTCCGATGGAAAATTGAAGATGTGCGTCGGAATCGTAGTAAGGAGGATAAAAACCCTGCAGGTCTGCGTTTTGGCGTTTCCTGGTCCTGGAGAGCTCCTGGGGTCCATGGAGCCGGTCTGACGTGACGTGGAGGACGGGTCCTCCGGCACGCTTCATCTTTTATCCCCGTTTGAAAGAAGAAACGTGAGCTGGCAGTCAGCTGGAGCTCAGTAATCTGGCTGTATTAGCTTCATGCAGGCCGGCTAATATTTAGGTACATTGTTGGGACGTGGTTGCTTCTGTAAGGCCGTGCACGCCCTCTTAGGAAAAGCCTTTGTTTATATGTAAAGTAGGTGGTTTTCCCTGAAATGACAGGTGACAGGCTGCGTCAGGAACATTTGCACTTGTTTTTTTTTTTTTTTCTAAAACTATAGTTTCCAGTGCAGTTGCAGCAGGTGTGTGTGGTTTTGTTTGTAACCAGTGTTTTTCTTTTCTATCGACACATGGCAGTGATGTTCCAGTTATCCAGGAACTCTTTGATTCTCTGTGTTTATCCAGGTTTGACGGTCATGATTTCCCTCATTAGTTCCTTCCTTTGAGATAATTATTGGCTTATTCAACAAAACCAGTCAGTCAGGTCTGTCAGTTTGAGTTCAGTCAGATTATAGTTTGACTTTCAGAATCTGAAAGCTGTGTGAGGGATTAACAGAAAACCAACATCAAGCTCTCCAGATGTGCAGATATCCAGTTATTGGTAACGTTGGAGAGGCTTCGCGTCTCCGTGTTGATATAAAACATCCAGCAGGAGATGGTATCGGTGTGGAGGAAGCCGGCTGTGTTCAGTAGCGCCCGGCGCAGCAGTGATATGATCGCTGCTGTCAGCAGGACTGGCGTGTTGTGACTGATACTGCAGCTCCGGCCCGGCTGCGCCTGTTTGCATTCTTCGCCTCTGAACTGGTGATAAAAGCTGTTCTGGACTGGGCTTGGTGCTCCGTGCTGCTGAAACGCATGAAGCTCCTGGTGTCTGGATTCCCGTTTTCCTCATTCAGGCTCCTATTTGCAGAATATATTCTCCTTTTTTAAACTCCCCTCCCCTGGAAGTGTTTGCATTCCTCTGATTGGCCGGCTCCCAGGCAGCGAGTAATTTGACACCAGCTTCATTGTCTTGGATTCAGCTGATATCAGAGGCTGGCTGTAGGTCAGAGAATCGATCGGCTCCATATTGTCCATCGTCGACTCTCTCCATGTCGTTTCCCGTCTCGGATAACGCCGCTCGCTGCTTCGGCCACATTTCAGTGTTGGATTGTCTTTATTTTTTTTCCCTCCTCGCCGTGATGATTCCAGGCTTTAAGTTTCCGCCACCCTAGCAAATGTGAGTTTTTGACACCGCTGTCGCTTTCAGGTCATGATGGGCTCGCTGTCCTGCGGGTGGCGGCGGTCTGCCCCTCCGGACAGGACGCCGCTGTAATCGATCCGTCTCCGGGGAGGAAGGGTGGGGCGACGAGGGGGGCGGACGCTCGGCTGGATCCTTTCAGGGGTTTTGTTTTTGTTTTTGTCCCCCGGTCCAGCATGATGGCTTCAGCAGCATCCAGACGTCAGTTTCTCTGTTCATGGATTCCAGTCAGAAGGACTGAAGCCTTTTCCTGCTTTATTTACCTGCAAATTCTTAAAAACTTTCTCAAATAAAAAACCCCAGAAGGTTGCATTTTCACTTGAAACATGATGCACAAAATGCTGACGCTTTATTAAATTAAGAAAGGGTCGATTGTTACCTGCTGGTTCACGTAAACCAAAGTTTTCTGAGCCGTTTGCTGTTTGAACGGGAACCGTCATGGCGGCCCGCCGTCGTTGATAATCGACTAGTCGCCGTCAGATTCCTGCTCTCGCAGGACTTCAGTCACATAATAACCGCGGAGAGCTGCCGCCTGCAGACGAGGTGCCGGCGCTCCGAGCGGCCGTCTCGACGCGCCGCCTTGTTTGTTTTCATCCGTCTCCAGCATCTCGCGCTCAGGAGCGCAGCCTCGACTCGGCTTTGATCTGGCAGCCTGTCAGCCAGGAGTGTCGACTGCTGCCTCGGGTTCCTTATTATATGCATTTTTTATGCATTTCCTTTCAAATGGGGGGGGGGGGGGGGTTGTGCACACGCAGCAGTATTCTGCAGGAGTGCTCCTATTGCCGGTTTGATTTCCATCATTCTGACAGGTGTTGCTTTTTTTCCGTTCAATAAAAATGTAAGTTGCATAACAGAAATCGTGCATGTGAGCAGAGAACTGATTATCGTTTGCAGCCTGAGCCTGACGCTCACGCTGTCACCTGAAATTCCCGAGCACGGGTCGGGAAGGCGTCTCCTGCTTACCTGGACGGTCTGATTAGCAGCGGTGTGAAAAGACGGAGCGCTCGTCGCAGGATGAGAAGTGGCAGAACTCCGCCGCCATGTTCAGTTGGTATTTCATGTGCTAATCGTTGTTTTCTGTCTTTCCAGCATCACCTGAAACTCGGCTACGATGGCAGACATTGACAAGTGAGTATTGACTCTATTGAAATGCTTTTATAATAACCTGGAAGTATCTGGAATGTCTTTAGAGCACAGAACTACGAGCAGGATCATGTCGAGACGGTTAAATGAGCAGAAGTTTGGAGGCTCTCTGGTGCGATGTGAGGTCCGCACGCCTCCGATGCGCCTCAGTAGCGGCTCGATGCGCGCCGTGGAAACGTTTCCCCGCTCCAGCAGCCGGACGCCACGCCCGGGCTCGGGTTGCTCCGCTCCGGTCCAGCACGAGTGACGCTGCACAGGCTGCCTCACACCCCAGACTCCTCCCCCTCCTCCTCCTCCTCCTGCTCCTCTCTGGCTCGCCGTCGCTGCAGACTGACGGAGGCTGAGAGGCTGTGTCATGTTCTGCTCTCGGGGCAGGAGTCATGTTTCACCGCTGGGAACGGCATCATGGGTAAAGAGAGGCTCCACTTTTGATTACTGCTGCGGTTCTTCAGCTCCTGGGAGCAGCAGGGACGCCTCGGTGTGGAGTCATTCTGACTCCGGCAGCTTTTTCCTGCATACCTCAACACTGAAGTCGGTTTTTAATTGAATGTTTATGATGCGACAGGCGCCGTTTTTTGGCAGTGTTATCACAAGTTCAGAATATTATGAGGCTATTTCTCTAAATGCTTATTTCATACCGAGTAGTAATCAGTTCAATTTGGCTCTGTGGTGCGATAGGCTGGATTTTGAGCTATAAGAGTTTAAGTCATTTTTTTCTCAGCCTGCAGCAGATACAATCAATCACATCGTCAATAACTCTTCCTGAGCAGCATCCAGGCCTGTTGCCTCAGTTTTGATGGCACTGATGTGTTAACACGGCCAGGAACCGACCGAAATAAACCATACAGGGACGACTGCTGGACAACAAATGGCCGAACCCAGCGGTCATTGTCTTAACTCTCTCACTAGACGGCTGTGGACCGTCCAGCCCTCTGTCTGCGTTCCTTCCTGTTGGTACGGCTAGTCGGAGGCTGTTGGACGACGGTGCATCATCGGCGTAGAGCAACGCGTGAATTAAGCTTCAGATTTCTGCAAGCAGAAGGAAACGTTTTGTCCTGGTTCTTTAAGTGACATTTTCTGTCTGTTTAGACAAACATCGTGGTCCAAGGTGTGATTTCCTTGTTTTTCCTGACCTTCTGCCCCCTCTGTGTCCCCCGAGCAGCAAAGACCAGGCTGAGATGGACCCAGCCGACATGGAGGACGTGGAGGAAGTGGAGGAGGACGAGACGGGAGAGGACGAGAACAGCAAAGGTAGCGAGAGGCGAACAGTCCGCTCAGACCGTCGTCCTCCAGGTGTGTCGGGACGTCTGAACCCTGCCGGCGCTTCCTGGTTCTGAGTTGCGTTTAAGAGCCGTGAGGCACTAATCCACTTTATTTTGGGACGCGGCGGCGGTTTGCTCAGCCTTTGATGCTCGGTAAATGATTCAGACACGCGTTGGCTTCGCCGGCGTCTTGTGGACGGATGCAGATATCTGCCCGGCCGCCTCTTCTATAGCCGTCTCCCAGGACTCCTGGTTCCGGCGGCCCACGGCTGATCTGTCACAGCCAAGCGCTCTCAGACGGCCGTGCACGCGCACGAGCGCGATTAGAAACGCGCGAGTGATGCACGGATTGGGGCGTATCCGTGGAAACGGTCAGATATTTGATGTCAGTGTTGTTTCCGCCGTCGAAGTCCTGTAACGTGTGTGTGTGGTGTGTGTGTGTGTCCTCAGCTCGTCAGCTGACCGTGCAGATGATGCAGAACCCACAGATCCTGGCGGCGCTGCAGGAGAGGCTGGACGGCCTGAACGGGTCGCCGTCGGGCTACATGGAGAGGTGAGCAGCGCGTCCTCCTTCCTCGCCGGCGATCGGCTGCCGGACGTCCGCTCAGCCGCCCGTCTTTAACCGAGGGCGTGTGTGTTCTGCGTGTCCGTCCCCCTCAGTTTACCAAAGGTCGTAAAGCGCCGTGTGAACGCCCTGAAGAACCTGCAGGTGAAGTGCACCCACATCGAGGCCAAGTTCTACGAGGAGGTGCACGAGCTGGAGAGGAAGTACGCCGCGCTGTACCAGCCGCTCTTCGACAAAGTGAGTCGCGGCTTCTTCCCTGAGATATATGATCTGGTTTTCATTGGGCTTTAAACCGCGGCCCGTCGTGCCTCGTAGCTGTAAAGACGGAGCGGATAAAGTTAAAATAAAACTGAAAAGGCCGTAAGTTCAGAGAAAACCCGTCAGGCTGTATTACGTCTTGAGGCGACGCTGCTGTGGTTCCATTCAGAGAAGTCGTGTTGTTGTGTTGAAGAGATGCATTTAGAGACGTTTCTCTGGGTTTTACTCGCCGTGACGCCGCGGTGAAACGTCTCCTCGCCGTTTTCTGTATCTCGTAGCTGTCAGGTGATCTGCTCTGTCGGTTCCTCTGCAGAAAGCAGGGATGTGTTGTTTAAAGTGTGTGTCTGGAGCCAGACGCCTCGCTGAACTGTGTGTTCGCCCCGCATGCGTCACGCCGCTAACGAAGCGTCTCCGCTCTGTTTTCACGCCAACAAAGCCGCCGCGCCGCTCGGTGCCTCACCTGTTTATAGATCCGCTGCAGACCTGAGAGGGTGTTGCTGATTTTATCCTCTGTCGGCACGTTTTCCTCGATGTGACAGAACATCAGCTTTACTTCAGCTCCAGAATGTGTGTAGATATCCTGGTTCTGGAAGGTTGTTCTGGCTCTTTGTGGCTCCTGAACTGAGCCGGTCCCAGCGGATCCAAACCCCCGGCTCCAGTCCTGACTCTGCCCCCCCCCCCCCCCCCCACAGCGCAGCGACATCGTGAAAGCCGCCTACGAGCCCACAGACGAGGAGTGTGAGTGGAAGGCGGATGAGGAGGAAGAGCTGACAGTAAGTAAGCAGGTACAGGTGACGTATACACCTGCATGCTTCAGTGTGTGTGTCTGTGTGTGTGTGTGTGGGGGGGGGGTTAATGCATGCACGGAGCTCTGTGTGGGCGTAGCTGGTGGAGGGGGGGGTAGTTACCAGAACAAGCCATATTTTGAAGAGAACGCGTCTCGCCGCAGGACGAGATGAAGGAGAAGGCGAAGCTGGAGGAGGAGAAGAAGGACGAGGAGAAGGAGGACCCCAAAGGCATCCCCGAGTTCTGGCTAACGGTTTTCAAGAATGTGGACCTGCTGAGCGACATGCTGCAGGTACGTGCACGGCGCCGGAGGCGGCGGCGCGGGGCTCTGCCTCCCCCTGCTGGCCGGAGCTGAGCGCTGCGCCTGTCTCCCTGCAGGAGCACGACGAGCCCATCCTCAAACACCTACAAGACATCAAGGTCAAGTTCTCCGACCCGGGACAGCCCATGGTGAGTCCGCCGCCCGCTCCCTCCACCCCCCCACCCCCCGAGCCGGCCCCTGACCCCGCCGTCTGTCCCTCCAGAGCTTCACGTTAGAGTTCCACTTCGAGCCCAACGACTTCTTCACGAACACGGTGCTGACGAAAACCTACAAGATGCGGTCGGAGCCGGACGAGAGCGACCCCTTCTCCTTCGACGGCCCGGAGATCATGTGCTGCACGGGGTGAGCCTCCGCGGCCGCAGCGCGTCTCTAAAACAGGTCCGCTTCCTGTCACTAACCCCGCCCACTCCGCTCCCCCCCCCAGGTGCACGATCGACTGGACGAAGGGGAAGAACGTCACGTTGAAAACAATCAAGAAGAAACAGAAGCACAAGGGCCGCGGAACGGTCCGGACCGTCACCAAGACGGTGCCCAACGACTCCTTCTTCAACTTCTTCACCCCGCCAGAGGGTGAGCCGGGGAGGGGGCGGGGCCGGGGGAGGGGGCGGGGCCGGGACGGCCTCACATGGCGCGTTCAGTCTCTTCTAACTGTGTCCGTCTTTTGTTTACAGTCCCTGAAAACGGAGAGTTGGTGAGTCGGAGATCGTTTCTCTGCTGCTTCTGTTCACTGAAACATTCCGAATAGGCCGGAGGAGCTCTCCGGTCCCACGATGCACCCTGACTGAACGCCGTGTCGTTTTCAGGACGAGGACTCGGAGGCGGTCCTGGCCGCCGACTTCGAGATCGGCCACTTCATCCGCGAGCGCATCGTCCCGCGGGCCGTGCTGTACTTCACGGGCGAGGCCATCGAGGACGACGACGACGACGTGAGTGCGCCTCCTCGCCGCTCTAGGCAGGCGTTGGGTTGAGTTCCGTGGGTTTGAGCTCCGTTTGTTCTTCCCGCAGTACGACGAGGAGGGAGAAGAGGCGGACGACGAGGTGAGCGCAGCTGTCCAGATGTTTTCCTCTGAGCCGCGGTGCTGAAGCCGACTGACGGCCGGTCTGTTCACAGGAAGGAGAGGAGGAGGCCGACGAGGAGAACGACCCCGACTACGATCCCAAGGTGAGCCCCACACACACACACACACACACCCTGTCCGTCCAGAACCAGCCGACTCGGCAGTTCTCCACCCGGCGGGCGGAGGGCGGCCGGCTGAGATTTCAACATACAGAATACATACTGTCAAACATCCCCATGTTCCGCTTCAGCTTTTTTCTTTTGTGGCGATTCGGCTCCGGATGACTTCCTGCTTATTTCTTTATCCCCCCCCCTCCTCCACTTTCAGCATGGAGTCCGAGCGCTGCATGCTCTCTACTAAAACCTTCCAGTAATTCCGCTCTGGCCCGAGGCCTGATGGGGGAGTTTCAGCCGGCGGTTAACGCCTCGGTTTACGAACGGCAGCCGCTGAGGGAAAACTGGAGGAGCTGCTCTGATCTCAGGAGTCTGACGCGTTACTGAGGCTGAAAGGATCAGTTTTCCTTGACTTTTGTGCCGTCGAGGTGTTTAAAGGAGTTAAATTAACAGTAAAACTGCTGATCTGTCTGAATGTTGCAGGGGTGTTTTCATCCCTGGTTGAACAATGAGAGATGTTTGTCCAGGAGGGGGCAGCACTGCTCTGAGCAGGGATTCCTCCTTCAGTGTTTGACTTTGTTCTAGAAGAAGCGAGTGACGAGACATGGATACTAGTTTGTTTTTAGACTCTTCAACATGTTATGGATTCCTCAAACAGGACGTTGGGATTAAAGTTTCGAACGTTCCGGGATCAGAGAGGCGTTTCTGTCGGTCCTGAAATCCTCCATCAGTTTCCTCCACAAAGTGAAAATACAAACCATTTAATCCACACTCTACTGAAAGTGTGGGAGTGTTTGACGAGACTCTTTGACATTCTGTATTCTGCTTTTATTTATTTTTTTTCTTTCTCCTGTTCATGATGTTTCTTCATCTCCGGTCACTTGAGCATCTTTTGTCAGCTCCTCTTTAAATTTTTCCTCACTAGGTTTAAGTGGTGACAGTAGAAAAATAACCCTGTCCTGGTAGGTAACGGCTCGTGACTCGTCAGCTTACTACCACCCCCGCCCCCCCATCACCCTTTGAGTTTGGCTTTTCCCCCTCCGTCTGCACCCCCCCCCCGCCGCCGCCACGCTGCACCCCCCCCCCCCCCCCCCTCCTCCCCCCACTAACCTCTGACCTCTGACCTCATCTCCACCTGCGCCTGTATCATCTCTGTATGTTGAAACGAGTCCAGCCCTCCTTTCTGTTCTTTTTCTTGTCGTTCCCGCCATGTTTGAACCGAGGTCCCGTCTTGTTTTCGGGGTTCCATCGGTTCTCTTTATTTCTCCTCACCTCCCATTGAAACGTCACCAGTCTGGTTCTTTTATTTTGTACATGTGGTTTTTTATCTGTTACATGTTCACATGAGTTGTGTTCGGTTGTTCCCCCCCCCCCCCCCCCCCCCCCTCCCTGAAAGTCGTTCAAGGCAGAAAATGTGTCATTAGCCGCTTCGCTAACGATTTTAGGCTGTAAACCTTAGATTAGAGGTGTCAAACATGAGGCCCGTGGGTCAAAAGTGGCCCGTAAGAGGCTCTAATCTGGCCAAACCACCGACGCTGAGTCATCAGTGATGTCTTTAGGAATGCTAGCTAGCTAGCATTAGCCTCCAGCTCGAATTCATGGCAGCATCGCGGATGTCTCAGCTCAGGTGTGTCTGCTGTTCTTCACAAAATTTATAAAATAAAGTAAACCTTCCCTGAATCTTGGTAGTCTGCCGGGCCGCATTGGAGCCTCTTTTGGGCCGACTTCGGTCCACGCGCCTTATGTTTGACGAACCTTTCTGAACCCACAGCCCAGTGCAGTAGATCTGTGCCACTCGGCGCAGCGCCCTCTAGTGGACCAGACTGACACTAACCAGTCGACTCTCGGCTCCGATGCAGATCAGTTCCTCTCATGTGAACGTGTGTGTCCATGTTGACGGACGCCGTCTGAGTGGGCTTTTTGGAGTGTGTGTGTGTGTGTGTGTGTGTTGATGTCATTACATGAAAACAGCGTGTGTGACCCCTCCCTCCCCTCTCTGTGCCCCCCCCCCCCCCCTCCAGAAGGATGCAGCCCCCCCAGCTGAGTGCAAGCAGCAGTGAAGCCGGCCGGCTGCCTCGAGGATCGACTGCACTGTAACGGCTTCTCAAATGAAAACAAACAAAAAAAAATCTAAAAATAAAAAAAAAAATAGTTACTTAACGCCTTATAATGTTTTGTATTTTTCTTGGTAGAGAATTTGAAGAAGAAAAAAAAAGAAGGTTTCAAGATTTTTGTTACAAAAACTCACGGTATTGTGCTGCGAGCTGCGAGGCTCCGTATACATAGTATTTTACTAGACCAGGTTTCTCTTCTCTGTACCATAGATAGAGCGGAAACTCTCCAACAACAGCATGAACGTGTTTCTCACTGCTAAACTAGTTTTGGGTTCTTGTGAAGTCTTTTGTTGTATTTGCTCTCGGACAACAGCTGTGGGTTCGACTGCGCGGCGGCGGCGGCGGCGGGGACGGCTCCTCCTCCCTCGTCTTCGGGTGCTGCTTTCTATTTGAGGGACGGAGCTTGAAGTTAAACAAAAAAAAAAAAAAAAAAACCACTGTAGCATTTCCAGAAAACACCCAGAGACTGGACGAACGGCGCCGCCGTTCCCTCTCAGAACATTCCAGTTAGAAACGGGAAACGTGTCGACCGATCGGCTCCGGAACATTCCGCCTGACCGCTTCTCTCTTCAGGCTCAGCTCGTCTCTTCAATAGCACTTTGCGGCGCTCGGCCCGCCGCGTCCGGTCGTCGGCGAGCGGTGGAGGGATAGGCGTTGGGGGCGGAGCCGCCGCCGCCCCGCCCCGCCCCGGGGGAGTCTGGGAGCTCGATGGGAACAGATGTAGCACAGTGGGCGACGGGGGAAAAGTCCGTTTCAGGTTCTAAATTTCAGAAGTCCATTCCTCCCCGGGAGTTCCTCCTTCCTTTATCACTGTGACATGAGGGGGCGTGTGATAAGGCCGCCGCGTTGGCCAATGACCCGCCGCCCCCCCCCCCCCCCTTCCTCTCTCCTCTCCGCTTACCCAGAAGGCCACAGAGAATCATATCAGAGCAATACTTCCAGGTTAGGAGGGGAGGGGGGCGGAGACGCCGCAGTCCGCCCCCCTCCCAGTCCAGGCAGCGCCTTGTTTCTTTCCGTTTGGGGGGGGGGGGCGGTCGTGTCCACTGTGGAGAGCCAGGGTACTTCTCATTCTGCAGGGAGTATTCAGGACGGGGGGGCGGGGGTTAAGGGTTAAAGAAAAGACGTGACGGCGGTTCTGTGGGTCCTTCAGAGCAGCTGTTGTCGAGGCAAAACGCTATGCTACAAAATAATGTACTCAATAACTGTCCGTGTATGTTCATGAATAAATTGGTTCAACCTGTCAGCCGGACGCCTCCTGTCGTCTCTGAGCCTCCAGCTCCAAACCACGGCTTTCCACATCGCGTCATCGGAAGTGAAGCTTCACTTCTAGACTGAATGGTCATACTTCATATTAAACTATACCAGTCCAAAATGTGACTGCTGTTTGTGTGGCTGGAAAACCTTCGTTTCTGGATATGATGGAAGGGAGAAGCCATGGTCCGGCGGACCCACCGGCCGGGGAGTCGGATTCGCTGGCGGAGAGGGAAACCGGACAGACTTGGCAGATCCAAATGTGTCGAGGGTCTGCTGGGAACGTCTGGTGGAACCCTCTGTCAGCAGGGTTTTCAACTCCCACCTCCGGGAGAGCTTCTCTCACGTCCCGAGGGAGGCTGGGGACATGGAGTCCCAGTGGACCGTTGGCTGCTGACCTCAACTGGGGATATCAGGACGGTGGAAGGAATACTTCCAGGACCTCCTCAATCCCGTCGCCAGGAAGCAGAGGCTGAGGTCCCAGAGGTGGACTCGTCCATCACCCAAGCCGAAGTCACCGAGGTGGTCGGTAAGCTCCTCGGTCTCAAGGCACCGGGGGTGGACGAGATTCACCCTGAGTACCTCAAGTCTCTGGATGTTCAGGGACTGTCTTGGTTGACACATCTCTAACATCGAGTGGCGGTCGGGGACGGTGCCTCTGGACTGGCAGACCGGGGTGGTGGTCCCCCTTTTCAACAAGGCGGACTGGAGGCTCCAACTATAGGGGGGTCACACTCCTCAGCCTCCCTGGGAAAGTCTACTCCAGGGTCCTGGAGAGGAGGATCCGACCGATAGTCGAACCTCGGATCCAGGAGGAACAATGCGGAGACCACAGGATTTGATCTTTGCTTTTTGAAAATAATGTCCTGTTTTCATGGAACCTGAACCATCATGCACTGGGGCGGTTCGCAGCCGAGTGTGAAGCGACAGAGATGAGGATCAGCACCTCCAAATCCGAGGCCATGGTCCTCGACCGAACCAAGGTGGCTTCCCCCTCCAGGTCGGTGGAGAGACTATCAGGATCGTGAACATTTTCAGCCTCCTTTATAATAATTCAGCTGTTTTCAAAGCTGTTTTGCATGTTTTTCTTCAATTTTTATGCCGTTTTAAAAATGTATTCGTCATTTTAGCCTGTTTTTAGCATTTTTTTCCCCTCATTCAGTTTTAGCTTTTCCCCCCAATCCTCTGCCTTTTGCTGTCCAGGAGATATTTCATTTTAAAACAGTCCTTTGTGCTTGAATAAAATAAAAATAAGATCAATTGTTTCTTTTGATATAATTTAGTGAAAACTTCATGGAGCAACTTCATGGTCCAAAAGATCCACGTGGCTGCAGATCCACAGGTTGAAGCAACTGTGTGAAGAGACATTTTGACAGAAAACAAGATAAATGAACTTGGTCATATTTCAAATTTTTGCAGTTTTTGCGGTGTAATAACAGTTAAGCCTGTTCTCATTTGGATTGTTATTCACCTTGAATTCACATCATTTTCCAGTAAAGCGACACTGTTGTAGAACTCTTCAGGCCCATTTAGTGGATGTCTTTTCTGAGTGTGGCTGCTTGTTTCTGTCAGCAGGTGGCGCCATTGCTCCAGACTTGGAAAGGAAGCATCTGAAGCACGAGCGCCAGATGTGATGAGATGTTTTCTCTCATTACTCCTGATTCAAATCTGTGGAACTGAAAAAAAAAACAAAAAAAAAAAACTTAAAAGTCGGAATTTTATGGGAGAAAAGAGACGATTACGCATGAAAATTACGCACGAACACTTCCCGAGTTGGAGCTGTTTGGTGTTTTTTTTTTTTATTTTCTTTTTCACGCTTCTGCATAAACTGAAGAGTTAAAACTCTGAATCCATAGGAATAATAATGAAACACAGTATAATAATAAAGAGTTCATTAAATTTATTTAACTGTCGTCCTCTCCGGAGGCTGGATGTCAGTCGGGGGGGGGGGCGGCGCGCGCTCCGACCCCTCCCTCCCTCATTCCCTCCCTCCCTCCTACACACACACACACCTCTCCGTGGCCGGGACGCAGCGGCAGCAGCAGCAGACGCTCCGGTCAGACGGGCGCGCAGCCTCCTCCGTGCAGCCGCTCATGCCTTCACGCGCTCCGGGGAAACGCCGCCTGACACGCCGCTGAGGAAGAGGAGGGGAGAGGAAGAGGAGCGGAGCAGCCGAGCCGAGAGGAGCGGACCGGAGGACCGGAGGACCGGAGGACCGGAGAGGAGCGCAGCCGCGGAACATGCTGGAAAACGGGCGGAAGGTGTTGAAGGAGGGTCTGCTGGAGAAGCGCAGCGACGGGCTGCTGCAGCTGTGGAAGAAGAAGCGCTGCGTCCTGACGGAGGACGGAGTCCTGCTGCTGCCGCCCAAGCAGCACGACCACCACCCGCAGCAGCCGCCGCACGGCGGGGGGGACGCCGGCAGGGTCAAGGAGCTGCACTTCGCCAACATGAAGACCGTGGACTGCGTGGAGCGCAAGGGCAAGTACGTGTACTTCACGGTGGTCATGACGGAGGGCAAGGAGATCGACTTCCGGTGCCCGCAGGACGAGGGCTGGAACGCAGAGATCACCCTGCAGATGGTCCAGTACAAGAACCGCCAGGCCATCCTGGCCGTCAAGTCCACCCGGCAGAAGCAGCAGCTGCTGGTGGTCCAGATGCCCGGGCAGAAGACCGTCCGGAGCGCCCCCAACGTGGCGTGACCCGCGGAGACCCCCGAGGACTCTGGTGCACCGGTAAGACAGCCCAGAGAGAGAGAAACCCCCTGATCCCAGGACCTCCGGGGGGGGGTGCGCTGGTTCTAGGATCTCCTGATAGTCTGCTGGGCTGAGGATCACTTGGGGGTCCACCAGTCCTCGAACCACCTGGAGTGTTCCTGATCTTAGGACCACCTGGAGGTCCACTGGTTCCAGGACCATCTAGAGATTCCCTGATCCTGGGACCACCTGGGGGTCCACCGGTCCTAGGATCTGGACCAGCTGGAGATCCTCTGGTCCTAGGACATCCCGATGGTCCACTGGTCCGAGGACCTCTTGGGGGTCCAACAGTCCTAGGATCGGGACCAGCTGGGGGTCCCCTGGTCCTAGGACCTCCTGATGGATCGCTGGTCCTAAGATCAGGACCACCTGGGGGGCTACCTGGGGGTCCCCTGGTTTGAGGAAGACCTGGAGTTCACCTGGTGCAAGGTCCACCTAGGGTCCACTGATCTAGGACCAGCCAGAGGTTCCCCTGCAGCCACATGCTGGTCCTCTGGGTCTTGGACCGCCTGGACAGCTCCTTGAGGGTCAGTTCTCTGTAGCGTTCCCCGGATGTTCAGGTTGAGAACATCTGGTCCCACGTCGGGTCACTGTCCATCTTTCAGGAACCCGTCTGGAGTCTGGTGGATTTATCAAACGAACAGAAACGTTTCTTAGTTTCTGCTTTTTGTGTTCGACCAGCTTTAAATGTCAGTCAGGAAAGGAACTCTCTGATCAACTTTAACTCTTTATCATCCTCAAAAAGACTAAACAATCCAAATAATGATTTTTTTTTTTTTTTTTTTTAGGATTTTAAGAGACTTTGAGATCCTTAAACATGAACCTGGACTCTGAACTTTTAGCACCTGGACTCATTAAACCAAGGCTTGAGTCTGTTAGACAGACTTTAAACTACATTAAGAGCCTTGTAACGTTTAAATACCTGATACTCTTTAAAACAGGACTGACTTCTTTAAAAGGCCAGCTGTGGTTCTTTAAACAGACGAAGGAATCTTAAAATAGGACTTTTTAAAATTTAAAGCAGTAATATTCCTGAAGGGTTCCCTCTTGGCTCAGCAGAAATCTTTAATTTAGACTCGTCAAACCGTAGTGAAAACGAGAAAAACACTCAGAAAATAGTCAAAATGTGTCATAATTTATAGTTAAGTACTCGAAACATTAAACACAAATTGTATTATGTTTATTAAAAGGTATTTAAAGCCTTTAATCACAACTTTTATTGGATTTTAAATGCTGCTGAAGTAAGAAACAGTAGATAATCTGAGTGTAGGTTAGCATTTAGCATTTAGCATTCGGGCGTTCGGGCTGACAGTATAACAATAACTTCTTCAAATCTTTTCATGTAACTAAATTATCCTGTTTTCACTGTAAATGAAGATTTTTGACAAACTGTGCTACCTGAGAGAGAAAATGTCTCCCAGACTGCGATCTGACGGCTCTGCAGTGCCGACTACTGGTGGGAGGCTGCATGACAGTTACTCAGCTTAAAAAATAATAATAATAATAAAAAAGTATTCCAGCATATCTTTTATCTAAAACGCCTGAATTCATCAAACCACACCTGGACATTCAGAATATTTTGTCCATCAGGTGACCCGACTGTGAAGAATTTATTCTTCTTTTTCATTCTCTTTTGAGGCAGCTTTTCTTTAACCTTTGTTCCTTTATGGCTGCATTAAATGTCTCGACTTCTCCACTCCTCAAACGGCCTCGTTACTCTTTTGAAGGACCAGTCAGTTTTATTCTGAAGGATGAAATCAGCGGATGGGAGGCGATAAACACACTGACGCTGAGTTGAAGAGCGATAACTTTAAGACAGTGACACCGAGACATCCCGTTTCCTTTTCACATTTAATATCCATCCCAGATGAAAGTTTTAAATTGAATCCAGTCAGTGCAGCTCTGGCTTGTATGAACCTCAGGGAGGTCAGTGAATGAAATAGTATATTAATATATTTCTAATATATAATATGTATTTTTGTCATATATTAGAAATAATTAGAAAAAAGAGAAACGTAGTTCCCAATGTCTGGTTGAGTTTTGTTTTCTCCCCACTTGTTCTCTGCTGTTAGTCGTTATAAAGACCCCGACCTTTATCTGTCACCATGAGTCACCGAACACGACGTAAACACTCGGGGGCCACGTGCACGGCCGCTCTGGCGTGTTTCAGCAGGAAACTCGGTCACGCTTGAGCTTTTCGTACGTTTGTAGAACCAGTCCTGATCGGATCTGCTGTGTCCTCGCTCCACTAATCGATTCTGTCCGCAGGTTAATCGGACGCTGATCCGGAGGACGAACCCGAGCTGCACCCCCCGCCGCCGCCTCCCCGCCGCGCCCCCCCCAGCGGGAGACCCCGTCCCCCAGGCCGAGGCCTCCCCCGGCCCCCGCCGCCCCTCCCCCTTCCAATACAGACACTTCTTTCACAAGAGACTGATGGACAGAAAGCATGTGAGAAAACAGCTGTATTCCAGCGTGCGGTGGCTCCGGCCCCTATTTATTAGACCTGTACATATATTTTTTCTATTCAAAAATGTTGACGAGTGAAGCAGGATCTCAGCTTCTCGCTTCTGTTACCCGACGACTTTATCGTGCTTAAAAAAAACAACCTGTCATCTCTTTTTTCTTTTTTGTTTTGTTTTCATTTCTCAACTGAACCAAAGACTCATTTTTTCACCGAGTTTCTGTCGTTGTTGTGCAGTGGTGACTGTATTTGGCCACAGATCTGTTCATATCTACTGGAAACGTTACATCCTCACTGTGTGTGTTTCAGTCATCGGCCCCTTGGTTTCCTTTTGAGTCTTATATGGAGGACGGTTCTGGGTTCTGGTTTGTTTTCAGTGGTTACAGAGACGAGGCCTTCCGGGTGGCGGGTCTCAGATGCTGAGCTGCTCTGAAGTCAGTCGGACTGAAACTACAGCAGAAATAAAAGAAAAAACATGTCAATCTAAAAAACTATGTGAAGAAAACTACAGATGCTAACCAAATCCCTGCTTTTCAGTGTTTCGCCTGCTAGCTTAAATACATTCTGACGATTCCAAAATACTTTCAAGAAGCTTTAAATATTGAAACAATTAATTAAATACAAAAATAGTGTTATAAAGTTACCGTAATGAGATGCTAAAGCTAAATTCTGGAATCAGTTTCTGGCGCCTGTAATTGTTTACCGTTCTTTATAGCTAGCATCTCGAACCTTTCTGTCTTCGTAGCAGCTCTGTCTCTGAGAAACGTCAGAACCTGGAGTGTTTCCAGTCAGAGAACCGAAGAAAACCGCGAAGGACCGTGACACCCGGCGCGTCACGCAGCGGCTAACGGCCTCAGAACTTCCCCTCTGTCTTGTTTTTCATCGACGGGGGATGTTTTCCCCCCGTCTGCGGTGGTGGTTTTCAACCTGGCCCCGGCCGGCGTGTCGAAGCGGCGCATGCCTCGGCGCCGCCGTCATCCCCCACACAGGGTCGGAGCGCCGCGGCGGGACGCCTCTCTGACATGCCTTCCTGTTGCCATCATTACCCTCTCGGTTGTAGCTGTGCCCTTTGTAGCCACTGTCCGATTTCTTATTTCAATGTGAGATCTATTTTCATACCTCGAAATATACATTCCATTAATAAAAGCCCAAATAAAAGCTGAGCGGTGTGTGTGTGTGTGTGTGTGTGTGTGATGAGCCGGGGTTCAGCGGGGTCACTCCGGCGACCTGGTTAACTCGCCGCTGCTCTGTCGGTCTCCGGCCTCTCGTGCTTTACGAGCGCTGAGCCTCTCACCCCTCGGTTTCCTGCTCTAAAAGTAGAAGCGATTTGGGTTTCAGCGCCAGTTGCCGCCGCTCAGATAAGCTGCCAGCGCGTAATGTCAAACGCACACGCGGCTCCGGCGACTCGCCTGTCTAAAGCCCGGCTAATTCAATTAAGCACGGCGCGCATGACGGCATCTCTGTGACACACGGGGGGCTCGGAGGGCCGCCGCCGCCGCCGCCGCCGCCGGCTGGATTTCACTCTCGTCCAAAATAAATGGGGTGTCGCTGATGTCAGGATGAGCCTCGGTTTGCTCATCCTGTTCAATTAAACCAGGCCTAAAATTCCACATCAGGACCACAGCCAAGAAATATAAAATTATTAAGAAGTTCTGTCTTAAGCAAACTTTTACCTTTCTTCTTTTCTTCAGCTTTGAATGATGGAAAACAGGATTTATTTGGAAAACTTACAGAGTTAACGTTTCCAATCAATACACATTTCAGAGAGAAATGAACCAGAGCCCTTTGCTTTAGTGATTGTCAAAAGGGGCAAGAATGAAAATATTTTTACTGTTTCCAAGTGAATTGTTCAGGTTTGTGCTGCATCTGGATTTTTGTCTCTTCGCACTCTTGAAGCTGCGTGTTTGAACCTCGTCAAGAGAAAAAGACAAAAGTTCTTCAAACTAAAGCGGGTAAAAGTGCAGATTAATACATAAGATCAATAGTTTTTGTTGAAGCGTCCACTTTGATAAAATTATAAAGTTACGCTGATAACAGCTGAATGACAAAAATTTTCTTGTGATTTCAAATCATGTGAATCAAGTGTTAGATATTGAGATTGTTATGTTTTCTTTATTTTTACTTTCCTTAAAAGCTAACAGAACTATTTGCATTTCATTTGCTTCAGTTTTTCTCTAAAGATAAATATAAATCATTATTTGTGCTAACTTGGTGTGAGTTAGCTGACTTTCTGAAACTGTTTAGCTGCTGTGAGACAGCCTGATGCTAAAGCTAGCCGTCCAGCTGTTAGCATGGCGTGCTGAGGAAGCTCCCTCAGTGGCGTAAAGGTGATTCAGGCAGTAAACAGGATCTTAACTTCTCCCCGCCAGCCGGGAAATCCTGCGCTGCAGCTTCAATGTTTGCTAACGTTTAGCCGCCTGAAGCCGTTTGCGCCGGATCATTCGAGGTTCTCACAGCAAAACTCTTTTATTGCTTTTGGAAAGTTTAGCAACGAAAGTCATCGAAAAAGAAACCCAAATAAATTCCCTCTTAATGATGTATTTTGCTCGAAACACCCAAATCATATTATTCCATGTTTCGCTATATAATTTATCTCCACATAAAGATAAGATCGACCGCATGTAACTGGTGCCCTCGCTCCTAATTAGTTTTAATTAACTGTGAACTTGATGTAATCTATAAAATATGCAGCCTTGCTGCTGGGAGGTAAATTATTCCACACATGACAGTTAATGAGCACACCGGCTAGCAAACCAGTGCTTCTGAAAATCAATAACTCTGTTGAACTTAGTGCAGAATGAAGCCGTGCTGTGGACATAATGGACCCGGCGGGGGGATAAATGGAGACGTGCGGTCAGACCGTCCCACCGAGCCGGCGGTCGGGTTACAGCGCCGGCGCTTGTTGATGTCCGGCTCTCTTTTGAGCGAGCCGTCGCCGCAGCTGCTGCTCTTTAAACATTACTTAAGGCCTCGGCAGCTCCGCCTTGGCATGCAGGCCGACCGCCAACGTATTCGTCACCAGCGGCGGCGCTCTTTGATGTGAGCCGGGCCGGAGGGACCTGCGGCAGCAGGTGCACGTGGCGCTGATGGAGCTAATCCACAGTGAAGGGGTCTGCTGGGGATAGTCCCAGACTTCACTCCATCCGGCCGATAGAAGGACATGGACTCAAGAAAACAACCAAGGAATATTTCAGGGGGGTTTTTTTAATCGCCCCATCTTGAGGAAACTCACAGTTTGATGAAAATGTCGGTGATGTAGTGAAAATTTCCATCATATAAGAGACAAAACATGCTTGAAGAGTTTGATCTATGTCAGATTTGATGCGATCCAACAACTAAATCCCCCCCCCCCCCCCCCCCCCCCCCCACTTTTCCTGAAAGTGTAGCAGCTTGCAGCAGATCTTGGAGACTGACGGACGCTCGATGCACAATGACTCATTTCATCGCAGCCTTTCTGGCGGCGGATACGAGAGGCTGCCGTCGCACAGGCAATAAACACAACTGCGAGGCCCATTGAGAAAACGCACAATCCAACCACTGAGCGATGATATAAGAGTGAAGACACACTAAATAAAGTCAGTACATAAAAAGCACACTCAACAAAAGCAGGAAAATGGGTTTTCTTCAGAGGATTGAAAGCAGATAGTCGGCTCGTAAAGCTGGGATGTTTGGAAAAGCTCTTCAGACTGGAGAGCTGCTTTCTCCAAACCTCACATTTACAAGATCTGATTTACGCCACGTTTACATGACGAACCAGGACCTTCAGTTTATCTTCTTAGGACAGGTCCGGCACCTTTATTCTGCTATTATTTAACTGAAAAAAATGTGTATGCCCTGTAAGAACTAAAACTAATCACTAATCACTATGAACTAATTTATATACCGGTCTACTAGAAGCTTTCTGACCAAACGCTGCAGTACCACTGGCAGTCACAGGGGGCAGTGCTGAGATTAGAGCCTAATAACAAATATCAATTTACCAATAATATCAAACCACCAAATGCCTAAAGCCATATGCTATTTCATTGCTTTGGATGTTAAATGTGGTGTGTAGAGCACAAATGACCTCAAAGGCCGAAATATGCTTCTTTATTTTGCGATGGCTGTGTCCCACCACATTATTGTTGTTGTTTATCAATACATCGAGGACGATAGTGCGCGTTGTTGCTTTCGCTTGAGACAATGTTTCTAATCCCGATGTCGATGAAACAGGTTCAAAACTGCTGGAATACAAATTTGTCTCCCTATTAGTATAAAGAATTTGGCCTTGAGGGAAAAAGAATTTCCTTGTGTTTTGAGCATGAAGATATTTATCAACAACATCTGAAGTTTCTTTGTCCTGATGTCCAGCTGGGGTAACGATACACACAGTTTCACATTCATGTGTTCTGTTGTCTTCTTTGTTCCTTTCGCTGGCTGCACCGGAGCCATACAGCCCAGCACTGCCCCCCACAGGTCATCTGTGGTATTACTCTGTTTGCTTCGCACCCATTCCTTCCCTGAAAATATATAAAATTAAGCACATCATCAACGCAGGAGACGGAGAGAAGACTCCATCAGTCGCCTGCAGCCACTCGAGCTGTTAAGCCTGAACCTGATCCCCCGTCAGCCTCGCCGCTCGTGGTCCCGATGAAGATGTGTTGACAGCCTCGGCTGAGTGTCCGTCGCTCCTCTCAACACAAACAGTGTTGCATCAGCTCTTCGCTGACAGATCTCTTCTTCCCCCTCCTCACTGTGCGCTCCTAGCCTTTGATTTTCTGGACCCAACTCTTCCAAGTCGTGAAATGAAATCCTTGGGATGCTGAAGAATTCTCCCGGGAGGGCGAGGGGACGGACTCCGGCTCGTCCTGTGTCGTTACCTTCAGCCTTTAAACACGTCATTTGTATGTATGCCGCGGCGGTGCCTGTCAAGCGGTGCATGAAAGTTGTCAAGCCTTGTTGATTTTATGGCACGGCGTAGGCGTGTCCATAAATCCCGGGATATTCCTGCTGATCGATAACCTTCCCGGATCCATCGCATCTGATTAGGCTGAATGACGTTATGAGCAGTGCAGTACAACAGAGCCCCGGGCAGGTATTGATCCCTAAACTGCATTTCTCTGCTGAGGTTCAGACTCTTGTTGGAGAAGTAACAGAAATTAATGGTGATTTTCTGCTTGCCTCCGTAAACCGGTGCATATTCCCTTCGTTAGCTAATCTGCCAGGTTTCAGCATCAGACATGATCATCACTGTTCCTGTAACAAGTCTGTTAACCGAAGTATTCTCATTTCATTTGCAAAGCGGGAGTGGATTTGCATACCGTCCTCGGGCGTTCTGCGAGACTCTGTGAACCACAGACGGCGTCAAACAGGAGTCTTTGTGTTTGTTCTCCTCCCAGCCATAACACTACGACCCCTGATAGTTGACGTTAACGCTGATTATCCTATCGTGGCACCTGTTAGTGGGCGGGCTCTATCACGCAGGAAGTGAACACTTTGTCCTCCGAGCAGGAAACACGGGAAAACTTAATGACCTGAGGGAGACAAAACTGTGTTGGTTTTGAACCTGCAGTCCGATCATCTGATTCGTTCCTCTTTTCTCATATTTTCTCCCCTCTTTCTTTCCACACTACACGCAAGTGTTGTTAACTGCCGACTAAGAGCTATAATCATCCGGGGGGTGTTCGGCGCTTTAGATTACGGCGACCCAGGTGCCGCTCTCGCCGAGCCTCGCCGCTGTCATGACTGTAATCACGGCTCGCTCAGACGTGCGGGCGTTACAAATCGCTCAGATCGCTGCGCCGCTCAAAGTGCCTGGTTAAGAGATAACAGGTACGCAAAAGAAAGGCCCATTATTCGGGGACATCTGGCGTCGGCTCGGCGAAGCCGCTCGTCGGCGAGCAGGTTGTTCGCACGGTCCGTGTTGTCTTTTCCTTTCCGGTGTGTAGGCGGCAGACAGATAGGTGTGTGTGATTGCTTAATGGGGCTTTATTCAGGCTGCGCGTTGGAACTACCGCCGGCGTCTTCAGATGGATTCGACCTCACCGTAAGTTTCACCGACTCGCTGTAAGTTATAGGAGAAATAAACACTGGCCACACTTCAGAGATCATGTTGAACTGCTTAGCATTAATACGCCGTTATTCTTGATGCGGTTATCCATTAGCCGTCTGTGCAGTAAAAATCCAGGAATACTTAGCCATCTGCTCAGCGCAACATAAACTGTTTTGTGCTCGCTGTGTGAAGAAACTGAACACAATAAGCAGGGCAGGCTGGCTTCTGGACGACAGAAACAAACAAGCATTTGAACTTGTCATGTTGCCCACTTCACTCCATGTGCGCGAGCGTGGGCACAGATTGGACTCTCAGTTATGCAAACATGTCTCGGAGGCAAGAAAGCTGCCCGAGTGCGCAAGGTCAGCGCTGGCCGTCTCAGCGATTCGTCATCCGGCGACTTTCTTTGGGTTTGCTTCATTTCCAGATTCCCACCGGCGAGTGTCCGAGACAGTTTCACTCTCGGAGTTACGCCAGGGCGCAGGAGGAGGCGGCTAAAGCTAACGACATGGGGTTTAAGGAATGGCGGCGAGACAGAGGGAATACACAGGGTGGTAGAAATGATGCATGAGGGGTAAATGACGATCTTCATTCAAAATCCTGTCAGAACCTGAGCAAAGAGAGCAACAGCAAACAGACGTGATTCTGACGTGTAATAATGGCGGTTCTCACACTATTCTGTTCTTATCAATGTTCAGTCCAGCAGATGTGTAAATCAGGGAAGATTTTTAGTGTTCCCACTTGTTGGGTTAAATCATTTTCATGACATTCAAATTTTCTTCAGTGTAACTTCAACAGCAACTGCGTGCTGCTTCAAACGGAGAATCTTTTACCATCTAAGAACTCATCAGTCCATGAATCTGTGAAAGTGGAAAGAAAATCTCTGATACCGTTAGCCACGGTAAACTGTGAGGATAAGCCTGTCTCATTCTGTGTTTGATCGCACACACTCCCTTACTGACCCCTAGTGGTCATATTGAATGTGACAGAAGCAACTCAGAATATTTAACAGCTGCAGAAGTCTCATGCCTCATTTACACGGCATTGCTTCAGAAGAAATTGTATTGTTTTGTGTTTTTGTTTCAGAAAGGTTTTGCGTTCAGATATTAACGATTTGAAGACGATGTTCGTTTACATGGAAATGGCAGAAATGTTGAATACGATATACTAGTTAGCATATCAGGCCTTGAGTTGGTGCTGGAGAACCAGGACCAGGAGAATCTGGACTGGGAGTCACGACGCTCTGGAGGAACACATTGGGCCGATTGTCCGTTTACTGAGCATGAGCAGAATGATTCACTACTCTTGCTGTGCACATGTGCAGCGTTTCACAGAGATGGAGTGTTTTCTAAAAGTCATGTTTTCAGTAACTCCGACCACTGCTGTTGTTTACGGACACCCAAAACCCAACCAGTGTTTCCCATTTTTACTTGAGAATGTTGTTGGGTAAATAAAGTCGTAATGTTCTTTATACAACCGTTCACACTGATCCAAAAGACTGCGTACAGAACATTTCAACTTTTCTCTTCTCCTGGGTTGAAGCCCTCTGTATATAGCTACGTATGTATGTATATAATGGAATGCATCTATTTGACTGACGTTTATTCATTGTGTTACTCAAGCACGTTTTGTGAAAGAGCCTTGAGATGTGGAAGAACACCTGTTTTACCAACTTATTAGCACCATAGGAAAGTACAGAAAATCCTGCATTGGGCCAAAATTCATGGCATGGCGAGAGGAAAATGAGCGAGTGCCATTCAGCTTCATAACAACACGTGTAGTGAATTCCTGGGAAGCAGCAGCAGCAGGCTCCTGAGCCTTTTGGATTTCCTTGCAGAGAAATCTCACTCCGCCTCGTGATGACTTTTCGCTCGGTCGCGATGGTTTAACTTGCAGACGCCGCTGCGAGTCGTTCCGTCTTTATCTCCGCCGTGATTGCTCCTCAGCTTGAAGCGCCGCAACGAGCGCGGCTTCTATTTGTATCCCGACTGACACCAATTCAGAGTGAAAAACGCTTCAAAGCACTTTGCATCCGTTGAAAAAGAGACAGCAGATTACGACTGATGTTGGGCAGTAATTGATGTGCAAACACTCACAGCTCAAGTAGCCTACGAGCGCACGGTTGATTGAACTCAGTGTATTCGCAATTAGAAAGCTATGTTTGTGATTATGTCCTCCAAACAACAGAAAAGCCAAAAAGTGAGATATTTGTGGCCCGTAAACAAACAACAGGGATGTTTTCGCAGCAGCAGCAGCGCCGCTCAGATTCAACCCACAGCGTGTTTGTCTGTAAAATCTGGCTCCCTCCAGTATCTGCCTGCCCTCTGACCCGCTCAGCGCTGGCTGGCTTCAGCCCGAGACCACCCTCGTCTCTCGGTGGGCGTGCGGACGCGACGCTGCACCTGTCGCCGGCCCGGCCGGCGGAGGCGGAGGCGGCGCGGGTCAGCTGGCTCGGCTCAGCGGCTCGGTGATTAGAGGAGGAAGTCGGTGATAAGAGCAGAAATGTCACCTTGGGCTCTGCTGCGCAGAAAACTCATAAACCCTGGACCGAGGACACACACACACACACACACACACACACACACACACACACACACACACACACACCACACACACACACACAGTAAAACTAAGCTTTATGATTGGATGTCTAACAGCCTCCCTTGGTGAGTTATGAAAACACAGCTGGGAGTTTGTGAGACAATAGATCAGAAAAAAACAAAACTCCGGGAACTTTTTAGTCCACAGGATGAAGAAAATCTGCATCGACTCCAAACATTCAGCTCGTTCTGATATAAACAACGATCAGTTTTCATCATAGTGAATGTTGGAATACTCAAGACTGTCATTTTCAAATACTTTAAGGTTTCAGGCTCTTAAGATCTTGGTCTCTCGGGTTCGGTGGTCTTGGTTTTGGTCTTAGTCTGGAGATGCTTTGGTCTTGCTCTTGACTGGGGTTCAGTGGTCTTAACTACTTTTCGTCAGAAAGTTTTGTTTTCAATGAAAGGTTTCCAAACTCAAAGAGAAATCGTGTGATGAGGTCTGACTGTTTAAGTCAACCATTCTTTAACCAAATGGCACATGGGTAATAGGAGTAAACCACCCGTCAGTCAAATGTCACATGATTTGTGAATCCACCCAGTCAACAATCACAACAATCATCACCAAATGATACACTGTGTTTGCTGGTTGGTACAGTTAAACTCACTAACATCCAGGTTCTGACCTGGGATGGTGGAGCTGGAGAAGTGAGCTGAATTTACAAATCCAATTCTGGCAACATCCTTCGCCTATTTGTTCGGCTTTATGGTGGCTATAACCCAGTATTTCACCATAAAAACGAACAAAATATGTGAGCGCAGCATCTGGTAGTAACGAACCAACAAGCCTCCCTCTGGTTTATGGAGCTTCGGGAACGTTGCCTTCATTCAGCCACACGGTGTGTAAATTCACTCTTCAGTTCGCCCAGCATCTTCAGACATAACATCCAGAATGAGGCTTTTATTCTCCTTTACTGGGAGGTTTCTGCAGACCGTCCACCGAGCAGCGGGCTGAAACTTTCAGGGATTAGCTGCAGAAATTTATGCAGGTTTTTGGCAGCCGAGGTGCCGATTTCTCCCGCGGAGGGCGAGTGGAGAGAGTTAACGTCGGGCGAATGCTGGACTTCCTCTGGGAAAATGAGGTGGTAAACGTGTGTGTGAGCAGATATCATTTCATCCGGCAGTGGGACGGTTGTTGCTGCTGTTTGGTTCACACACACACACACTCACACACACGCAGGTGATATGTTGTCTGCTGCTGATAAGAGCCGCGCTGACTCAACCTCCTGCTCCCTCTCTCAAGGTCACGGGTCGGCCGGCAACGGCAGACACAGCTGCCTCTCTCCGCCGACCTCCCGCCGCTCCTGTGAAACACACACTTCCTCTTTTGCATGAGATAATCTCGGTGATTGTTACTCTGCGAGTGTGTTCTGCAGGCAGGGAGATGCAAATGGAGATGACGTGGAGTTGGAAGCAAATGCTGGAAAGCGATGTGTTTTTACTGGAAACGTGGCGGTAAACGGGTCTGAAACACAACGTAAAGAGTGACGGCTGGATCCCAGGAGGATCAGTGTGAGTGTGTATGAGGTGAGACTGTTCAGCCTCTGCTGGATTTTCTCTCTCGGTCTGTGTTTCTTCCTCTGTTCGCACCAGGAAAATGTCTGCAGCAGCTCTGACCCGAGGCTGCGTTCCTATCCAGAGGCCATTAAACGCTCCGGCGCTTCTTAAACACTTGCAATTAAAAGTTGTTTTTGTCCTGTTTTTTGCTTTCACCCGTCTGATAGATTTAAAATCTGGTTCGGTTTTGCCTTAGAAACGCTTTCTTCAGGGTCGTTCTTGAGAAACCAGCTGATGTCGGGTCAGACTGAGCGGCCAGCGCCGCCCTGCTGGAGGCGAGACGCTGCGAGCCGAACAGCCAGCTGGAGTCAGCTCGGCTCTGAACGCAGCCAGCAGAGTTCACGTCAGTTTGAGACGAAGTCCCGACTCAATGTGTCTGATTGCAGACAGCCGCTTGAACAAATACGACGGGGAAATCAGATTAGTTCCCCCCTTTGACTGCTCCTGTATGTTTGTTTTTGTGCTGTTTGCCTTCGTTAACAAGCCGGGCGTCTGTACAGCTTCCCGGAAAGCAGAGACAGAGATCTGGTCGTCAGAGGGAGGCGGTCATGACGAGGGGAGATTTAACTGATTATACCGAAATGTGATCGAGAGTGTGGATGGATGTTCACTGAATAGAGTCGAGTTACATTCATGATGTTTGCTTTAAAAGAAGGCAGAGTATACCCACGTCTCCAGGGAACACCACACCACTGCTGGATATGCTGGAGAATATGTGACTTTATGCTGAGTTTGGATATTTTCTGTAAATCTGACAGGAGGTGGTGAAATTTGAAATGTATTCATTGTTACCAGTTTTGTGGGCTTCTGCTGGAAACTTGTAAGAACTGGTCGGGTTTACATTCTGCCTTTATGAAGCTCAGTCTGTGAGTCAAAGACAGTATTAACAGACGTAGCAGCATTCAGTCTCATACAGTGACATCTAGTGGCCGCGGGTTGTATGTACCCGTACAGTAAAGTGCATTGTTACTTAAATTAAAAAAAAAAGGTGTGATGTACAGTCAATAAGATATCGTAATTCAATGTAATCATTGTTTATCGGCTTGTATTCTTAGCAACAGTGTTGGAAAATTAGAAATTTTGGCGAAACGTTCCAAATCGCCTTGACACAATTTTTCTTTGTCAAAACAGTAAAAATTGTACTTTCTGGTGTTATTAAGTCCTCGTAACTGTGCGTAGTGTCAGGAAGTAGCTAAAGGTTAGCTCTCGTACTTGATATCGGTGCATCGATCATGATTTTGCCGTCACTGTTGCTGTTGCTGAAGCCCTTCCAGGTACCAGGCGCTCGCCGAGAGCCGCCGCTGACCTGACATTCACTGAAACCTGCGTGAAAACGTGACCTTTGGTCCTCCAGAGGCAGGTCAGACCTGACATTTCCCCCTCGCAGTGCTCTCCAATTACCGCTAATCTGCGCCGCCGGGCGCGGCGGGAGGCCGCCGCTGCTCGGGCTGAGCGCACATCGCTCAGTCTGCTGGAACGTGAAGGCACAGCGAGGCGCGGTGACTCAGCACCCGGCGTAACGGCGGCGGCGGCGGCGGCGGCGGCAGCTGCTCGCAGCCCACAGGTAGGCCGGGAACACGGCCAGACTTTGTGTCTGTGAAACTGAGACGAGAACAAACAATGAGAGGAGAAAAAAAAAACAAACTGCCCCGGGACTCGGCTTTCTTTGTTGTTTCATGTCTACAACTTCTTTTCCTCATGACCTCCCTCATAAAAAAATAAAAAATAAAAAATATGACGGTGATAAAGGCTGACATTTTCATATGAATAACCATCTGTTGACACAACACAGCCGCTCCTCAGAACAGGTTTATGTGTTGCAGTAAATCTCCCAGCAGTGTTATGATCCTGCTGAAGCCTTTAACAGGAATCTGTCATTATTACCTGCATTACTTCTCAAGCCCACCCAGGAACATGAATGACAGAACACATCCAGAAACACTGGAATAACATAAACAGTCTCCTCTGGATTGTTTTGATAAACTTGAACCTGCTCCTTCTGGGCTGCTGCCTGTGGAGTCTGCATGTTCTACCTGAGCTGTTCAATCTATTGGTGATTATTTTAAAGTTCCGGGTCTCCACATCTTCATTTCATTTTCTCCTCCTGAAGTTTCGTTCCTCCCTCCCCTCTCATTTCTAGCCTTCCTCTTCTCACCTCTCTTATTCCTCCATCCCTCTTCCACCCTTCGCTGCCTTTTTTTTTTCTCTTCTTTTTTTTTTTAACTCTATCACTTACTTCCTCTCTTCAGTCCCTCCTCTATTCGTCTCCCTCCCGGCCTCTCATCCCTCCCGTCAACCATGTAATTTTTCTCCTCTTAGCCTTTCTCTCCCCTCGTCCCTTTTCCTCATTTCTCCCTCCTCCCTGCATTTCCCCCTCCTGTCTTCTTCCCTTCCTTCCATCTCATGTCACTCTTCCTCCTCCTCCTCCTCCTCCTCCTCTCTCCTGCACCGTTGTTCTGAAGGACAATGACGGTGTTCTCGGCCGCCTTGGGAAAATGTTTGTGACGCTCCGGAGCGCCGGAGCGGCGAGGAAGAGGCCGAAGAGACGGACGGAGCGGGAAGGGGCGAGAGGCTTCTCTCAATGTCACCCTGTAATCCAACACACTCCATCACCCCCCCCCCCCCCCCCCCCCACCTCTTAATATTCCACGGCTCCCTCCAGCAGACAGGTACGGGCATTTTTCTCCCAGGAACGATACTGTCACATTTATGAATGTTCCCGGGGCTGCGGGGCGGCGAGCGGGGAAGCGGCCGAGCCGCTGAATATAAATGTTGTGCTTGTCAGCGTGAGGCTGAGGCCTCGTCCCCCCGCCGCCGCGGATTGAGTTATAGCCGGAGACCAGGCGGCTCAGTAGACCCCCCCACACCTGGATTTACCTGTCTGGGACCAGAACCGATCGTTAGGAGTCTAATTCCCATCAATAGTGACAATTCTGTCACTTTATACCAGATGAAAATCTTCACGTCAATCATTAAGCTTATACACTATTTATGTGGTTTTGCTAATTTATCTGTTTTAGCTTTTGTAGCTACTTTTAAGAGTTTGAATCTTAATAGTTTGGATTCTTATAATCAGAGTTGATTGTTATAATTACAGTTTGAATCTTTATAGCCTATTTTAAATGATTCAGCTAGTTTTCTTCTTTTAATTATTTTGGATTTTTGACAATTTTTTCGTCATCTTAACAATTTTAAAAGATTTTTTTTTGCTCCATTCTTGACAATTTCAAATAATCATTTTTTTTATTTTTTTTTTATTTTTAGCCAATCCTCCTTCTGACACTTTTCCAAAATCAAAATAACAATTCGATGAAAATTGTCCTATAGGGCTGAATATCACGTATAATCCTGACTTTGATGTCAACATGAAAAATGACACAGTGAATGACGTTTCAATGCGCAGTCCATTCAAACTTTTCAAATGTGGAGGCAGGAGGAAGAACACTGTTTTTTGAAATAACTATCAAAGCAAAGAGACTTTAACATCGTCTGCATACGTGTTGATAATAATGATACGTGTTGACAAACACAAAGAAAGTTTGCATGTTCCCACTGGTTTTTCATGGATTATAAATTGTGAGTGTGTCTGTAGGTGTTTTCCGTCTCCAGGGTCTGATCTGCCCTCCAGGTCCCTCGGCAGCCTCAGTTTCATAACGCCTTATGGAGGACGGATGAATAGAAGTTCCTGTGAGGATATTTTGTTTTTCACTGTGAAACTCAGCCGAGACAATTGAAAATGCTTATTTTTCGCTTCTGAATGAGATTCAGTTGAATAGCTTCCTGAATGCACTGAAGATTCAGTCTGTAAGGGCACATGTCCATGATATTAATGCTGACAGTGTGAAATTAAGAAATCGTACACACCCTCAGCCCCCATCTTTGATACATTCTCTGTTATTTCTGCTTCCTCAGACTCAAAAAAACTGAAGAAATCCAGCTCTCAGCGCTCCTGTCTGCTCTAAAATCTTCCTTTTTTTTGAGTCTCCGCTTGCTGTAACCTTTTGAAACAATAATGACTGGAAATGGAAATGGCGTTTCTCCCTCCCAATCCGAACACTCGGGAGCCGGAGACGCTCGGAGTCGTCTGCATCGCAAACCCCGAATGTATAATTTATCAGCTCTTCTGGAAGCTTTTCTGAAACTCTGTACGTGGTTTTTAAAGACGTTCTGATGGAGTGAAACCAGAAAAACCGATGTGGGGAGCAGAAAACTCACTCTTCGCAGCTTCTGGGCTTTGTGGCTCCGGCGGCGTGGAGGACGAACGGAGGCGGGTTCCGCCGCTCTGGGCTTCGCCGCGTCGCGCGCCGCCGCCACATTTTTCAGTAAATGAGCTCCGGGCTTCACTCCTGGCTGCGAGCGTGTGATCAGGATGAAGCCGGCACACGGGGGAAACAGAGACGAGTCATTTATTATTGATGATCCGATCCTTGTGAAGATGCCCTAAATAGACTCGCGCGGTTGCATAAGATGCGCCGAGGCTTCGGCAGCTTTTGTGAATGAGAGGAACAGCGGCGTAACGCCGTCTGACGCCTTCCCTGCAAAACCTCCTGGCTTTCAACAGACACATCCAGGACGGCTGCAAGCCCAAGATCTGCAATAGTCCTCTGCGCTTGTTTCACCAAAGCAGAACTTTCTTCTGAAGAAGAGTAAAAAAAAATAACAAACCTCTGCTCAAGCCTCAGTCTGAAAGACCCGACGTCGCCTGCAGTGTGAGGATAAATGCCTGAAAGTGGCTCCCACTGCTGCAAAACACTGTGGAAAACTTAATGTAACAGGTTTAAGCTCCAGCAGCAGGACCGGAGGATGTAGAACAAACGCCACACGTCGCTCTCCTGTGAAGACCAGCACGAAATCTTAAATTTTGAACTTCTCAACAGTCAGAGTCCATCACATCTTGAAAAGCTGTTAGTAACACACTCATGCAAATAGCTTCCCCTTCCTCTTCCTTTGGCAATTTGATGGTGGCAAACTAAAAAAAAAACTAACTGTGATTAAAATCAAAGGAAATGAGTGATTTTTATTCATGTTTACACAGGAAACGATCTGCTAAACGATATTGGTTCCCCAATTCAATGAAGTTCATTATGTCTTGAGTTTGTTGAACGTATCCTGATTTGTTGTTTCAGTAAAGTAGGGTTTTAAAACACACTTTTGACACGTGTCAAGTCAAAACACTAATAAAAGCTGCGGTGAGCCAGTTGAACAAACGTCTCTCAGTAAGAGAAGCGTCTCTGCTGAAGGCTCAGCCGGTTTTCCTCCAAAAAACAGACACAGACGTTAACCCACTGGACCGCTGTGTGTTAATCTGTTACCTACGAGCTTCAAGACGTGCCCAAAATTCCACATTCATGAGAGCAATGCTCACTCTGATCACGTTATTTGACGCTTTTATTCATCATTTTGGTCCCAAAGTGTCTCTAATGTGATCCAAGCTGACGGTTAGATGTACACTTTGTTGGAGAAGTGCTGTTAAACTGAAGATGTGAGCTACACACACACACCACACACACACACACAACACCCACACACACACATCACACAACAACCACAACAACTGCGCTCATCGCTGTGGATGAATCCGTCTCTCAGAGCAGTTCTTTTTTCACACACCAGTCAGTCGGGAGTTTGACTCAGTCTCTGCTCTGAAGTTTCAAACTTTCCCTTTCATGAAGTTAAAAGAGCTCCGGGGCCTCCGAGGGCCGGTTTTTTTAAAATAAAGCTGCTGTAGATTTAGACGCCTGGCATGAGTTTCTCTCCCTTTCTCTGACAGGAGAACTTGAAGTCAGTGATCTGCGTCTGCGAAGCGCCCTCAGGTCTGCAGCAGGTGAGTTTTAGAAAACGCTCCTTCTCCGTTCTGTGAAGGGAATCAAGCCGACGACCCAAAGAGACAGAACCATGTGAGAATGAGAATACATTTTAAACTTCACATGAAAATAAAGGCTGCAGCCAGCGCCTCCTCCTCCTCCTCCTCCTCCTCCTCCTGTGTTTGGTCCTGATTCTTTTCCTTGATTCTCGGTCAATATGATCAATGATGTAACTAAATAACAGTCTGTTGGTTAATTTCGGCTTGCGTATGAGGGTTCGAATCCCTTCTGACTTAAACTCTTTTCACCTGTCGAGTCATCCTGAGCGACACAGGAAGCGTCCCGGATTTCAGTACCTTCAGACAGTTATTATTCCCCTCATACAGCTGATGTCTGAAGCGTTATTTACAGCAGAACACGTTTCCACACGGCGGATTAAGGCTGAGTTTAAGCAGGTGATGGGAGAGTAGAGGACGGTGGTGTGTGTGTGTGTGTGTGTGTGTGTGTGGTGTGTGTGTGTGTGTGTGTGTGTGTGTGTGACCGCCTGGAGTCACTGACAGGCTGCATGGCGTTCGCAGCTGTTTTCATTACGTGCAGCAGGTTTGATCTGCAGATGTTTTGTTTGGAGCCTCCTCTAATCAGCCTGTTTCCCGTCTGATCAGACTCTTTAATTCCCACCTCAGCCTCTAGAAACGTACGGGTGAAACAGCCTGTAACCGACAACAAAAACATCTTTTATACACTGTTTTATATTAATTTACCACCTACATTAAGAAAAAATTACAACAAAAAAGGATGCAGTCAAAACTGTTGAATTTATTTGCAGCTACACGTCTCAAAAAGTTGCGACAGGAGATGTTTTCTCTGACTTTATACTAAAGAATCTCAGATCTACTGCTCCTTCAGGTGATCCAGAGTTTCCCCGTCCTCTCAGATTCCTCCGGTTTCCGCTGGCCTACCTTGTCTCACAGCGTGTCTTCACCGGACCGCCGCTGGTACTTTTCCAACGGCCGTCGGTTTCCACAGCAACCGGGGACGGAGGGAGTCTGCGGGCCTGACGGCGCCGGGCGGCCGGGATGCCGGCGAGGTCGGAGAGGACCGGCGGGGAGCAGAGGAACGGCTCAGCGTCTCTTCAGTCTGAGACGCTGCGGCTTTCAAGGCAGATTAGACTGACGGCTCGGGAGGGAAACCACCAACAAATCAGCCACCGGCGGCTCGGAGCGCCGCCGCTCGGCTGATTATCGGAGCGAGTCGGGCGCCACGGGGGCCGTTTCTCCTAACCGCCATTCTCAGAGCAGCGATTTGTTTCGATAAATGATCATTTGAGTCGACAGCTCCTTCAATCCAAACCCGTCAAACGGCTGGAGCGGCAGGAACGCCGTTCCTGAGCCCCACAGGTGAACCTGCAAATTAACAGGACAATAAGAGCGATTCTCATCTGGTGATTCTTACTCAGGCTCCGTTAATACGACAAGGTTTTAAGAGAAAACTTGTTTGTATTTCAGGAAAAGTTTTGAGTTGACAGCAGCCTTACACTGGCTTTGTTTACACGTTTAATTCCAAATAAAAATGAATTCTGCCTTGAAACTGCCTTCGTAATGAAAATGATTATTCCGAATTAAACTTAATTCTGATTTTAAAACTGAATTAAATCATTCCTCCATCATGTAACCTTCAGTCCACTTTAACTTGTCCTGTTGTGACGACGCACATATTCCAAGATGGCCGCCCGGAGCAAGCGCTGACTTGAACGGAGAACTTAGAAGAGATGGATATCATGAAAAGAGTGGATGATGGAAGCATAACAATGCAGACCTTTTTAAAACTGCAGCATAAAAGTTAATCGAAAAAAAAGAAGACACAGGAAGTGGAGTTTGTTTACTTCCTGTAGACGTGAACGTGTCATTTCCTCCTCCTGTCCAATCAGAACCCTTCACAACCCCCAGAGCTTAAGAGTAATTAAATATCAGCAAATTAAAAAAACCAAACATTATGTAACCTTAACACTGCCACCAACAACCCTTTTAAAAGTTCTGGATAACCGATGAAGCAGCTGCCAAACACTCACGGGACCGCTCACCTCCATGATTATTCTCTAATATCCTCACAGTGCCCACATCAGAAATTGCCTTTATGTTCCTCAAAAGTTTAATAGAACAAAGTTGAATTATTTGGAATCGGTACAATGAGAAAACCACTTTATAAGTTTGATTCTCTGCAGCTTCTCCAGCATTCAGCGTGCGTAATTACAAAACTCACCCTGTAATTTAACTGTTCGTAGTGATCTTTCACAGCTGCGGTCCCTCTACAATTAACTTTTGCCTCAGTGTTCAGTCATGTCACAGAATTTTAAAAACGCTGCGACCTACAATAGAGACATTATGTTACTTTATGGAATAAAAATGTACTTTTTGTCGTTTTTTTCCCTCCTGCAGGCTGCCTTAGCCTTCAGTTGAGCTGGTTTTAAATAGAACTAATACTTTTCTAATCAAACCTGCTGTTTCTGAACTTCTCTTTCCCTCTGGTGTTCTTCTTATCATGAGACAGTTCTCATGCGTTCTCACATAGGAGCTAATCACTGAGACTTGCCTTTTGCATTCACACAAGTTCGGAATGTGAAGTGAATAAAGAATATCTCTGTAGAAACGCCTTGAAATGACTGCGGTGATGATTGGTTCTACAGAAATGGAAGTTAACTGATGGATGGATCATGGGTGGATGGATGGATGGATGGATGGATGGAGGGATGGACAGACGGATGGATGGATGATGGATGGATGGATGATGGATGGATGAGGGATGGATGATAGATGGATGATAGATGTTGGATTATTGGATGATGGATGGATCATGGATGTTGAATGAATGGATGATACATGGATGGATGGATGGATGTATGATGGATGGATGATGGATGGTGGATGGATGATGGATGGATGATGGATGGATGGGATGATGGATGGATGATGGATGGATGATGGATGGGATGGATGGATGGATGGATGGCATGAGGGATGGATGGATGTTTATGATGGATGGATGATGGGAGGGATGGATGATGGATGTGATGATGGATCATGAATGTGCATGATGGAGTGATGGTTGATGATGGATGGCAGGTATGATGGATGTTGATGGATGGATGATCGGATGGAGATTGATGATGATGGATGGATGTGGATGGATGGATGGATCATGATGATGATGAATGGATGGATGGATGATGGATGATGATGGATGGATGATAGATGGATGGATGATGGATGGATGGATGTATGATGGATGTATGATGGATGTATGATGGATGGTCATGAATGATGACTGATGTGATGGATGGATGGAGGATGGATGGATGATGGATGATGGATGTATGATGGATGGATCATGAATGATGACTGAATGGATGATGGATGATGGATGGTGGATGATGGATGGATGATGGATGGATGGATGATGGATGATGATATGGATGGATGGATGATGGATGGAGATGATGGGATGGATGATGGATGGATGATGGATTGGATGGATGGATTGGAGGATGGATGGATGATGGATGTGGATGGATGGATGGATGATGATGGATGGATGGATGATGGAAGGATGGATGATGGATGGAGTGGATGGATGCTGGATGATGGATGATGGATGGATGAGGGATAGGGATGGATGATGGATGGATTGGATGGATGGATGATGGATGGATGGATGATGGATGGATGATGGATGGATGGATGATGGATGGATGGATGATGGATGGATGATGGATGGATGGAGATGATGGATGGATGATGGTGGATGATGGATGGATGGATGATGGATGGATGATGATGGATGGATGATGGATGGATGGATGATGGATAGCTAGTCAAGCCATTCGGTGCTGAGATCATTCTCTTTCCCGCCTTCGATCACAGCTGATTGTCGCCGACGGCAGTTTTTCGCTCTGTAGTGGAAATAATTCACTCTGCAGACAAACAGCCTCCTATCAGCTGAAAATAAACCAATCAGACGCAGATATTCTGGGCAGTTTCACAACCACGCCAATGCAAATGAAGACCGTCTCCAAGGAAATGGTTCTGAGTTTATTATTTAGCACTCAACAAAAAAAAAAAATAATAATAATAATGGCGAACGGAGGGAAAGAAGCCAGGAGGGCTTGAACAAAAGGTTCCACTCCTTTATTCTCACGAAGGAACAGTTTATTTTCCCTTTTCTAACATTTGAAGATCAGGGTGGATGGATGTCATCTGTCAGATTTAGATTTTCTGTGGTTTCGTTACAGAAACACCAACAGCGCCAACTCCTGGCCTGGCATGCTAACTACAGAGCTTTCAGCCATTACGCTGTTTCAGTGTAAACGGACGTCGCTTTCAAGACGCTGCTCCAGAAGTGTGTAAACAGGTCTTCAGTAGTGAACATGACAAGGAAGGTGAGGCGAACAGAGTCACTGCAGGAAAACCTCGTCCTGCGGCACAAGCAGCGATCCCACCCCCAATCCCCCCCCCCCGCCCAATCCCCCACAACCGCCCCCCTGCTCGGGCCTCCAGACCGGTTGTGTTTTTACATGAAGAGGAAGTGAAGGCAACATGTGACAGCCAGCGGCCTGCAGGCAGCTGTCAGAGAGCAGCGCCATCCACGTCAGAATTAGATCAGACGGAGGCAGCACACACACACACACACACACACACACACACACACACACACACACACGTGCTCAGAGAAGAAAGGAAGCAGAAGGCCAGTTCGAGCCATTTCCTCTCATGCTGAGTGGGCTAATTGGGAAGTAAAGTCGTTAATCTGTTCCCCGGCTCTGGTTGCACCTTCTATAAACAGTCCTCTCCGAGTGTGTGTGTGTGTGTGTGTGTGTGTGTGTGTGTGTGTGTGTGTGTGTGTGTGTGTGTGTGTGTGTGTGTGTGTGTCTGTGTGTGTGTGGTGTGTCGGTGTGTGTGCGTGTGTGTGCGCTCACACGTTTTGTATTTCCACTACAGCTGTCTCTATCCATCACTACCAACCAGGCGTTTGTGTTGGCTGGTAGCGGGGGAGCGTGCAGCGCTTGACAGGTGGGGGGGGGGGTGAGAGAGGGAGGGAGAGAGAACGAAAGAGAGAGAGAGAGACACACGCAGAGATCTGAGGAACACCTCTGCGGCTGGAGCGCTTGGCGGGAACGTAACCCGCGGCGCTGGAACACCGGCTCACAGCACTTTGCTGGCAGTCAGGAATACAGCCTGATGCATCACGGATCGGCGCCGCGATCCCCGAGGCCGGCGCCGGCGCTCGGTTCGGGCGTCTTTAAAGGGCCTCCTCCAGCTTTCTATTGAGGGATCCATCATTTAGTTACTGCTATCTGTGCGGCGGTCAGCCGGGGCCGCCGATCGATATTTCTCCACGGCCGTCCTCGGAGCAGGAAGGCAGGCCGGGTAATGCAATAAAGGAGTGGTTTGTCGACTCTTTCATCTCTGCTTTTGTCAAATGTGATCAAACTCAGTGGCCGGGAGATAAAGGAGTGGAGACGGGCTTTAACGGGTGTGTAACACGGCCTATTCATTTAGAGAGGAGCCTCAGCAGCTGCACGCCGCCAGAGCGCCAACACGGCCCCGTAAAAACCACGGGAAAGGAGGGGAAGTCTGTTACAGGCGACATGTCTTTAGAAGCAAATGCAGCTTAAATTTAATAAGATGAGACAAACTCACGTAGGACATCCTCTCAATCTTCATGAAAACATATGGAAATGTGGAACTGTCCCTCAAAAAGCAGGGCATCTTCAAGTCTTGATAGTTGAATTAAATAAATGAAAAGAGAACCAGCAGATCCTTAAAATCCGTCTCTCCTGATAGGAACTGCTCCCTGACAGGAGCTCCTTGTTTACCGCTGTGTAAAAGAACTCCCCTGTATGATTATAAGCCGGGGAAGGTTCATTTATCTTGTCGGCAGAGTGGAGACAGTCCTGCTATTATTTTATTTTTGTCTTTTATATTCAGAAAGTGCAGATAAGAGAAGCGAGTGTAATGAGACGATCTGGAGCCGCTTCCTGTTCCAGCCCGCCATCAGCCGGCTCGTCTCCCGCTCCCTAAAAGCCGGCAGCGAGCGGCATGTGTTTACGGCGGCTGTCAGCCGGAGTCATAAAACATGTGGACGGCAGGTGTCCCCCGCCGCGGCGGCCTGGACGCCACACCGCCCAACACGTGTCGACGCACAGGAACCAGACCGGCTTGTGTTGTCACACGTCAGAAATCAGAGCGAAATGTTTCAATGATCTCCAGAAGCGGGAAAATCCCGTCAGATTCACCGAGAAGCCGAGTGCACGGCGCGGTGACTCACGCTTTGATCAGCCAGGAACCTGCCGCTGCTTCACGGCCCTCGTTAGATCCAGATCTAATTGGGGGGGGGGGGGGGGGGGGGGGGGGGGGGGGGCGTTGACAACGTGGAAGGATGTGGTCAGCGGCGCCCTGGTGTGCGGTTTGGTTTCTGGGAAGCGGCTGACAGTAACGCTGGGTGACTGCTGCAGAGTGGGGCTGTGTGGGGGGGGGGGGGGGGGGGGGGGCGGCACGTCTGGAGAGAAGATACACAAAGTTCCTCCAGGAGGACGAAGGGCCGTTCACACGACAACGCTTCAGGAGAAAACGCAGAGTCACGTCCGACAGATGAGCTGTTCTTTGCCTGAGATCTCATTTTACTGAACATTAAACGGTTTCTGTTCACTTCTGAAGTGTTGAAGGAGATCAGCGTACCAGTGGAGTGGATTCACCAGGAAGCAAACTCAACAGGACAGGAAACATAAACACAGAATTTCTAAAAGACTCAGAGTTTCTGCACATTTAAATTCCTCAATATTAATAATAAGCTTTTATTTACAATCAAACAAAAAGGTTTTGCCAAATCACACTTGGGCCAGAAGAAGAAGAAGAAGAAGAAAAACCCAAGGATTTTAAAGAAAACAACTTCTCAGTTGTTTTCTGGATTGTGGACACTTAAAGTTGGGTTGATTTAAATTATGTCTCATTTAGAAAGTCTGCTTTTCATTCGCAGTAAAACTGCAGCGTTTTTCAGTGAAGGAAACAGATGGAGCATAGAATTCTGAATTTGTGCCACTTTTTACGCTTGAAAATGTTTTATTAGCCGCTAATGATGTGAACTGAAAGATGACTGAAAACAGCCGGATTGGATTTATGACTTATTCAACTTTTACTCAAAGTATATTTTAGATGAGGAAGTTTTCGGCTTTTTATCAACAATTTAACAGGACAGAAGCATGAGCCTGATATGCTGATTAATCACCGCTGACACTTAGACAGGCTGCAGGATTTATTTCCATGTTTGTACTGAAAGCAGGAAGTGAAGGTGAAGTTGAGGAGCTCATTAAATATATCATTTACCTTCACTGAGTCATTTCATTCAACTTGATATTACAGCAAGTTACTTCAGTATCTAATCACACCCATCTATCTGTTATTGCTTCTCGATCCATGTGTTTTATTATGAGAATTCAGGAGGTCTGGAATGTCTTGCATGTGAGTTTAGAGTCAAAAGCTCACATTGTGTGTGAGCTGATGTGTCTTCTTTCCTTAGAATTTAGCTTTGCCTTTTCTGCAACGTAGCTGCTGCGCATTAATTTGAAGAGCCGTTTCCTTTCTTCTGCTCTTTCATTTTGACGTTCAGATGGGATTCAACGCAGCGTTTCGTAGCTGTGTGTTGATTTTCAGCTCAGTTCGTTAAACGCTGAATAAAACTGGTGAATACTCTGAATTAAAAAAAAAAACCTCCTGAGAATAACTTTCTCCATAATTGAGGGCTCACCTGCACCAAAGCTTCCCTCTGAAAACAAATCTGCTCCAGAAGGAATCGCCCTTCTGTCTGGCTGACAGCTCTTCAGAGAAACTTCAGCATTTCTATTAAACGAGGTGATTTCTTTCGGCGGTTTCTCTTGCTGCTGTGCAGCCGCGGCCTGCTGCCGCCAGTGAGGAGCTGCCTGCAGTTCATTACGGCTCCGGCAGCTCGGCTTAGCCCTGAGCGCTAGCCGCTGATGCTACGGAGACGTTAATCACCAAAACCAGCCGCATTCAGCGCTCAGTCAGTCACACACACACACACACACACACACACACACACACACACGTCTCAGAGCTGCTGGTGTTTGGTGGATTTCAGAGGCGGTCCAGACACGGCTTATCCAGCAGGTCCAGAATGTTCCAGAAACATCCTCCCTCGCTGGAACCTGTTAGCGGAGAAACGGCATTGTTTTCAAACGTCACTTTTGCCATTTGAAATGATTGTGTGACACACTGTTCTTATTTCAGGCTGGATGTTTATTCTGTGCCCCTCGTCTGTTTCCTCCGCGACTCCTGACGTCAGGTCTCACTTTCCAATCTATCATATTCACTGATAAACGATTTAGCAGAGCTCGGTTTATCTGAAGGTGACCTCCTCCTCTCACTCTCTGCTCTTATCAGCCTTCCAGCGGACAGGATCGTCTTTCAGCCTCCGAGCTGCCAGCCAAAGAGAGAGATGTCACTGCTTTCTCTTTTTAAATCTCATTTCAAGATATTCGGTGGGAGTGTTTCGGATTCACGCTCGCCAAATAAAGCTCAGCAGGGCCCTGCAGTTACACACCAGGTCCTGATTTCATCTCTGATCAAAGACGTGCTGAAGAAGTCCTGATAAAAGCCAGAAAGCTCAAAGCTCCGAACATTCACAGATAAATTAGATCGTTGATGATGCAAAGATTTCAGCAGTTCAGTTCTTTTGCTTATCGAAAATTCAATTGATGCTGTTTTGATAAGAAGAGCTAAAACTTTCTTCACTGCTCAAACTCACCTAGAACCATGTTGTTGTGGTCAGGGTCAAAAAGTGAGACAGTGGACTCAAACTACAAAATGGGATGTCCTTCACAATGAGAGATGCTAGTTGAGGTGGTTTCAGCTCTGATCTCATCTCTAAATGAAGGATCCAACAGGACAACATCATCTGCATAAGGTGGAGATTCCACACCTGGTTCCTCTTCGTGATGCTCTCCTGGCCTCCATTGTGCCCAGAACCAAAAGAGCAGCAGCTCTGGACTCACCAACGAACAAACCTGTCTCTGATTCTGTTGAACATGCCAGAGTGAACCCCAAACGAACAGGAGCTGAAAGAATAAAAACCTGTGCAACATTTCTGAAATGCTGCAGCCGTGCATGTGCAGATAGTTCTTATGCACACATGCATTTAATTTAACATTTCTTGAGGAAATTTCCAGTTTTTCATCTCAGATCTTACTGAAATTTAAGTATTTCTTTTTCATTTACATTAAAACTGAGGGAAAACTGTTTTTACTGGATTCACTATTGCAGCTCCTCACAGATCTGTGTTCCCTGAAATGAACTGAACTGCAGTATGAGTCGTGCATAGAGCCGCTCAGTATCAGTAAAACTGTTGGTATGTGATCATATTGTCAAGTGTTGAAATCATTATGGCTTCTGATAAAATAAACTGAAGCTGCCTATAAAAATAACTCCAATGCTAGTTAAGCCAGAACTTGGTGTACTCCCATCAACAGCAAATTACTTCTTCAAATCTCTTGTTTTCGATCACATGGATCGTCCCAACCAAGTAATCAGGTTCCTTTTAACCTCAGTAGCTTCTAAAGAAACCAAAAAATACCAAAAAAAACCAATAAATACTCTATTTTTTAAAGAAGGAGCTGCGATCTGTTGGTATTTTTCAGCATTTTGTGGCGAAGGCACCAGGCCGTAAACACCTCCCTCCAGTGGGAACTGAAACGGGCAGCGTTGTGCATCAGTCGGGCTTCGGATTCTGCGCTCCCTGGTGGGTCGGAGCTTTGAAACAGGCCCCGAGGAAGGGAGAAAAACAAGGTGGCACATTCGCCGGTTCCTGGCTCAAAGGGGGAATTCATCGTTCCTGTGGGAAGCCGTGTTTACCGCTGCCTTATTACTCAAAGCGCCGCGCTTTGAACAGATACAAAAGGACCTGGCTGCCATTTTTATTTCTTTATTTTTTAATAAAAAAACTGAAGCTTCCTTATCGTACTTCCTGCCCCCCCCCCCCCCCCCCCCCCCCCCCCCCCAACAGACTGCATTTCATAGACATCTGAGCGTTTTAATTAACTGAAGCAGTGCCTGGTCCAGAAATGCAAAACAGTGTGTGTGTGTGTGTGCTTCAGAATGGAGGCTGCTGTCAGACTCCAGCCGTCTCCCCCTCTGAGGGCCACGCCGCTGCCTCATCATGCATCATCGATCGGTCGAGGGGATGAAGCCGTCGGGGGACCGCCCATTCCTTTCCCTGCTGCTGTTGTTTACAATCAGTACACACTCTCACACACACACACACACACACACACACAGTCCCCACGCTTCAGCAGCGACGGGGAACACTGAGCTGTGTTTCCTGTGAACAGATTTCACATTTTTTGCCATCAACACTCAGTTTTTCAGTAAAATCTGTGTTTTCTGTGTTTGTTACGACTTCTGTGATTAACCACGGTCAAAATAGTCATTAGCTGTTTTCTGCATCCATCGTGCCTCCAAATGTGATTGATTTAAAATAAACAGTTTTTCTGTGTTTAGCTGTATTTATAGCAACAAGGAAATGTTCAATAAAAAAAAAAAAAGAAAAAATAGCTCAAGTTCTGGAGTCAGTAGATTAAATTAGATTAGATATTAGTTCTTTCCAGGGAAATCCCAAGTGTTGAGGTAGGGAAGGGGGAGAGCATACAAAAAGCAAAAAGGCAAAATATTTACACAATATAAGCTAAAAATACTTGATAAAGCTAGTAATATGAGCGATATGAGGTGGTGTATATATTCACAATATGGCACAGAGAAGAAAAAAGTGGATGTGATGGGTCACAGAGTCAAAACAGAGAAATAATCATATGATAAAATCTGCAAACAAAAGTCATGTTGAGCCAGCTGAGAAACGTCTCTGCTACCAGAAGCTAAATGCTGCACCTTCTTTTCAAACACAATAAAATCATGAAAAATGCAGATTTTTTCGTCAGATCGTGACTCTGTGTGCTTGACAGGCTAACAGACTATTTTGCAAATCTGTTAAAATGCTGTAATAAATTAATGTATAATATCAATAGGAAGAATGGAAGGCGGTTCACAATGAATTATTCCTACAACATTTCCATAAATACATATTAAGAGTGAAATGCTGCAGAAAGATCTAATTTTAAACATCCATGCATGGAAACAAAAGAATTCAAAGTCCAGTTTGACTTTAATCTGTGAGCATGTGTACATGAATTACTGTTGTGTCCTGTTGTGTTGTTCTCTATGCAGGTTCGGGGGATGGAGGCCTGTTTGTTCGTGTTCATCGACTGAAGGAGTCTAGAGAACCGACAGCCGAGCGAGGCCTGAATGGAAACGCCGGGCACCGAGCTGCTTGTACATTCAACACACAGAAACGCCTCCACCGCGCCGATGCAGCCGGATAACCTCGTCCCGTCCTCTCTGATCCGAGCGGCGGCGACGCTCCGTGCCGGTCCCGCCGTCCTGGTGCGTCTCACCGGTTCGGTCCTGGACAAACCTGACAAGGATAATTGGATGGATGTGGGAATGCGTGCGGCCATCGGCTCCTTATTTAATTCTTCCGACTCACTCATTAGACTGAGAAGCAGGTCTTTAATTATTTTCAGCGCCTCCTAATTAGAGATGGAAGTGTGGCGCGAACGGAAATAAACGAAAGGTGGGCTTCAGCTGGAGCTGGCTGATGGCGCCATAAATTTTCCATTTCAAAAGAGGAACTTTAAATTGCAAAGTGTGAAGTACAGTAATATTTATGCTCGGTGCACATTAAAAAGGGGGGAATCCCACCGACTGAACCAAGAGCACAGCTTCTCCTGCAGCAACCAAGGAGGCGCTGGAGGAGGTGGATCCCCTCACCTCTGAGCAAGCGGGGCAAATGGGGCAGGTGGAAGGGGCTCCATTTAAAAGGGGCCATTCTGAAGGTTATTATCCCCTTATTCCCCTCCTCTTCAGGTCTGAAACACGGTTTTACCTCCCCGGTGGCTGCAGCTCAAGACGTGTCAGGATTTACCTGCGCGGGTCGGGGAATCAGTTTCCCGCCGGTATCAGTGACTTTGTCAAGTAAGATCTCTCCTCCGCTTCTTCTCACACAAGCAGAAAGAAATCCAGCCGCAGGCTCGGTCCGCTCTTCGTAAATCCACCGCTGACTGACGCGTCCAAATCCCTCCTGATGTGATATTCACATCTGCTAAGCGTAATCCCCTGAACGCTATCTGTAGAATATCTCCTCCCCAGCCGCGCCTTAATCCAATCTGCTGTTTAGAACAAAACCTTTTTGCTCCGGGGCCCCAATTAGGCAGCTTAGCCGGCTGGTGGCGAGCAAATTAGCGGCCACAGTCTGAATGGATTTTCATTTTCTGACTCCCAGATTGGGTTTCGCTGCTTCGCCGTGGTAAATAATTGAGGTTGTTTACCTATCAGTTTGTTTACTTCAATTTATTCTGCTGGGTGTTCTGACCCACCGCTCGCCTTGGCTTAACATTTCCACACAGCGGCGGCTAAAAGTGTAATTTATCCGGGGTCAGTCGAACAACACCGGTGCAAATACCGCCGGGCGGCGAGGTGGGAGCTCGCCACCGGCCTGTGATTTCATTTTTCTCCGAGGTTACCGAGTGACCGGCCTCTTTGATTCAGACCTGTAATCGTCGGAGCAGATGGCGCCGGTGTTTCTCTGAACGCGCTCGGCAGGCCGCTCTCGTTTGAGGCGTCGCGCCGCGGCGCAGCTCGCCATTTGCCCCATCTGTCAGAGCCGCCGATCAAGCCGCAAAATAAGAGAGCCATTGTCCGTTTCATCAGGCGGGCAGGCGGGCAGCACGGGGCCTTTTTATCGCCACATCCTGGGGTGAAACGCTTTCATCGGGCCCGGCAGGCCGAGGTCTGGTTAATTCTTGGAGGTACAAGTAATGTCCTTGTTAAGTCAGACCTCAGTGCTCAGAGCCGGCTTCACAGACGGGACGGAGAAGGCTGTGAAGCTCAGCCTTATTATCCCTGCTATCCTGTACAAGACCTATTACAGTGCGATAATAGCCTCGCACAACACGAGCTGTTAATGTTGGGAATCAGGTTACAAGAAATCAGAATAATTTGTCACTTCCCCCTTTACACCCGTGGCAATGGTGTGAAAACCCAATATCATTGAACATACAAGAGCAAAACAGCAAAAAGAAATGTAGGTTATTTAGGCAAATATGTGAGGAAAGCCCTCCCAGCATGCTCGCTGATACATGAAACATGTTAAATTACATGTTCACGCAAATAGATTATGCTTCCAGTTTGCTTTTCTTTAGCAGGAGAGCAACTAAGAAACATCCAGTGCAGAGATGAGTGTTCAGATGAGGGTTTTACATGTATTAGGCCATGTTTACACCAAAAATGATCCACAAGAAATAGATTCATTTCAGTGTTTGTTTGCTTATATTCAACATGGAGATACTGGCAGCAGCGCTGAGCCCCAAACACATTAACAAGTTAAATACCAACGAGATGGATGTGTTCGTGGAGGAACTGATCAAATATAGCAGAGCAAATATGGCAAATAGTTCTCAATTTGTAAGCAACAACAACAACAAAACCTCCAAATAAAGCACAATAATGAGAAAAATAAAACCGAAAAGACAATACAAAACATAAAGAAATCTTAGAATAAAGTCAGCTAATTAGAGTTGTTGAGGGCCAGTTGAGGAATTGCATCAAATCTAATATTTCATGTTAATGAAGGTAAATCTACAAACTTTATGACCAATACAGATGTTTTGGTCACATTCCATCAGTAAAATACAGATGTTACATTACAAAACATGATTAACCTGCAAAAAGTCAACAGAGGGACTGAAGAGCCACATGTGGCTCTACGGCACTCCATCATCACTCTGTGGATACAGTGAAAAGGAGACACTCTCACACAGTATTCTATGGTGTTTTCAGCTGTTTTTGGTATTTTCAGCTGTATTCTCTCTGATTGATTTTTTTCATGCAGTCCACTTCAATCCCTTGCTGTGCGGGCGCCGGCGTTCCCTGGAGCGTGTTTGCATGCGAGCAGCAGAGCCGGCGGACACAGAAACCCTGCGGTCAGCCTTTCAGTTCTGGGTCTCCCTGCGTCGCACCTCATGATGAGGCTCCGGCCCGACCGGCTGATTGTGGGCTCGGGCCTCTGCAGGGGTCTCACCATCTGTGGAGGGAAGACGGCTCTTTATTAGCCCATCTTTATCGTGCCGCGGATTGAATTTAGGAGCAATCAGACCCCTTCCTGCCGAGACTGGCCGGGACACAAGCAGTGTTTATCGTTTTTCAGGCTCAGAGCCTCTAATTCAATTCAAAACTGGGTAAATGTGGCCTGGATGAAGCCAGAGGTCGAAATGACGCCCTCTAATGACAGCACTATATAGATACTATTACTTTTCAAAAGAGGCCACATGAAAAATTCACAAACCAATAATTTATAATTTGAATCTGTCAAAATGCCACAAAGAATGAAACATGTACATTTACAACTGTGATTGAAAGATTGCCTCAAGGAATGAAGATGAGGACTACAGCTGTATTCTCATTAAAACAGTCTACAAATGACCAAAATTATTCCATATTTGGTCAGGATTTCATTATTGGTCATTAAAAAAATTCAAAATAACAGGAAAGCAGTGGTGTTGGGTGAACCATCTGGTAACTGATAATCACTATTTTGAGGAACAAGAAAAACAATCTCTATGCATCTTTTCACGATTTATACGTGTAGACGTGAACAAGATGCAGACTGATACAAATAATGGATCTACCGGTGAAAACAGCAGCTAAAAGGAGGCCTCATGTGGCTGCTGGTCGACCTTCACACAGTCCCTGCTGGAGGGCAGATCTCTGGTTTCTGGAAAGTTCCAGATTGTCTGCGACATTTTCTTGGAGGCTGGAAATATGAGTCCAGAGATTTTACAACATTAGCCAAACATTGGAAGGGTCGAAAACCCTGTTTTCAGAGGAGAGAATGTGAGTGTCAGAGGCCGTCTGTAGACTTTAGGTCCTGTTTTCATATGAAGATGGACGTTTTCATTGTGTTTTTGTTGTTGAAACTCAGTGAGCTTCGTTTTGCAAACAGTTTAGACGCTGATGAGGTCTACGGTTGTTCAAACAAAGCCTTTGTTCTGTAACATTTAACACACTGTCATCTGCATACATGGAGACATTGAGAGGTGATATTTTGCTGTTCTCTACCTGTAAACTACAGCGTTCCAGTCAGATTCTGTTAGACGACTGCAGTCATTCGTTAAAGGCAATCTTAATGATTCGGAACAATTACAACAATAAACTTCTTCTTTCCTTTGTCATCATTTTACTCACATTGAACATTAGTTCAAACCTCCGGAGAACTCGGAGATCACGTCACCCCGCTGTGGGACCGCCGCTGACTTTGCCTTTTCCTTCGGTGCTGTTTTCCAGCTGATATCTCGTCCGGCGGACCGCAGCCTTGACGTCACGCCGATTGTGTGCCCCCCCCCCCAACCCCCCACCCCCCCTCCCTGGGGAGACACGCTTATGGAAACACTCTCCCACAATGCTCTCTTGTTGTGGAATGGCCCGGAGGTAGCTGTGATACAGTAGCTTCATCAAGGCCGCTCTCGCCATGCCGTGACACAAACACAAGCCAGCTTTCAGGAGCCGATTTGATTTAGGGGAGCTGTGAACGCTGACTCCGCTGGCCCGCTGCCAAACAGAGGAATAAATTAGATATAATTAATGTCGTATGAGCATCAATCAAAGGCTGACTTCAGAAGAGACTGATTGCTCGTCATATTTGTCTCTTTTGTTCTTTCACACATTTCGGGCTGTGTGTGACAGAGTGTGTGTGTGTGTGTGTGTGTGTGTGTGTATATATATATATATATATATATATATATATATATATATATATATATATATATATATATATATATATATATATATATGTATAAATTCTTCAGATATGCTGGAATAATTATCTTTGATACTTTTTAGATTATTCATTAGATTTTTCTACCCCCACCGATTTGGCACAGATTGATAACCAGAGAGGATTTGGCATTTGGATGGAAGAGCGAAAACGGAGGGATAAAAATAGATGTTGTTGATAGAAATGTGCTGGAGAAGTGCCGCTTTTGAAAGAGCTGAAATCCATGAAAATCTCAACAAAGAATACAGAGAGCGTCTATAGCAGAGGAGCGTTTGGTTGGTAACAACAGCCCGGGTTGTGCGGTGCTGTGGAGCAGCGTTTAGCTCTGCTGCGGACAGATGGACGCACATTCTCCACGAAGGCTGATTCAGATCACAGCGCAACTCCAAGCATATTTGTTGTGGGATTTTCTACTGTGATATGAACATATAACACACTAGAAAACTGAACCCTAAACGTCAGTGTTTCACTTTTAATCATTTGGATTTTTCAGCTTTTGCTATTAATGTAACATATGTTGAAATTGTTCTATATAGACATTAGATCCGTTCCTGCTCAAGTCAACAAATCAGCTGTTATATTTTCAGGTTTTATCTAAAACTTAATTTTTATTTTCACATGATAACAGATGATTTTCACCAAAATTTGTCCATTTGCTAATGTCAACTATTTCATTTAACTAGGAAATAATTGCCCTGAACTGGACTGAAATCATTAAATATGAACAGTGTGTGGAGGTTGAAGCTGCAATTTGTGAAATATGAGTTAATTTCAGTCAGAGTTACACTTTAAAATGCATGGCATAATCTTGACATTTAAATGCTTCTTTTGTGTCTTTTTAGAACTAGCTGATGGAAAAAATTGGATTTTGAGTGTAGTGATGCTCATGTTCTACATTTTCTTGAGTTTTTACATAATGCAGTCCTACTATCCTGTTAATTAAAGGTGGATAAAGCAGTAATAGATAGAGAAAATGGATGTGGGCCCTGTTTTTAAAAGCGCTGACTCGTCTAGTTCATTTGCTGTAATTTGTTTGTCCTGTTCCCATTCTGGGTTCCGCTGTCTTCCGGGAGACTGACGGCTCTGACAGATCCCTGCAGCACGTCTCGGAGGACGTAGTTTAATTATAACCTCTTCTGATCGGCAGGTTCTGGCAGAACGGGGCTCTCTGTGGAGGAGAGTTCCTCCGGCTCTCCTGCCATCGGTGCCTCGCTCATGAGCAGCACAGATTTACTCCTCTAATTCAGTGTTTTAGATGAACAAACAGAGAACGAGAGGTTTTGGACAAGCGAATAGGATTCCACCAGACGTGGCTTCATTAGAGTCGAATCACAACAGAGTCGGAAAAGTGACATTTTCTCGATGTTCTGTTTGCAGTGTGGTTCATGTCGAACTAGAGTTTGCTTCTGTTTGAAAAGGATGTTGAAATCAGTGTTTTGCAGGAATATTGCGGTGAAAGACATTTCTTCCCCTGGCTCCCCACGACTTCTAATTTGGACTTATATAGATATTTTCCATGTTGTACCCCTTCTCATTTAAAACTGGCCCAACTAATTACATTACTATTGCATTTAAAATGGCTCAAGACATTATATTCTCAGCCATTATTATGTTATTGGTTGCAACAAGGCGTCTGCTGGCCGCTGAACTGTCCACGAAGTGTTGTGTTTCACAGTATAAATCGATGGGTAAATCAATGTTTCGATCTGCACTGAGCAGGATGTACTTGCTGTCATCTGAGACCGAGACCACAGACTTTAAAACTTTCTGTGCTGCATACAGGCTGGAGATGTAATCTTCAACAGCCTTCAGTCCATCAGCACCATCATGACCAATCACAGCAGCGCCTGCCGGAGATTCAGCACCACTGAAGAAGAGGCTCATTTCACCAGAATGAGCAGCATTCCAGGCTCTTAGCGGGCTCGGTGTATAAATTCACTTTCCTCCTGCTCGGTCCTCGGTTTGCTGTCAGTTTGGGGCTTCTTTTTTTCTTCTTCTTTTTTTTTTCACCTTTTCGCCTGTGTCCTGTCGTCTTCCAGAGACCTGTAAGCAGCAGCCATCCATGAAATTGTAAAATTGCTAATGACATTTTCCTTGCATAATGGCGTCGCTTGAAATGGTGCTTACAGCTGCCGGTGCTTTGATTGAAGAGTGTAGAGTATGTGTGTGTGTGTGTGTGTGTGAGAGAGAGAGAGAGTGAGAGGGAGAGCGAGCTGAGAGGCATGCTTGAGGACACACAACCCCCATTCTTCAATTTCTGCAACTCAGTCTGCCAAACGTGCTTAATGTGGGCTATAAATTTAATTGGATGGGTAACCGTGCCCTCTTTAATGCCACCTTTTGCCTTGTCCTTGACTGTTTCCTCCACCTGGAACCCATCTATCTATCTATCTATCTATCTATCTATCTATCTATCTATCTATCTATCTATCTATCTATCTATCTCCTCTACAACTGTATTTTTTGTACTAGAAGACACATTTGTCCCCACACCCTTAACAATGTTCCCTTATTTCCATAAAAGCTTAGTTTTTCAGTTTAGCGTAGCTTCACTCAGTTTTCTATTAGATGTGAATCAGTGAGGATGGACAGTACGAAGTCCAGCCTATGAGTGTGTGTGTGTGTGTGTGTGTACACGGCAACTTACACAGTGTGCTCATTGTCGGCCAAACTGAGTTTAGTGTTGCTTCGCATGAACAATGGCACTAAAGAGCTGCCGTCAACGCCATAAAAAGACAGTGGACGATAAAAGTCTCTTTCACTGATATAAATAACTGTTGCTATTTCAGTTTGGACATGTGACTGTTGTGTGTATGTGTGTGTGTGTGTGTGTGGGTGTGTGTAGATTCATGTGTAGCGTGGTGTGTTTAAACTACACAACAGTGACCTGAACAATACTGAGAGATTGATACTGCTATGTTTAGGGTGAATTCATCCAGTTTTCTGTGTGTGTGTGTGTGTGTGTGTGTGTGTGTGTGTGTGTGTGTGTGTGTGTGTGTGTGTGTGTGGCGGACAGCGCTGTTGTTGTGCAGCGTTGTCGGGGTCGGCCCCGGCCTCGCCTCAGGCTGTTCCAGCCACAGTTATCAGACTCAAAGAGGAGCCTCTCTTCACACGAATAATAATTAGGATACTCTGCGCCAGTCCACAAAGCGGCGGACCATCTGTGTTCGATTCCTCCGGCCCCGCTCGGTCCCTGCTGCCCGCCGGCCGGCCGGCCGTCTGAAGTGCCGCAGACCTTCGGCCACGTGGCGGATCCCAGCTTTCACAAACAAGCTCCACCGCTGCCGCAGTGCATCATGGTCCGAGCTGCTGTCTGTGTCTTCAGAAAGAGGTCAGAACCTACAAGAGGCTCTAGAAATACCGTATTTAAGTAAAAGTATCTTCATTTTGCTGAAATTGTTCTTCAGAAAGTACCCATCTAAAAATATACTTGAAACAGTATTTCATTTAAAATGATTCAAAAACCTCCCTGGTTACTGAAACATGAGTAAATGTAACTCATTACTTTCCACCTCTGGCCACCAGAGACCTTTCAAAGGTGCAGCAGTAGTAAATTTGATAAATCAGCACATTTATCACTTTAAAAGACACATTTTAAATACAATACTTGTCGATTAATGAGAATTCAGTCTTCCTCAGTGGCTTTGGTGCGTCTCTCAGATCAGAACTGAAATCATCAAAACTACTTTTTCAATCTTCACATCACTTGTGAAGATCAAAAAGGAGTTTCTCATTTCTTTGAACAAGTTTTAACTGCTATGATACATCCATGCAAATGGGATCAAAAGGTATCATGTTTGTTACAGAACAAACAAGTAAAAGTGTGAAGTGAATCTTGTCCCGTCTCTTTCAGTCAATCCCAAAGGTGTAACTTTTTACTATTTTACAATAAGTGTCAGAAAAACCTTTCCCATGCTTCCCTCAGATCATCCCTCCAGAGTCCACTGCCACACCGACAACATGACTGAGCCGTTCGACTCTTTTATCCAGACACGCTGACACAAGATGAGCGAAGGATTCTGAGAAAAAAACTGGCTTTTGCAGGTAATCCAACTGTCTTGCTGTTTAGTAAATGTCGAGCATGATTCCAGAAACGTACCAGTCGACTCGTTCTCTGCTCCTTGAGTTCCTGTCTTGACAGAATCAAACCGTGGATTTCCTCTCGGTGCTTCAGCACTGCAGTTCTGACACTATCAGTGGTTTTGTGCGTTTCTTTTCATGCATCACACGAGTTAAAGACTACATCCTCTGGTTGGAAGGACGACTGTGGCGACGTCTTTGACGGAGGATTAAAGTCAGTCTGCTGTAGTCCAGATGTTCACAGATGAAACCTGGGTGTCAGAGAAAGACGACGGGACTAAACTCTCCTGTGTGGAAGCGTCGACCCGGAGTGGATCACTCTTCATCACTCCTCTCCCTCCCCTGATCTGGAATCAGCCGTTGTTGCTGACTGACTCTCAATGCTTCATTTCCATTCGTCCGCCGATCGTTATCAAAGGTTGCCTCCTGCACGTCCGACTTTCCATTTCCAGCAGATGTTTAAACAAAGCCTCCGTGTTTCCTTCATCTGTCTTAACACCTAAAACCATGATAGAAATCCTCCTCCTGGGTCCCATATCCTCCAGCTTATTGAGAGATTCGGAGGCGTTTGAAGGCCAGATCTGGATCTATAATCCCCGCCGGCGTATTCCGGGCCCGCCCGGAGGTCTCCTGCCCAGAGGCCCCCCGCGGGGCCGCATGCAGGCGGGGTGGCCCAATCAGACGAGGAGCGCTCGACAAACAAGCCGCTCCTCCACAGAGCGCCGGCTGCCTCGCCGCGCTTTTAAACAGAGACATTAATGTGGAGTCATGCCGGCTGAGGGGAGAGCGTGTCGCCCTGTCAGCGTCCGCCTGCGAACAGCGGCGGCCTTCCTGAAGCCGCACGCCGATGATTCATCCTCCGGCGCGGGCGTCCATACGCCGGCGAACACGCAGCGGCGCCGGGACTCTCCGTCAATCCGCCTTCACCCGCAATCCTTCAGCGGAGGATTAGAGCGGAAACAGAAGGAGGTGTTCAGTTCCTGATTACAGAATGTCACATCTCCACCGAGGGGCCCGAGCTCATCTTCCCCCGTTAAATAAATCCCTCTGCCTCCCCTCACCTCGTCGGCTGCCTGCTGGCCCCGGCGCCCGTCGTCTTCTCATTCAGCCCACGTGGCGGATACCCCGACGGCCGCCGCCTCCCCGAGAAGCCCCCGCCGCCTCCGCCGCCTCCCGCCGATTACACCGCTCCATTCGTATTCATGCGGAGCTTCATTTTCTCCACTCATTTGTCAGAGTTTGCTCCTGACATCTTCACAATCCGTCTGCCGGAGAAACTGCTCTCTCCGCTCACTGCAGCCTGCAGTCGGATACGAGCGTTCGCTCTCTGCTCGAACAGGAAGCAGACCCGGGATGACCTCCTGACCCAGACTCATCTGTGCAGCCCGACTCATGCATCGCCTCCATATTGCAGTTTCCTTTCTTCTGCCAGATTCAGATTTATTTATGACAGACAGTGAGGATTCTGCCCAGCGGCGGGTCTGGAGGAGCAGCGAGCAGAGCTCCAAGCTCACACCTGTCTGCTGGTTTTAATCAGTAAAATGTCTCCTGGATGAGCTACGAGCTGCCGTTACTCGCCTAAAATAATATATCTGGATGTGTAGTGTTAAAAAAAACCACCATCTGTTTGTGTGTGTTTGTGTGTGTTCCAGTGTACCAGCAGGTCCTGCTTCCTCCTCATTGGATGAACATGAGACTTAGTGACCTTGACACACTTTAACATGCGTTCCCCCCCCCCGGCTGTTCATCCTGCAGCAGATGACTGAAGGACTTCCACCTGACCACACCCCCCAGAGCATTTCCCACCGTGCTTCGTAAACAACAGAGGACGGTGAGAGGACTGCCCTCGGGCAAGGCACCTGACTGCACCACACACTGACTGGAAGGCGCCAGTGTTCAGGTCTGAGATCTACTAGCTGACACATGCAGATTATACTTTGAAATTCATTCATAAAATCGTGTATTCAATATTTACACCTTCAGAATAAAAGCAGCATTATTCCAGCAGGCGGGGTCTTGACACTGTAACACTGGTCTTCACCTGAACAGCTGCTGTAACCTTGACTGAAGAACAGAGGCGTCTTCCAACGAAGCGACTCCTCGACTGCAGCTTCAGTCGTCTGTCTCCGTGACTCTCTGGGAAATCTCTTCATCTCTATCAGTGCCGTTCACTCGGAGGAGATTGAAGGGGATTATCTGAGCGTTGCTGCAGAAGAGAGGAGAATCAAACCCTGGTTTACCTCTGAGCCTGGCGGGTGGCCAGACAGCAGAATATTATGACATATTGCTGATGGCTGATCAGTCCAGGACGTAAGAGAGAGTGAAAAATCACAGCTGGAACTCCAACTTCAACAACTGCCATTAAAACTGAGTGAATCAAGACAAAACTCTTCGCCCCACAGGATTGTGGGAAAGTTACTATATGGTCACTTTTAGGCGTTCTATGTTTCTGTCATTGTGACCAAATGAAGAATAATTACACAACACATCCCTTTTCTGATGAAAAGCATCCCTTTGGCAGATCCCTGGCACCATGTGGGGATCAACATCCTGAGACAACAAGATTATTCAGTTTGAAAAGAAACATTTAGCCTGTTTGGAGACTAATTTTTACCAATAAATTGTGAAATAATAGTAACTTTGATCAGTTTTAAACTTTCCAGCAGATTTTTATCACATGGAAATAAAACTTTTGCCCTGTTTTCGTGACTTTTCAACTGAAAAGGTTGGCTTTTGTGTTAAATAGTATAGTTTTAAGGTTTCTTCTCCAGTCTGGCTGTCTTGACATTCATTCATGTTGCATATGGCCCCAGTTTGACACACCTGTTCTCCGAGCCTCCTTCTGACTCCACTTCAAGAGTCAATCTACACTTTGCATAAAGCGAGTACAGAAGGGTTTGAAGCCCCCCGGGGTTTCTGAGCCACACTTCCTCTGCATCCCCTTCAGCTTCATTCTTTACTCCGAAGATGACGAGGATGGAAAAACAATCTCCTCTTTCTAAACACCTCAAGTGTTTCTGACCGGGAGGGAAAAGACGAAGCAGAGGTTGAGCTCGGCTGAAACTGGACCTCAGTGGGAAACAAAACCAGGAGAGCAGCAGAAACACAAGGAGACAGAGTGACGCTTTGATGGAGCTCTTTAATGTGGAAAATGAAACTAAGGTTAGCAGACAGAGGTCGGTGAGAACGATCCCACGCTGGAAAAACGAGCGAACAACCTTCAGGAGATAAATAAATATCAGAAAGAAAATCATTCTCCACACATCTGCTGCCAGAGGCTGCAGTCTGCTCGCTTGGCAGGAGAACGCCGGAGCGTCTTCACGGGCGCCGCTGACCCTCCCGAGCCCCTCCGCTCTGATTGATGCTGCGGCCGGTCGGCCAGCGGATAAAACCGGATCAATGTGACAGTGATGGTGTTTTATGGCGCCAATAAGGCGCTCTGCTCATCTCTCTGGCGCCGCCGTAAACCCGGCGTCCCGGTAATGGACTGGGCTGGTACTTGTAAACCCAGAACACACTCGCTCTTAAAAACGACCAGATTCCCTCGCCTCTCTCGCTGACTGCGGTTCGTATTTTCTGCTTTTTGAAATCCTCCACAGCGAGCGTGGATTCCACACCGTGTCCTAAAAATGGAGTCCGTTCTCCTCTCTCCGCCTCCTTCCTCACACACACGATAAATAATGGATCACATTTATCTCCTGCTTGACTATTTTCCATCTCCCGGGGCTTCAAGTGTCTTTCGGTGTGTGTGTGTGTGTGTGTGTGTGTGTGTGTGTGTGTGTGTGTGTGTGTGTGTGTGTCTGTGTGTGTGTGTGTGTGTGTGTGTGTGTGAGTGTGTGTGAAGTGCCTTTTATGATTCACAGTTATAAAAATATTCAGATTAGCGCTGCACTTTCACTGTACACTGCACACACAATGGAAGTGCATTAGCAGCCTCTTGTTAAACGGACCGGCGGCGCTCCGCCGGCGCCGCGGCGCTTCGACACCTGCCTTCGCTCGCTCGACCAATGAGCCGAGGGCCGTCCTTCCGCAGTGTGTTCAGGGATCGCACACACAGGATGGTCAGAATCCTCCAACACAAAACTGTAACCCAAGTTAGAGAAAAGAAAAACACACTGAAGAAACAAAACAGTTTCCTTCTTTCCTTCCTTTCAAAATAAGAGTTTTGATTTCAGTGACAGAAACATAACGGAGGGAAGCTGTTGTATGTTTGACATGTTCAGGTCATTCAGTGCTGAATGGGGCTTCTGTTGAGGTCAAAGGTCAAACGGGGACAGTTCAGATAGTTTCCTCTGGATGTGAACTCTTTCCTCTTGAGGAGAAGTTATGAATCTCGACCCAAAATGTTCGGACTATGCAGCAGATCGGATGGATCAGCCTCCAGAGCGCTGCAGCTTTTCATCAATAATGCCCACATAATATTAATCGGTTTAGACTGGATGTTTTCTTTCCTTGTTTACTTTATTCACCTAATTATTTAACAAAAACCTGCAAAAAAATTTAAACTTTTACCCAAAAGCCAGTTATTTCCTCGCATAAAGAGCATCTCTGGTCTATCCAGGTCTAGAACTGAGGAAAATGCAGTTTCCACCCGAGATGGAATGTGATCAAGAAGAGGCGGATGTTGTAACATCCAAACAAATAAAATCCGAATGCAGTTGCTTTTTGAAATGAAAGTTTTGAAAATGTTAAAAAAAAAAAAGACTTCTGAAGGTCCGGCTGTCAGCAGTGTTAAAGCTGCTGTAGGCAGGATTTTGCTAGTCAATGCTAATTTTTCTGTGTTTACTTTGGATTAAATGTTAGAGTACCCATTGATAATCCTTTAGGAGTGTAGCATAACTGCTCTACCGCGAGGGCGCAGCGTTTCCATCTGTCTCTGTTCTGAGCTGAAAAGGAATCTCGACAGCTCCAGGTATCTTTGACCAATCAGAAGAGCCCATGAGGCTCTAACCGTGATTGGTTGAGGGGCGTTCGTCACACGTTCTTGTGGGAGGGGCTTAACTTGCGTAAGGGCGTGATGTCAGAGAAAACAGGACAGGATTGGCTGTGCTGGGTTTCAAATCGCCATCTTAGATGGGTCAAATCGCCATCTTGCTTAGGTAACCCTAAGCAAGATGGCAGAGATGCTGAATCCTGCCTACAGCTCCTTTAAGGGTTTTTTGTTCAGATTTTCAGTCTGACCCTCAAGATAAACTCACAGTCATCAAAAGAAGAACATCTTCACTGATGGAAACCTTTCATTTTATTGTGTGAAACGTCGTCAGTGTGTCTGAGGAAGAAGAGTTTCAATGTTGAGACGGTAAAAACGTCGCAGAGCCGATTATCCAGAGCGGAGGATTCTGTCTGCTGCTTTCAAACTGCGAGGAAAAGAAAAGAAACCCGAGAAGAGCAACAACTCACATTTTATAAACCGTCAGCTTCATATCGTCTCCCTTTTTCCCACAAATTCAGATTTACTTGCTGTGAAGCTTCAACACTGAAGCATTTGGAAGCAAAACCCTCATCTGAATTCTAACAATAACAGCTGCCAAACATAATGAAGCCAAAAGCATATCAATGTATAAAAAAACAACCAGAGTTTAGGAAACTAATTATCATCAGTGATATCTTGCCAAAAACATCTTTCCTTTGCCAAGAAATGCTGTCTTATAACTCTTATAAGTTTCAGTAAAACTGGACGGTTCTGGGACTTCTGGCCTGTGTGTGGAGGAAGCTGCTGGCCGGCGAGCGGCGGGTTATTCCCCCATTACCAGCTGACAGTGTTTGGAAATCAAATATTCTCTTTGCATGAAAGGGAGGGAAAAAAAAAAAACTTCAAATGTTTAGAAGTTGAGAGCGCTGCGGAGCATTATAGCTGCTTCTTATGCAGAGATGATTAAAGATTTAAGACAAGTATCTTCCTCATTGTATCTCTGTCATCCTGGCTCCAGTTTTCTGCCCTACTTGGTGCGTTTTCCTTCCCTTTCCTGCGCTCCTCTCCCTCTTTTCCTGCCGCTCAGGTTACGGTCCACGCCTTGAATTGCCGGGGCGTGCACGGCGCGTGTCAGGAGGCTCGGCCGGACGTCAAAAGACCTTCATTCTCCTCAGCGTTTGTTTGCTGCGGGGAAAAACACAGCGAGCGCCTCCGGGGAAATAACACACAGTCTGCAGATCCCACGTAACGTCAGTAGTTCCACGCCACTACATTCATCCATGTGCCGGAGAGCAAGCACCTGTCAAAACACCTTGACAGGGTAATGGAGGCAGCCAGCCCGTTAACTCGCACAGAAATAATTCGATCCCAGCTTGATGGCAGCAATAAGCCGGCTGTCAGGCGGCGGGACGGGCGGCCATGTTGGACGTCCACTTCCCGGGCCAGTGGATGACTCATCCAGCGGACGTGGACGTCTCAGCGTCTGCAGGGGACGAGGTGTATCCAGGACATGCTGCTGCGTCTCAAATCATTATCAAACACATCCATTAATCCTCTGACAGCTTGAGACCAAAAATGATTAAAAGAATTAATGTAAACTATATATGTTTCAGACACCATCGAGTTGAAGAAAAAGAGCTTTTATAGAATTACCTCAGAAATTGCCATTGAAACAGTTAAAACATTTTTTATAATTGTTACAAATGTTGGTGAAATGAATAAAAACTTAGTGACATTGGGTTTTTAAAACTGTAAATTTCAGTTTCCTGTTTGATTTTCATTGAACTCTTCATCTCTAAATGGTTGTTTTCTATCTTAACCTGTCTGCTGTGCTGCTTATCCTAGTTAAATGACGAATAATGCAAATAATGGAGGGATGATGATGGATGGATGGATGGACGGATAGATTGATGGATGATGATGATGGATGCAAGGATGGATGGTGGTGCTGGGTTAATGTCATGGAGGGATGAGGGATACTTGGATGGATTCCTGTGGAAAAAACATTCTTCACTGAAAAAAAAATATATTTGAAAGAAGTAAATTTAACTTGATTGAATCTGTGAAATCAACGTTAAAATTGAAGTTAGTATCTTTGAACAAATGAAAATAAGTACTTTAAATAAATAATTTTGATTAATAAATAGCTTACATAAAAAGTGATAACATTAACACTGATATTTTGCTCAGTAACTTGTCATCAGTCTGTGTTGATGTGGTGGAAGATTTTATTCTAAGTTGCATCAAAAGTTTCCCGGTGTATCGTAAAGATTAAGGAAATTGTGTGATTTTCCTTCAACAGCCAAAAGCTTAGAGGCATTAAAAACCAGAAATCGTACCAAATCTTTAGAAATCTGCGCATCTGTCACTAATCAGACTTTTCTTTGAAAAGCGGCTCCTCAGTGCTCGACCTGAGCGGCTGAACCGACCAGGAAACACGTCCAGCGGAGGAAGAAACACAAACCCCATTTTCTTCACAGCAGCTTTTCTTTCTCCGCTGATCAGCCTGACGGCGGGTTTTCTCGTGTCCTCAATCATTCGGATCGTGGCTGAAGCAGGAAGGAGGAAGCAGCCGCCAGCAAAGAGCTGCTTCTCTATTCTCCACACGAATCCTGGAAACACGACACACGGAGCGTCGAGGCGGCGTGTTCGGAGCGCGGTGTCATCCTTGAACACCGGCGGACGCCGGGGCTCAGGTGGAGGAACAGATTGTCCCTCCGTCTCAAGGTCGGCGTCTGGCCCTCGTCTCCACGGCGTCTCTAACCGTCTCTTATGCGTTCCTTCAATTATCGCTCCACCGTTACCAGCTCCTCTTTCTGCCCGTCCCCGGGGATCCAACCGCAGTCATTTCATTTGAGCGTGTTCTTCCTTTTCTCCTCCTTTACTCTCCAAATATCCCCGTAGAGTCTAAAATCTTTCCCGCAGCTATAAATGGAAGTCTTTCTCCAGACTGGATGCATTATTCAGCTGCCGGCCGGCCTGTGGTCAGACGGGTGAGAGAAACTGCTGCTATCATGTTTGAGCTCAAAGACCCTGGATTTATTCCTTCATATATCATTTAAAATGTGAAATTAAACTCTGAATCCAAGTTTGTTTGGTTTTTTTTTTCTCACAAGACATAAAGACTCCAGAGAACCTCAGACCAGAAAGCATCAGGCTGCTCTTCAGAGACCGCCTCACGATTATCAAAGAAAGCCTCACGACCGCAGCGCATCGCTCTATTATTTCCTCAAAGAGACTGGAAAAATCAGCCGCGCTCGTCACGCAGTGGATCAAACCAGCGGCGTGAGCGGGAGCGCCGTGGCAGGTCCTCGTCCGTCCTCTCCTAATTGTGTCCTTGGGCTCCGCCGGGCGGCGGGGAGAACGGCGCGGCTTTTACTTCCTGATCGGAGATGGGTTCGCCGTTTGCACTCGCCGCTTTTATCATAATTAAAAGGCAGCGTTGGGGCTTCGAGCTGCGCGTTGCCGTCTTTTCAGTCAAACACCGAGCACCCAGGAGGCTCTCACCAGCGCAGGAATAATATTCTAATATATGTTTCCTGCTCTTTGAACATAGAAGATCAAATTGACAATTTAGTGTCAGAATAAAGGCCGTCAGTGGAAACCATTAAAGAGACTGAAAAGCTTTTTTCCTCCGAGGAAAGAGGATGAAAACTTTTCTCCTTTATTTTAAGATTTAATTTCTCCCCCATAAGACTTACAACAAATTCAAGATAAAAATTTGCGTTTCAGAAAAGTTGCGTTTTCCACAAAGTTCGAACATTTTCGAAAAGTCTTCAGTGTCACCGTGTAAACCGACGCTCAAAACGCAGCAGAAGTGTTCTGTTCCCGTCGTTTTAAATGAAATCCCGGCTGAACTCCATCTGAATCCATAATGTGGAGGAAAAGCCGGCGATCAGCTCAGTTTCTGTGCGGATCATACATCATCCGCGGCCGAGGCGACGGTTCTGACTGACGGAGATAATCTGTTTACAGACGACGTCTCTGCTCCTCTCTGTGGATTTAATCACTTTACAAACCAATCTCCTTCCCTTAAGTGATGATTTCACTCCGACACGCTGAATCCACACTCATGTTTGTCTGAACGGATTCCACTGCGACTGAAGACAACCAAATGTTATTCATGTGTGTGTTTTAGATAAATATGGTAATGGGGCTGCTGGGAAAGTCACGCATGCAGGAGACACACGAGGGAAAATGACTTTCTGGTGATTCTCTGCCTCCATGTTTGTGGAAGAGTTCAGGATGGTTAAAATGGAGGTATTTAAATAGACTCATGAAATTATAAAAACCCAGGAGTGAATTAATTCACATTTAACATTAATAAATGTAAAATTATTCAGGGGAATTGCATACATACATTTTATAAGAGAAAAAGAACGAAATCCTGAGACCCTCTTCCAGGTATAGGAACAAATTGTGTATTTATGAAGCTTATTAATGATCAGTCTCAACATTATGACCACCTGCGGAATATGTGGCGGAGATCGGCCTCCGGGTTTCTTTCGCCAAGACACCAGCAGAAATCCTGCGAGTCCTGGACGTTGGGAGGCGGAGCCTCCACCTGCGAGAAGACAGACTCATCAGGGAGCGAATGGCCGGAGCCGCCTCTGCCTCGCCGCCGCGTCTTTAAAATTCATCTCATTTGCCTTTGAGATCAGAAGCATGTTTATTTCACATGCCGGCCGCGCTCGGCTGTGACCCTCCGTGAAATCCGGGCTGCATTCACAAACCCTACAGCCGCCGCCGTGCATGCGGTTGCCATGGAAATCGCAACACTCAGAGGTTGCGGCGAAGCCTTTTGTTTTATTAAACGGCTGCTGGGAATGACAAAACGCACGTGGGCGTCTGGCATGAAGGATGTTCGATCAGGTTCGGGTTTATCCCGCTGATTCCCCTCTAATGGAGACAAATTGCTCAGAAGGATTCTCTCCGGGGAGGGAGTCCGTCTCACGGACACGGCCGGAGCCTCAGTACCTCTGAATGCTGCTACAACAGAGAAATCCACGGCGGCTTCCAGAAAACCTGGAAAAACCACGTTACTGTGAAGCCAAGCCGTCTTTCTCTCCGCCTGTCAATAACTACTTTGTCTTCCATTCTGAATAAAGAAAGACATTTCTTTTGTTCGCCGGCGATGCGTTTGTTTCCCTTTATCTTTGCGCAAAAAGACGAGGAGAAGACGCGTCTTTGGAGAAAAATAGAAGCTTGCTATGAAGCCTTTGTTAGTTTTATGTTGCTGTTAGAGTCTCATGTCCTGGATGAGAGACGCTGGTTTCCAGAGAACCAGAGGGAAAAGTCCTGAAGGCCATGAAGCGCAAGAAGCCAGAGTTCTCCTCTTTGGTCCAGACTGAGTCTGGATTATCTCTGAAACCTTTGAATCGGACTTCAGTCCTCTAATAAAAGTCACGGGGAGCCAGTCAGGAAGCAGCGTGAATTGCTTTGTGCTTGTTTTCATCCATCCAACCATGATTCCCAACCTTTCACTTGACCAGCCACCTGTTGAAGGAACCTCGTCGTCACTCTCTGGGTTTTCACTCCGTCTCTGGCTGCATCCAACTTTCATTCTCTAGTTTTTCATCACAAAAATACACGATGAGACTTTCTGAACGCTGCTGGAATCTCTGTAACTATAAAACCTGTTACTCCTCTGCTTGTTTGCTTGTCTTTCAAAGCACATAACACTTCCAAACCCCGTGCAGGATGTTCCCTTTCATCATAATTCGCTGATAATAGAAGAATCGTCTCTGCTTTTTTTTTCTCTCTCCACAAATTGCACCCTGGGTTTGCGGGAAGGCGCAGCATCTATTGTCCACGTTTTGTGACTGATTCACGGCGGACGAAGAAGAGTTCTCCACCGCCGTGCGGTAATAGCAGCCTTTTATTAGCCGAAGCACAATGAGCACCTGATTACCCAGGCAGTGAGACAAGCGGCTTAACGCCGAAGGCTGGCCGAGCTCTTCCCCTGACCTCTCCCGGCGGCCGCCGTCTGCGGCGCTGAAGGAGCCATAATCACAGTAAAGAGGGTCCCGGAGGAAAATAAGCTTCATTCAATCGTTAATCATCATTATTTTCCTCCGCTTGGTGTGCAGCTGTACATAAAAAATGAAAAGGAGCCGGTAAAGGTCAGGCTCCTTCCATAATGTGACGTGATACATCCTGTCGACTATAAAAAATAACTTTATCGTCCGTTTTTATCCTTCTTACATGTGTCTCACGTGTCTTGAAGCTGCTCTATACGAGTGAGGAAGCTGTTAGCTGTATTTAAAATGCGTGTCGCTGCCGTACAGTCAGCACAGTGCGTGAGAGGACTGAATAAACACCGCCGGCTTCCCTCCTCGTTCTCCCCCATAGTTCAGCTCTGAATAAAACATGGAGCGCCTGCTGGGCTGGACGGTGCAGGGGATGGATGCGAAGGTCTCATTAAAACCTGCAGAATGTTTCCCGAACACGTTCGGCGTGACCAACACCAGAATAAGATGTGTTTATCTCATTGGAAGCACGTCTCAGCTAATTCAGCAGTAACAGCCGATGCGTCGTTCTCCGTCCCCTCTGACCTGGAGTGAAGTGATCACTGCAGGCGCCGCTTCATTTTGGTCGCTCTGCTCCGGCGTGACGACGCAATACGAGGGTGTACCCAAAAAAAACCGGAATTTGATTATAACTTTTTATTTATGACATTTCAAAATAAAACACCACCGTCGCCTTCAAAATAATCCCCATCTGCATTCATGCAGCGCTCCAGCCGTGTCTCCCACTTCACGAATGCGTCGTCAGACCCGCGCGTAAAAGTGCCATTTTTTGCCGGCTGTGATTTTTCTGTCACCTCCTCCACATCTGCAAACCGCCGTCCCTTCAGCTCCTTCTTCAACTTGGGGAACAAGAAAAAGTCACTCGAGGCTTCATCTGACGAATAAGGCGGATGGGAGAGGAGATTCATCTCATTCTTCGCCAGAAACTGCGTGAGGCGCAGCGCCGTGTCCGCTGGCGCTCTGTGGTGGTGGATCAACCGGGCTCCGCTCCGCCACTCCGCGGGCCGCTTCCTCCTCACATCCTCACGGAGCCGTCTGAGGACTTCCATGTAGTAGTCCTGGTTTACAGTCTGACCTGGAGGGACAGACTCGCTGTGGACGATACCCTGGACAGCCAAGAAGCAGCTCAGCATTGTTTTCACGGCTGAGCGGACCTGACGCGCCGACATCTGGCCCTTTTTAAACCACCTGAACCACTCATGGACCTGAGTCTTCCCCAGAGCATCATCCTTGTAGGCTTGCTGCAACAAGGTGAGTGTTTCTGCTGCTGTTTTTTCCCAGCAAAAAGCAGAATTTAATGTTCACGCGCTGCTCTGGCTTCCCAGTCAATGTCGCCATTTTGGAAAAAATCGCAGACTGCCTCTGCACTCTGTTGCTATAAATAGCGCCTGACAGGCATCAGTGTAACTCTCGGAGCTCAAATTTCTCACAGATGTGCATGAGGCTTACCTGCAGCACATGTGACGGCCAGAAGTCGGAACTCATTATTATTATTGTTTTCTGACCAAATTCCGTTTTTTTTTGGGTACCCCCTCGTATTCCAAGATGGAGGCCCGTGTTTGGACTGGTACTTATTTAATGGCAGTTTTAGAAGAATTGGGTATAATGAAACGAGCGGAACGACGGGCGCTTCAGAACGCGGATAGTTTCAAAGCTGTAGCATCAAAGTTAATCGAGAAACAAAAGACGAGAAAATGCTGTTTACTTCCGTGAGACGTCAGAACGTCACGGCTGCCCCATCCAATCAGAACGCTTCACAGACCCCGGCGTGAGAGAAGATTTAATCCTTCGTTTTTCCCATGAAAACACGACGCTCATGAATATAATTTCCAATCACTTCATTCAGAATAAACCAATTCTGAATTAAAAACATGTAGCCACACTCAGTCTTCTCTTGTTCGACGTTTATTCAGAGGTTAAAGCAGTTCCTCTATTGTCCTGTGGGTGGCAGCACAGAGTTACCACATACATCAAATCAAAAGCAAAATCTTTTTCCAGGATCCATGTTTGATAAAGCCTAAATCGACTGAACTGACCGGAGTCAAACCGGGTCTGGAGCAGGTTAAGGAGCAGAATGTGATGCAGGGTCGGCGGTGAACCGATGAGCTGGGAGGCCGGCGCGGTGGAGCAGTGTGACTGCTGTACCTGAGGGACGGAAGCACTGAGCTGCTCTGATCAACTGCCGCTGGAAGGAGGCAGATAATTCATGTAGTTTAATCACAGCGCAGCGTTCCTGATTGAAGCCCCACTAATCTTTATTTCTCTTTTTCTCTCGGCCGGCCGCTATCGGCCTCAGACAGGGTTGTTGTTAATTAGTTTGCTATGCGATCCCCGCTAAAGGAAGACCGACTCGGAGAGGATGTTCCTCATTACCGAGGTCAAAGTTATTATGCAGTAAAGGCAGGAAGAAAGGACGTTTTGAAGATAAATCATTTAATAATGCGATGTCGTGCGAGAGCCACGGCTGCCATTGATATTTGCTGAAAAATAAAGCGGGGTCCCGTACCTCCGGAACGAGCCGCGACTGATTCAGATCACAGTCCTCCTCTGATGAACAAAGGTTCGTCAAGTGAGGTTTAACAAGTGGCGAGCCAGCCGGCGCCTCTCTGAAGTCATGGACGGGAATCTCCTGAGTCACTCCGTCGTGTTTTAACTTCTCCCCGTCCAACAAGAAAGAAAGGGAGTCAGCACAAAAGTACCTGAACTCAGAGCGGTCACACATGGCGGGCTGCGCCGGGCGGCCCAGATGGAGGAACTGCAGCGTCAGCAGGGAGAAGTGAAGAGTGATGGTCTGACTGGAGAGTGAGGCGCTCGGTCCCTCCAGAGGTTTCTACCTACAGCTCTCCTCTGGGTTTTATTCAGACTTCACTAACATGCAGAAAGCGGCTCTGGCTCCATGGCTGCAGCGGAAACGAGACGAGGAGCATCCGGACGCTTCAACCGACTCCAACCGGCTGGCCAAGACAAACAAGTGGCAAAAAGGAAACGTTTGTGTGAAATGAATTTAAAGCCAATAAACCCATGTTTTTAAGAAGAATAAAGCAGAAACGTTATGATATTTCATTGACAACATCAACTATATCCAAACCAAGGTTTGAATTCCTTTAAATCAACACCAGCACCCACAAGAAACCTGAAGGAACCCCATCATACTCAAAGGCCACTGTTTGGGTTTTGTGTCTTTCTCAATCAACATGTGGGACGGTAGGAGCAGGATCAGCACTTGGCCTTCAGATCCTCTCTCTTCTAACCTGATATTGAACACAAAAAATTAAACCCCAGGGAAAGAGATGATTCAGGGGAGGCAGGGATATGCAGACAGGAAGAGGGAGAACCTCCCAGAGCTTCTCCCTGCAGCAGATTACTTCTCATTACCGTCAACACATTTTCAGACTTTCTGCAACTCTCATGAAAAAAATTCACAACAGAATCTGAATGAACACGCGGAGCTACAAGAAATCTACAAGGAAACAGTAAAAATTGTCACATTTGTAAATTTGTCGTCTCTGGACTGGATTTTGGAAGTTTGACAATCAAAAGATCTTTGATTTTTTTTGAGAGGCGCAAATGAAAATGGGAACAGAATTGATTTTTATTTTTTAAATGAAGGAGGACTCGCTTCTCTTCCCTCGTCAAATACATCCTGGCTATAATCAGCACAGAGCAACACACACACACACACACACACACACACGTGTTCCTCTCACACACATCCTGGTCCAATCAACGACAAAAGATGGCCGCCGATCACTGTGAGCGCTAATGCTGCAGATCAAAACCGCCGATCTGGACGTGAGCGCGGGATATTTCTCGGTCAATACGTGGATCAATAGTTTATTCACGCTCCGCCGTGCGAGCGCCACGCTCTGCCGAGCGAGCAAACACACGCTCCTAATGGCGCATCTTTAATGGGATTTCGGCCTTTGAAGAGCGTAATTACGATGTGTTTCTGGGTCAAGGTAAACTATCAGATTACAGCCCACACACACACACACACACACACACACACACCTCAACAGAAGAGTCGGTATAGCAAACATCCATGTTTACTCAGATGAGGACGCAGACAATTAGTGGAGCCTGCCGCTGCGGGTTGGAGGTGAAAATCCGCCGCTGCAAAGTAAACAAGCAGAGTTTCTCGTCCGGAGCCGAGGTGACGCATTGTTATGCACGGAGTGCCCTGTGCTGCTTTTTTTTTTTAATTAACCGAGGCTGCAATGGAACGCGCTGTGCATCCAAACCCCGGCCTCCCCTCCTCCCGCCTCCATCACCGGGGCAAGAATGATGCAATTCCTGCAATTTTATGAGCCACTGAACGCAATTACTGGACCTGTCGGTGTTTTGGGCGTCTGTTGTCTGTGATGTATGCGCCGTGCAGACTCAGCCGCCGACGCGCCGTTTGTATTCGCCGGTCTCGCGCTGTCCGCCGCGCGGCGTGCGGAATGGCTGCGGGCCGATCGCTCGTAATCAGTGACGTCTCCACGAAGCAGCAGGCTGAGCAGCAGCCGCTCAGCACGGACCCGTCTCCGGACGGTGCTTTGATTTGTTGTGAGACAGGATGCATGTTGCTGGTCTGAGTCAGGAGTGGCGTTGTGTGTGTGTGTGTGTGTGTGTGTGTGTGTGTGTGTGTGTGTGTGTGAGGGGATGAATCCTCTTGGGATTTCTCCAAATAACATTTGAGGGAAGATCCAGACTCCTGGACGTTACAGGATACGAGTGCAGATCATGGATGAATAGTCTGAGGACAGATTTAATCTGATTCTAAGTTCACAGCTGGAATAACAAACAAGAGTCACCGAGTGTGAAGAGAATCTTCCTCCTCTCACATCCAGACTATAGAGCATCTTCCTCCCTCTCATATTTTGTTGAGTCTCTCAGAGCATGCAGGAGGTGTTTCATTGTCTCTTCTGGTCATTTGGCTTCTCAGCCATGGCCCGCCCACTCCTCGCCCCGCCCACTCATCGCCCCGCCCACTCCTCGCCCTGCTCTGCTAACACACCCTGACAGGCCTCCATCGGGCCTCCGCCCGCCTCATTAAAACCAGCCAGCGCCGGACGGTCGGCCGCTCCGCTCGTCCTCGACGTTCCCGTACCCGCAACACTTCCTCAAAACGTTGTCATGGAAACTGTTTGACAGGCAGCAGCATTGTAGTGTACACACACACACGCACACACACACACACACACACACACACACACACACACACACACACACACGCCCACCTACACTCCATCCCGGGAGGGGAGAGCCGAGATCAGACGCAGGAGCCAACTTTCCGAGTTCAATCCAATATCTGAAGGCGGGGAGGGCGTGTGAGGAGGAGGAGGAGGAGGAGGAAGAGGAGGAGGAGGAGGAGGAAGAGGAGGAGGAGGAGGAGGAGGAGGAGGGGAGGAGGAGGAGGGGGAGGAAGGGGGGTGTGGCTGTGCTCTCAGTCTTCCCTCTGTCTCTCGTTTTCACACACTCTGAGGTGTGAACACACTTGGAAAGCGAGCGGACTGATCGCTGCCAAGGCCTCCCACCATTTCAAATCAACGCCTCCCTCTCCGACTCGCTCGCTCTCTTTGGGGAAGTGGAGAGAAGCCAGTGTGACAGAGAAAATAAGATAATGGGGGGGGGGGGGGGGGAGTGGAAATATCTTGTTACTGCCCATTTGGGAAAATGAGACAGAACAGACTCAGCAGAAGAAAGACGGGAGAAACGGAACAATTCCTCTTTTAAATGAGGAAGTGGATGAAATTTTAATTTTCTAGCAGTTATTTATGGACACGTGAGAAAGAAGGAAGCTTCTTAACAGACCATCAGGATGAAAGAGAAACATGTAGATTTCAGTGAAACACCATCGAACTGCAGGGTCGTCAGATGGTTCATCAACAGAAACACCAAACAACCTCACAGGCATGCTTCCTTCTATTTTCATGGACTCTGAGAGGAAACCAGGATGCATGCGGAGGGAGAACATGCAAACTCTACAGAAACCCCCCCAGCCCACCCAGACTCAAACCGGTGACCCTTCCATCATCTGGAATTCCTTCCTATCGCCTGCTCTGATTTCATCCAGGTCCCTCCGCCCCTCCTGGGTGGTCCGGGGCCTCATACCACCCAGACGCTGGAACAGACCCCCCAGGACCCGCCTGGCCTCCACGTCCAGACCCTCCAGCCTCGTCTGCTCTCACTGGCACCGCTATTTTAACCGATAACATCTCCCACCTCTCTGCCTCTGCGTTCACGTCCCTGGTCGCTCAGCCATCAGTCTCCGTCTCATCAGCAGGATCTTTGCCCACTTTAACTTTCGCAAACGACACGTCTCGGCCGCTCTCTGTTCAGCGGCGTCCTCACATCCGTCTCCGTCAGAGCCGTCGGTCTGATTTGTGTGTTACCTTGTTCATTATGCGACACTCTGACTGGAGGCCTGACAAATCCCTCTGCAGCTGCCGGTCCGCCACTGCTGTGTAGGTCGAGTCGACGGTTTCCCACCAGTATAAAGTCTCCCGTCCCGGGCGCACATGTGGGGGCGGAGGTATTAAATAACCAGATAATGGAGCGGAGATGGGTGCAGACCTGCAGGTGACTCAGCCTGCCGTCATTCTCCCTCTCTGCGCCGAGGGTCTGGGACGTGAAGCTGGGTTTCTTACAGGAGAAAGGTCATAGTGTCGTGTCTGTGAGTCACTGAGGAGCAAACGCTGTAAATGACCACAATTATGTTCATTTAAAAAGCCCAGAAGGCTCCAGGAAGAGTGTGGTCTACGCGGCTGCGCTGTACAGCGATCTGTTCCTTTACACCGGCGGAGGAAAGAGGCCAAGTTACAGCAGTGACTGTTTGGGTGAAAGGCTTCAGATCAGGGGCTGATCAGGTATCAGCCATGAAAGCGGGATATGAAGACGGCGGCGTGCAGCTGTCGGCCTCCCCCGTGGCCCCCGGGGCCCGAGGAGGCGATCCGGCAGCGCAGGGGATCCGGGACGCCGGGAGATGAGACGCCATTGTTCACATGAAAGGCAGGGAAACGTGACGCCTCCTCGACTCGTATTGAAGCTTTCCTCCTTTACAGCGACGTCTGATGTTCGCTCCTGTCACTTCAGAGGTCTTCGTTCAGAGGTCAGGCTTAAGTACTGTGAAGAACTCATGAAATGATTCCATGAAACTGCTTTAAATGTTCGTCTTTTCGCGTGTCGAATTAATGAGATAACGATCTATTCTCGTGCAAAAGCAGCATCCAGTAGCTTTAAGGAGTCTTACAGGACTCTGCTGGCAGATTCTGCTCTGTGGAGGAAAGCCGAGCTCAGATCATGAGAAGAAACTGAAACCGTGTCTGGGAGGACGTTGAAAAGGAATTCTTTATTGGGATGTGGAGCCGGTGGAGCAGCGGCTCGTCCTCACATCCAGCAATCAGCGCTTTGAAAACAGAGGAGTGTCCTTCGTCGAGACGTTTCCGGCTCCTAAAATCTGCAGGAAATCAGTTATATAAGTAAAATTTATTCCTAGTTATTGCAGAGCTGAAGTAAAAACACTTTTTTTTTTAAATATTTTTATTGTGACCCTGAAAGTGACAACAACAAAAAAAACCGGATGAAGGAAGTGAAATAACTGATGTGTGTGTTAGAGTTTTACGTCGAACAGAGAGGTTTCATCTTATCCCACAGCTGAGACGCGGAATCTTCAGGAAGTCAAATTCACTGTCAGTCTTCATCCACCTTCAAGGATCAAAATCCTGATTTCTTCTGGTTAGCACCACCTGACGGTGAAAACTTGGCTCATAAATAATGAGGAAGTGATTACTTTGGAGAAAACACAAATGAATTCATCAACTGAGGTTTAAATTAAGTCCTGTTCCAATTCAAAATTCAATTTGAGCTCACGTAAATAAACCTGCTCTGCCTCATTTAGCGTAAGAGACGTCTCAGTAATCTGCTTCAGACATAAATATTACTGGAGTCCATGTCTTCAGGTGGACAGAGCAAGATCAGGATCAAACCCAGAATTAAACAGGATTCCATCTTAAAATAGCAGAAGGATTTAAACATGATCGAGTCTCCACTTCAGATTATTTTATCTTTCTCTTCCTTGAAAACGACTTCCACTGAGCATGTGAATCTTTGTCCTCTCTGCTTCACAAGTTTATTTAATAGTGCAGCTCATTATTTAACTCTGGACACTATGATAATGACACACAGTGGAAGTACTGGAGCCATACAGCATCATTTATTTATATAAAGAAAAACTCAGCAATGCGAACACTTTGTGTGAAATGAGAACATTCTTACATTCCTGTTGGACTAAAATGGAAAATAACAGTTGGATAACTTACATCACGTTATGAATAAACAGCAAATAGACGTTTCTCCAGATGCACTGAGACCCTGTGTCTGTCTCCAGAGAGTTCTGTTTTCTCAAGAACTTGGTATTCTAACTTTATATATAACTTTATATTAATCCTCAAATCAGACCATGACGTATGTCTTAATTAATTTCATGGAAGTGTCTGGAAATGGGACTTACGGGGCAGATTCATCACTATTTATTACAAAGTACATATTGTATCACTAAATATAGAACATTCGTAATGTCTCACTTGGCTCTTTATTGGACCCTGACTCTCAGCTGGCAAGTCGTGGTTAAAGTGACTGTTTAGTTGCTGTTGCTTCATTCTTTGTTCGTTACACTGCAGTCATGTTCACTGATGGGGAGGATTTTATATGAGCTTCTTTCCTGTCCTGCACAGTTTGGAATTTCTGGTGCAATTAAAGCAGTAAAAAAACGACATGATTGCCATTTTTACTTTTAAAATTTGGAAGAAATGTGAAGAAATCCTTCTGTTCCGCTCTCAAAGGCCCGTTAAGGTGAAATACAAGGTCTGATCATGTGAAGACTAACCGAGTCCTCGCTGTGAGTTAGAAACATTGTCCCTACAACGTGTGCCAAACACACACACACACACACACACACACACACACACACACACACCCAGGGTCACTCTGGATGCCGTCGGTAAGGACACCACAGCGAGGGCTGGCATTGGCCCAGCGGAGTGTGATGTGTTGTGATGGCGGCTCAGGGCTGAACAGGGCCGCCGGTGGGCGGAAAACACTTCAGCGACACACACACACACACATGGCTGGCATGTGTGTGTGTGTGAGCGCCACACCCGTCTCTTTGATTTTCTGTCAAGCGTGCGGCGCAGCCCGGCAGTCCGATTTCACGGAGCAGAAGACGACTGAAAGGCGTGTGAGATGTTTACTGACCGTAACACAGAGCTGATCAGAGACACCGGGAGGAGGCAGGCGATCGATGGGCTCGGCCGGGAAAATTACAAGACCAGTTCTTTGGAAAAGACGAGAAAACTGACTTGTATTTTGGATTCATACCATCTAATGCCTGAGTTTCTGTCCCGGGGGGGAAACACAAGCAGACGCTTCGGCATCGTCCAAAAGCCAAAGAAATGATTTTCCAGTTGATTTAGTCAATATTAAAGGTGAAGAGGTGTCTGATAAATCAAGATAGACTAAAATAACAGAATATTCTATTAAAAGAAGAAGTTTTGATTCACTAATAACGTAAAAATATCCAGTAATGTCACGAATTTGACTTTTTTCAATGTAATTAAGACATTTAAGTGTTTTCGAAACGAGGTCCGTTTACACGGAAACACCATCAACACTGAAAATGATGAAGTTACCAAATTTTTCTGAAAGAAAGACAAACTGAAAATAAAACAAGCAAAGCTGCTTGGAAAAGAGATAAAATGGCTAAAATGTCCTTCCTTCCTGTCTTGTGTTTTGGTTCAGTTCATCTTTTCTGTGTTTCAGTCACCGTTAAGCTTTCCATATATTAATGTTTAAAATAACTCATTGAAATTCACCGTTTGATATTAAACTTTCTTTCTGTTCATCCTGTGGAGCGATGCTTTAAAGGTCAATTCTTCTAGGATTCATAAAATGTTTCTATTCAATTCTAAAATGCCAGAATTTTCTGAAAAATGTTGGAAAAGAAGGATCAAACCAGTAAAATCAGATACAAAAACAAACTTCTAGCATTTAAATTGAACCTTCATGAACGTAACATATTGTTTTATAACTAGAAGATATTTCAACATGCTGCATTGACATTTAAAGCTTAAATTTGATTTACTGCAGTGGCAAATCACTAAAAAAGTCTCTTCCAGTCAGGAGTGGAGTTTCCAGGCCATGTTCAGAAGTGAGAGAGTTCATAAACACTCAGTATTTTCACATATCTTTGATTCAGACCCGTCTGGTGTGTCGGCTGGCAGAACGCCAATATACAGCACCTTTATTGCTGCGCAGCCACATGGGTGTTAAAGCAGGCTGGAATCACGAGATAACAGATGTAAAGATAACACAGTGCAGGCTGAAAACATGGAGGCTGTTCCTCTCAGTCACAGACGGGACAAAGCAGAGCGGAGCGGTGAGGAAAACACATTTCTGTCAGGAACAGCTCAGGTACAGGATCCTCAACAAGCATCTCGTCCCTGCTGAATTATTCATGCGGCGGAGGTGAAAGTTGGTTCAACAGCAGAAACTCAAGCAGCAGAGACACTGGGAGCAGCAGGGTTAGAGCCGTGTCGCTACTTTAGGATAGTTCATGGGTTAAACGCTTGGACTTCATTCAAAACTCCAGCATCTTTTTAATTTAAGCTGCAAACACTTGTTTTCCTTCCCCCTGTGTGTGATTGACGCGCCTGCCCGTCGGCTTGTGTGCCGACCGTCACTCACGTCACGCTACACAACAATCCTTCGGCGAAAACGTGCAGCTGTGCATTTCTAACCAATCCATTTCCCCTCGCCGCCATAACGCCGATAGATTATCTGCCAGTGGCTTTAAGCTGTGTTTGCTATCGAGTGTTTACGGAATGCGCAGCGGAGTGGCTCGTCTGGGTCTGATACCTTGCCGCTGATACACGGGAGGAGCGTCTCGTCTCTCAGAATAACCACAGTTACTCATTATTCCGCCGAGACGCCGCGGATGAGCAAGCTTGAGACGGACAGTTCAAATAAGCTGCATAACAAGTTTAGTGGAACGTCGCCGTTAACTCCTTCCCCACCGCCGCCGCGGATTCTTCGTTAAAGGCTCCAGATCTGGACGGTAGCGAGCGCTTGATGATTTATAACCACAGCTCCAGCTGGAGGACTGCTAATTGCTTAATTGCTTCTAGACTGGTAGAAATGCAGAGTGTGCTGAAGTGTTGCTCTGTGTGTGTATCACTAATTACACTCTCACCAACGGGGGGCGGGGGGCTTGAATGGGCTGTTGGTGTGTATTTGGGCTGAGCTTCTTCAAACGTCTAAGAGCGGGCGCTCCAAGGCATCATTTACATGACGTTTCTAGGAAAAATGCATCATTTGCAGGAAAAAGGTTTAGAAAACGTCAGAGCGTTCCGCCTTGGAAAAGCGCAACGAAGGTTTTCTGTTTTCACTTGAAAACGTTGTGGTGTAAACGGAGAGAAGGACAGCGCTAATCACAACGGTCATCCATTTCCTCACCTCGGTTCACCTTATATCAGTAAATGTTGGTGTTTTAGGTTCTGCTCCATATATCTCTAGAACATCAGTGAACACACCACTTCAGACTGAAGTCGTCTGACTCTTGTTATCTGAACCCAGTTTGGTCATGATGAGTGTGAAACTAGCTGTTTACTTGACCTTTCAGGCTCAGTTTTGGTGAGAAAACTTTGCAAACATAAGATGACCCCAGTCTTTAGGACGCATTTCCAGCAGAAAAAATGTACAGCATCATTACTGTTGGTCAAAACTCTGAGAAAACTATAGTCACAGCAAAATAAGATTTTCATTGATGCGCGTTTAAATCTCATGAGGTCCAATTCTGCTGCAAGAAAGTACAAAAAAAAAAACAAAAAAAACAGCAGCAGCCAAAGACAGGAAGTGCAAAGAAGGAGCTGCAAACACAGAGCTGGTGGCCTTGACAGCTCTCCGCCAGAGAAATGTCCTGAACCCCGGGAGGACAGCGTGTCTTTGAGTGTGAGTGGAAGCTCGGTGCTCTTCATGGCTGACTCCTCCGCCCTGCAGAGGCAGGCGCTCTGATTGGCCGGCAGGATAACGAGCTAATCCTTGTTGACAGATTGGAGCATTTGCGAGTCATTTTCCTTCAACCTGGAGCGGCGGGCCGCAGCTGCTCGGACCCCGTATTAAAATTCTGCCGGGCTCGGAGTGCTTACCGACATGATTATTCCACATAAAGGGGAAATGGCCTCGTAAACTAACTTTATCTCAGGCTCCATAAAAGCGCTGGCCTGTGGGACTGCGCCTCATGAGCGCAGCAGTTAACTTGAGGAGCAGCCAGGTGCACCTTGAACCGTCTCCGCCGTCTGTAAAGCGGCTCGGGGCCTCGTGGAGGGGCCCGGCGTCCTGCTCAACACAGATCAGCCTGATCTGCCGCCGTCACCTGATGGCTCTCAGGGCGCTGCTTCCAGTGGCGACACAGAGGCTACAGGCCCGAATACTGAACATATTTTACATTTTTGTAGCACTAACACAACTTTCTTCAGGGGTTTCGTATTTATTTTACAGTATTATTCTGACACCAATGATGCTTCTGAGCAAAAGTGTGCAATTCTATAACAAGTACAGCACTTGTGGACACCTGGTGATTATATAGAGGTTCTTAATTTGTCCATAACACATAGAAGATACATACATTTAGGTTGGGGTTCGATTAGAGTTCATGAATCTCACGTAGGTCCCACTTTAATCCTACGAGAAACCAGTGCTTGGTAAAGGTTCCTAGATCCATATTGAACATGTCCAAAGTGGTATTGGGTGGATGTCTTCACTATTTCAGCTGCAATCTGAATACAAGAGGCATGTTGAGAAATGGTGACAACAGATGTCACGGGGTTAGAGGTGTGATCAATGCATTGCTTGTCGTGGTGTCATTACTTGAGGTCCTAATTTCTCAGATCATGAAATTAGATTTGATCCTGTCACTTTCAATGTAAAAAAAGCATGAACAAATGAAAAAAATAAATCAAAATGATATTGGCTTGTTATTCAAGTCTACATTTTGAAAATTTGTGTTTTTGTTATAAAGGATTTAGTAAATTAACATAATAATGCTAAAAAGAAATCAGTTCAATATTCTATATGTAGATAAAACTTTTCAGGAAAAGTTGAGGCATTTTCCCTCATTTGCGCTGAGACAGAGTGGAGGCATTTTCAAAAACTTGCATTTTCCCCATTTCTGAGTCAAACTGTTCCAGCTTGAGAACCGTCGTGAAAAAGCTGCATTTCCAGACGCTCCGTGTAAACGAACATTTCATTTTGTTTATGGTGTGCATCTTGCATTATTATTAGACTGATGAATCAAACTTCAATATGTCAAAAGCACTTCCTCTCATTGATAACAGGAACACATGAGCAGTATGAACTCTGCCTCCTGTGGTGTGTGAGTGTAATTAAGACTGTGAAGAGCTCTGGGTGCTCAAGTGCTGGAAAAACACCATCTCAGTGAAATCCATTTAGCGTATCTATTGAAACATGAGATTTTTAAACCTTTGGTTTTAATAGCATCTATTGAATTCTTAAAACTCTACTGGGCAAATCCCCTTCCTCTGCCTTTAACTGGAGTTAATCCAGTCGCCGCACAGCCGTATTTAGCAGATTCCTCTAATACGGTCAGGTCTTGGTCCGATCCCACGGGCAACACTCAAGTAGAGCTCCCTCTGTGTTGACAACAGCTTTTATAACCGCCACAATTACAACAGATTGTGAGTTTTACACATAAAACAAAAACCGCGCGAGGATATTCATTTTTAATTGCTTACTGTGCGTATTTCACAAACAGCTGCTCCCGATAGTTCAGGCGGGGTTAAAGCTGCTTCACGGGGTCCTGGCGCTCCTGCTGCTGTAGGTATTTGGCTCAGTACAGTAAAGATGCCCTCTCCAGTGTGATCGTTACAGTAAAGCGAGGCGAAGCGGCGCTCTCTTCCCACCCGCCCACGCTTTCTTAACACATAAGCCTCCACTCAGAATTACAGCACTATTTTTTTTGTGATTTATGAGCAAATTGCACCGTGGTCTACCGCCCGAATTTACGCTGAGGGCTCTTGGGACCAATTCAGTTCAGGTTGGGAAGGAGGAGGTGGGAAAGAAAAGAAAAAGAAGAAGAAGAGAAAAAAAGCTGCTAGCTTTCCCATTACATGGTAAATCTCCGGAGAATGAGACAGAGGCCTGCGAGTCAGCAGAAAGCCAGATCTTCTGAAAGAGGCAATTTATATGCACATGCTTTCTGTATCATGGAGCAATAAAACAGCTGATTAAATGACTTTTCACTTTTAATTGCCACTTGAATGGGCCTGGGAGCCAGAAGGAGCCACTGCCGGAGAGCCTGGCTGCTTCAGACCATATGGAGGAGCACGACTCTGGTAATGAGGAAGCGCTGAGGATTCTGGGTATTTCTGCAGCGATAACAAACTAAAAATACTTAGTTACTTTAGTTTTTTCACCTGGATACTGACTTTTTTTAATTTTACATTAGACAGAAGATGTAACGATACAGGAAAAAACAGAAATAAAGAGTTTTTTTCCCGTTGTAACTTTATAAGGCACCAAGACCACTTATTCATATAAAGAGAAATAAAAACAATGATTGTTAGCCTTTGCTGCCAGTGTTCATGCTAAGCTAAGCCAGGCTAAGCTAATGATTCACTGATTTCTTCCCGCGATGCGAGCGAGCAGCTAAACCGGTGAAACTTTGCTCCTGTTGGGGTCGACTTGGCTTCTCGCCGTCTGCTGAGTCGGCAGCGCCACAGAGAGGAAGATTAAAACGTGCAGCTGCTTTGTTCCCAGCGCAGTAAATGGCCGCTCTTCCAGCAGTTCGTCCTCCGTGAGATCGGCCTGCAGCGCTGCGATGTGAGATAAACGAAGAGCCCAACTCAATGCAAAACTGTAATGAGAGCAATGATGTGATATTTCCACCAAAGGCCTTTCTGCTTCGCTTTTAATCTGGGAGATAAACAACAGCGATCGCAGTTTCATCTCATCTCTCATATCTGCCCCTGAGCTTTTACCGCGTTCAGACAGATCTCAGCATATGCGCCGGCGTTGCTTTTTATTCACGGCGCCGGGGGCGACGCCAGGCGGGAGAGGAGGACGACGGAGCAGAAAGACAATCGCTAGAGGAGCAGAAATGTCCTTGTTTGTTTGAAACTTTGAACCTCTTGATCCTCCAATATTTTCATGTCATATTGATCAACTTTTAACTTGATTCAGAGTCTTGAATAATCTCACTCCTGTTGCCGTACGATGCTAATTGTGATTGTGTGTCAATCATACAGGGAGTGCAGCATTAAGACTCAACCGTGAACCAAGGATTAACCCTGAAAAGCGGATTAAGATGCTCTTATTGAAGCATCATCCCAGCAATAAATCCACCAAACTGTGAGCCTTTATTGATAAGTTTGGAGGATTTGTCCAGAACTAACACGACAGTGTGCTTTTTCTCCGCTCTTGAAACAATCGGTGTATTTCCCACCTCGGTCCGTCGCCGTCCAGCGAGTCCCATTCATTAGAGGCGGGCGCCGGTTGAGCGATGTGCCGCCAATAAGAGCCGCCCCCTCCCGCCCTGCAGGACTCAGACCGGTCTGAGCACACACAGAGCTGTCATCCCATTTTTAATTGCGGCCTCACGGCGGCCGTAATCAGATTTTACAGGAATGCGAGGGTGCAGCGCCGGCTGACAGATCGACATCAGTCCCATAACCTTTCCAAAATGATCCGGGCGACAATGAGGATGGAGTCTCTTATCAGAATAATGAGTCGTGTCGGTGGGAGGAGGCGGGGGCAGTTATAGGTGGGGGGAGCTGCGATTGATTAGTGCGGCCGTCTCAGACAGCCGGGCCGCGGCGTGCGGCCCGCTTTGATACGGGATGACAGCTAAGTAAATGTCTGCGGCAGTAATGAGGTGGCCTCGGCTCTGCGTCGCTGTCAGCACTCCGCCAATCGATGCACAAGTGCAAAACGGCCGACGGGATGGGACTTGTGCGCGTGGCTGTTATGTCTTACATCTTAATCCTGAGCCAAAAGACAGAGGACAGCTCAGAGCGGCGGCGGCGGGGAGTGACAGGAAGAGGCCGGCGGACGCCTGGAGGATGAGGGAGCAGCACCACGACTGGACGTTTCCCAGTTCCGCTAAACCAAAACAGACAAAAGAGAACCGCTCCCAGCTGCTGGTGAGTCATCTTTAGAGTACGAAGCTGCAACTGTTCTTCTGGAACTTCTGCCTGCGTCGCTTCGAGGTGATATGATACAACTGTTTCTGTGAATTTTTAATATTTGCATCTAAAACGCGGCGAGCAGCGGGCCGGGCTAACAGCTGTATGAAGACAAAGCACATGCCAGAACCTCCCTACTCTTCATGGGGTTTTCATCAGATTAAAGCAAAGTAAATCACTTCAGCTGGTCTCAGTCTTGGAAGACGTTCCGTCTCTTGTCCACGTGACTCTTTCTCTGTTTGTATGACAACAGTCGACTTGAAACGGAATTCTGGGAAGGTTTGGCTTTCAGATGGCAACGATCAGAGTTCAACGTGGAGGTTCAGACTCGTCCAAACCGTCTCTCTTCATCGTGGAGTCTCAGAATCTCCTGTTTCACACTCAGCAGGTTCTCCACTTATGCAGATGATGGTCTAGTAAATCGTTTTGGCGGTTTATACAAAAATGGAGACAAACAAATAAAAGTATGGAAATCTGGACCCAGCAGATGCTGCAGAACTGTATTTAGACTTTTGTGTCTTATTAGAAGCTGAGGTCCCACCAGCAAACAGAGGTCTATGTGAGTATCCTTATATTTTCTCCAAATTAACCAACTACAGAAATATACACATTAGTTCATAGAATTTATTGCAAATTTATTTTCTAGATGTTTTTCTTCTACTGCTGGAACTACTTTTTCTTCTTTGTCTGCTGCTGCTGCTTTTAACACTTTTTAAATTGTTTTTAATTATTTGAACTGTGAAATAAATGGTTATTTCAATTGTGACAACAAAAAAAAAAATCAGGATCCAAAGGAAGGGCATTATACTGTAGGTCTTGTGACTCCTCGATACTCTGTGGTGTTTTAATCTCATTCGTTGGAGCCACATGGAGTTAAGAGGTAATTTTGATTGATCATGACCGTTTCGAGCTGAATTTAGAGAATTCTCAGTAATTTCTTTCCCATGAAGCGGCTTCATAATGGCCAAAAGTCCTTCAAGTCCAGTCGACCGGATTCTTTAGCTTTGAGAGGTTTCCCACCTGGATAAATGAGCACATGCAGAAGAAGTGTTGTGCAGATTGCTGAAAATTAGTTCCTGATTAGAGTTATTAGCTCTTTAAAAAAATCAGTGGACTGGAAAGAAAATGCTTGAAAAAATTGCTCATTCAATACTTTGTTACATATTTATGCAATATTTTCAAGTGTAAATGGAAAGTTTTATACGTTTCGGGACACTGAACATGGAACGTTTTGAAAACCCTTCGACTCAGTCTCTGTGTAGACGGCAGAAAATGCAACTTTTCTGAGACAGAAACACAAAAACGATGCATTTTTACTTGAAATGTTGTGTAAACAGGATGTTAGCCTTTTAAATAATGTGCACATATAACTGTACTGAGAACTTCCACAGTTTAATTCTGGCTTTTCATCCTGGACTCACATTTCCTCCCACAGTCATTCATATAATGAACAGTGAGGGGTTCTCCACCAGAGCCGACTGTAATCAGGTTTCTGTCCAGCCATCCCTGCATGGGCGGCAACTTGTCATATCTACAGATGTGAGATTTCACTCTCTTCCATTCATTAATGGGTGTGTTTCCTACCAGATGAATCCTGTTAATTTCCAATGAACAAAGGATTTCCAGGCAATCCGGGGTAAATCAATGAGAGTCCAGAAACGATGGCATCAGGGATGGAAGCCTGTTCAGAGTCCCTCCAAACCCAGGAAGACAAAACGACCCCATGAGCAGAGGAGCCCAATCAGGTCTACGATCCATCAAAACCAAGGAGACACAATCGCACATGCACACCCCCACGAACTCCAGAGGAATCCAGAGGAATCCAGAGGAATCCAGGGGAATCCAGAAGCCCTGTTTTCTCCTGACCTGCAGGTTCCAGGACGTCTCTTGGTCTCAGCTGGTGTTTCATGGGGTTGAGACCTTGAGTGTGTGGCAGATTTCACAAGATAGCAGGAGAGATTTTCACACAGGAATGTGTGAATCTCACCGTGGCACTAAATGAGAAGCCATTGCCAACAGCGGCACGCTTCAGCCAGAGCCACAGATCTCTGGACCGACTGGTGGAGCTGTGGAGTCCTGAACCTGGGAATCTTTTGCACGGCGGTTTACCGTCATTCCGATCACATCTCGAATGATGCGTTCTGTCTATAATGGGACAGAAGAGGTCCGTATGACGGAGTGTGTGTCATATCCACAGGATGAAACACTTCCATGTGAGCGGCGGCGGCGGCTCGGAGCCGCACTTGTTCCACATGGAAGGTCTTGCTTTCCTCTGTCCTTGGGCTCCACTAAATGGAAAACACTTCAGCTGGAGTACTCCAGAAGGACCAGCTGTAGCAAACAACAAATATTCATATTCCTCCCCCTTACAAAGCTGAACTATTACGGCGGCCTCCATTGAATGCCATGGAGACGGTTCAAAGGCTGAGTGTGCTGCATTAATTACCGGAGCTGCAGAGACGGGGAGACATTACGCCCTGATTAGAAAAGACCAACAGCATTTGCACTCAGGCGGCTCGCCCTCACCTTACTGGACAGGAATTTGTCACATTTCATCCAGGTTTTATATACGATCCTCAGTCTTTTCCCTGTTTCTGGAAGGTTAAGCATGTGAGACTGCAGTGTTTTACACACGACTCAGATTTCAGTTTTTGGAAAACCCACATTCACATTTTTAGAAAAGTGAATAAATCCCCCTCAGCTTTCCAGGTGATGCAGTGTCTCTGTCGAGTTTTGACGTCCATGAACAAGTCGAATCTATTGAACGAGTCTTTTTCATAAACGACTGGGAATAACTCAGATATATCACAGTAGCAAGCTGTCCTTTCTTCCATTAAAACTGGTTCATTATCTGATCTAGCAATCCTTGGGGGTCAGTATGTACCATGGTGGTCTACAGGTTGAAGCCTTGTTATCGCGGGTTGAAATCCCACTGTGCCCCCCGACCCCCACCAGCCCCCCAGGTTCTGCACCGCCTCCGTGTTTAGTTCAGGTTAACTAAGAACAGGATGAGTTTAAATCACAGTCGTCCTTTCCTCAAGTGGATCAATAAAGTATGGTTGAGTGTGGGTAGAAACAGATCGGCTCCACCGCCGGTTCCTCTAACGCTGCTCCGTTTCCAGCTCCGGTGTTTTAATTGTGTTGAATCACACAGAAAAGAGAAGTACACAATAAACCTGCTTTTATTGATTTCTGGATCGCTGGCAGTGGAATCACAATAGCGACATGTTTCACACAGTATCAGCACAATTTATTGATCGTTTCCAATCCAATAACAACAGCGTAACAACTCCGATTCCTTCTAGTCCGCAGAGTTTATGGTCGCCTCATCAATGTATTGATAATTCAGTCATGTTATTTTTGCTTACTGCGGCTATAATTCTGCTTGTTAGCATGTTTATGTTTCATAAATCCAGATTATCTGCTCAGTATTTCCTTGATTCAGCCTGTTTACTAGCTGACTGGGTGATTAGCACTTCTTCACTGGGAGATGATCGATCGATGCCGGGTTTCTTCAGACCGAGCTACCCGTAGATGCCCAGTTTGTCCCAGAAGTCACAGATCTGGTTCCTGGTTCCCGCCTGAGCGTGGGAATGCACGGTCAGGTTCATGAGCAGCCAGCCGCTGGTGTCGGCGTAGCGCGGCCACGGCGGCAGGCGCTGCTCCCGGCAGAACGCCGTCTGCTGCGCCCTGGAGGACGGGTTCCCGGCGTGGGCGAAGGCGCCCCAGTAGCACAGCATCCGATTGGACAGCAGCTTCTCCGGCGGCGAGAAGGTGAAGTTGGCCACCGAGGCGGAGTTGAAGAGGAAGGGCAGCTCGGCGCCGTGGCAGGCGTGCTGGTAGCAGAAGGTGAGGCCCGACCAGACGCGGCGGTCCGCCGGCACGTGGTCGAACACGTACATCCACACCCCGCTGCCCGCCGCCGTGCCGGCTCGCGCCGCCCTCCGGGACGGACACAGGAAGATGTAGTCTGTGACGATCTGAAAACAATTCCAAACAAATGTTAAAAGTTTAGACTGATGAATTCCGATCATGGACCACTTGTTTTCTTGACTCCAATCAGATTTTTCAGAAGGAACTTTTGTTTTTCTTCCAGCTCTAAATGTAAAAGACTGAAGCCAAAACGCAGACGACCGACACGCAGAACTGTCCTTGAACGCCTCTCCAGACTGACCTAAATCAAAGATGGCCGGGACTCCTAGCGGTCCTTGAACGCCTCTCAGAGCGCTGACAAATGGCTCAGGCTAAATCACCAAACACATAAAAAAGGAGGGAAAACCTTGACTGGACCCACATTTGAGGCGTATTTCTGCTCGGCGCCGTTCTGGAGCCGTTTATCGAAGGTATGTCAACAAGTTCCATCATTACTGCGCGATCGCCTCGCTGAACATTTAACTCTCTGACGTTCACACATACAAAGTTCACATCAAATACTGTTTGCTTACAGTGACAATAGAAACAGAAGTAATGTCCCTTTAAATGTAGAAATGATGCACTCTACCTTTAACTCTAAACTCTCCATCAATCTGAACTCAAACAAGACAATAAAAAAAAGAAATTCCTGAACAGAATTGTTTGTTTTCTTTACAAAGAGAAAAGAAAATGAACAAACTAATAAGCATGACATCATGAAGAAACTATTTATGCACAATTAAAGAAAAAAATAAATAAAAAGAATCTACTGTTCCCTGCCGGCGTAAAGGAGGAATAAATAAAGAAGAAGGCAGCCTGTCTTCTCCTTGCGCCTGTTACCTGGAAACCAGTTTGTCTTTTTCTGCAGCGCCCACACAGCTGCACACATCTGACACCTGAAAACAAACGCACCCACAGCAGACACACACACACACACTCAAACCCCTCGTTCCCTCAGATGTACATTCTGAACCTGCTCGCAGTCAACGGGGAGACGTCGGGTTACGTAACAGCTGCCGGGTCAGCGGGTGAAAACACAGCCCTGGAAACAAAAACTCACAATCAGCCTCCGAACAACCTGCCATCAGTCAATTTTTGCTTTTTCACGGAGTCAGACAGCCGAGCCGAACACACCTGACCCCCTGGCACTGCGGTTTTTACACTAACTATCCCCAATCATGCAGCTCCTGCAGCCTTGAACTTAGCGTTTGGATCATAACAGCCATTCTCTGATATCCTCCAGCATCAAACACGCATCGCAGAATCAAAGGTTCAGTCCTGATCTAACTGGATCAAACCCTTCCATTCACTCATTCTCCTGCTTTTAACGAGAATTCAGGACAAAATGTTCATATGCTGCTTAATCTGTTCCATCGGCCTGAAAGGAAGAGATCAGTCCTATTAATCTTTACAACAAATAGTGTTCGGAGCAGTTTTTTATCAGGGGATTTCTGCTTTCAGCACAGTATTGAGCGCCGCTATCACAACCTATAGCATAAATATGAACATGAATGGTATTAAAATGAGCTCTGAAAGTGGAAATGGAAACTTTTTGACACCACTGCTGCTTGGTCATCTGTCCATACAAACGTTTAAAGCAAACTGTTCAATAACGATTTGGCCGACAGCGTGAGATTTCACAGGATTTCTGCTTCTTTGGACCATGTTGACATGACTTTAAGCAGTAATCTCAGCCTGAGGTGGGTTCTCCTGGTCTGACCGAAGCGCTGCAGAAAGCCTGATAAAGACGGGCTTCTTACGATCGGGTCTGATGGAGCAGGAACACTTCCTGCCTGCCTTGAGGTCCACTAAATTAGATTCTCTGCATGTGATTCATACACGGAAGCCAAAACAAGACAGTGTGTAGAATGTGGAGCAGATCTGGGAAACAGCCCAGTACTTTTACTCGTCCATCAGCATGTGAGAGATGGTCTGCAGCAACCAAAAATTAAAAAAATAACTAGTAATCCAATGAGTTTGACACTGTTGAAGCAGCATGAAGAAAATGTCTTAGCTTATCTAATAATGCAATGATTCTGAGTTACCTGGAAATATGTTTCAGTTTTTGCTGTCTGAGTTCCTATCAGGGTCTGTGTTTCAGGGTTTTGTCTCTGCAGTAGGAAGGAGGATTGTTTCAGGTTTGTGTGAAACTCAGAATAAAATGTTCCAAAGGAAATGGAGCTGAGCTGTTCCACCCCGGCCTCCTCGGTGACCTGCCGCTGGACATTAGTGCTGAGCGGCTGTGCTGCACAGAGGTGTGTGTGTGTGTGTGTGTGTGTGTGTGTGTGTGGGTGTGTGTGTGTGTGTGTGTGTGTGTGTGTGAGACCCTGCCCTCTCCTGGAAGCCCCGTCAGCGGTGACTGAAAGATAAATAGGCGCAGCAGTGACACACCGATCCCCTGCAGCGCCGTCCGTCTCTCCCTCCACCTCGGGGTTTTAGTCGTTCAGACCTGAAAATGGCTCCGAGAGTCGAGGTGACTGTTGAGTCTGTTATAGAAATGTTCAACTCTGCACCAAACTGAAGCAGACTGGTAGCAGTTATTTATGGTGTTAGTTAAAGCATGGCCTCATTACCAGGCTCTTCTCGTCAATATAACAGCCTCTTTCTCAACATTGTTCAGAAGTGACTTTAAGCATCCAGCAGATACCTAAGAACACATGTTTGTAGTGGATCATTCTCTGTATTCCCAGCTTCATTCTTTTTTAAATCTCTAGGTAAAAGGCATGACAAAATGTTCAACCCATATGATCACCTCTGCAGCTCGTCCCACACAGTCATATTTTGAACAAATCTGCAATCATTTAAAAAAATTGAAAAAGAAACATTGCTATTCCAAAAAAATCCACCAAGTTTCATAACAGGCTCACTGGAACAGCCTACAAAACAGCTTGTAACTTCTCGATGAAGAACTGACACAAGACCTACGTACCTACCTACCAGCCTACCAACCAACCAACCAACCAACCAATCAACCAACCAACCAACCAAACAACCAGTCGACCAACCAACCAACCAGTCAACCAACCAGTCGACCAACCAACCAACCTGCCAACCAATCAACCAACCAACCAACCAACCAACCAGTCAACCAACCAACCAACCAACCAAACTGCCAACCAATCAACCAACCAATCAACCAACCAACCAATCAACCAACCAACCAATGCCAACCAATCAACCAATGCCAACCAATCAACCAACCTACCAACAAACCAACCAGTCAACCAACCAACCAACCAACGAACCAACCTGCCAACCAATCAACCAACCTACCAACCAACCAACCAATCAACCAACCAAACAACCAACCAAACAACCAGTCGACAACCAACCAACCAACCAACCAGTCAACCAACCAACCAACCAGTCAACCAACCAACCAATCAACCAAACAACCAACCAAACAACCAACCAACCTGCCAACCAGTCAACCAACCAATCAATCAACCAACCAACCAATCAACCAATCAACCAACCAATCAACCAATCAACCAATGCCAACCAATCAACCAACCAATCAATCAACCAACCAACCAACCAACCAACCTGCCAACCAATCAACCAACCATTCAACCAACCAATCAACCAAACTACCAACCGACCAACCAACCAACCAACTAACCAACCAACCAACCAGTCGACCAACCAACCAACCAACCAACCAACCAATCAACCAACCAAACAACCAACCAAACAACCAGTCGACAACCAACCAACCAAACAGTCAACCAACCAACCAACCAGTCAACCAACCAACCAACCAACCAAACAACCAACCAAACAACCAACCAACCTGCCAACCAATCAACCAACCAATCAATCAACCAACCAACCAATGCCAACCAATCAACCAATCAATCAATGCCAACCAATCAACCAACCAATCAACCAACCAACCAACCAACCAACCAACCAACCTGCCAACCAATCAACCAACCAATCAACCAACCAATGCCAACCAATCAACCAACCTACCAACCGACCAACCAACCAACCAACCAACCAACCAACCAGTCGACAACCAACCTACCAACCAACCAGTCAACCAACCAACCAACTAGTCAACCAACCAACCAACCAAACAACCAACCAAACAACCAACCAACCTGCCAACCAATCAACCAACCAATGAATCAACCAACCAACCAATGCCAACCAATCAACCAATCAACCAATGCCAACCAATCAACCAACCAATCAACCAACCAACCAACCAACCAACCAACCAGCCAACCAACCAATCAATCAACCAACCAACCAACCAACCAATCAACCAACCAATCAACCAACCAACCAACCAACCAACCAACCAACTAACCAGCCTGCAGATCAAGGTACCTACCTATTTACTTACCTACCTCTCTACGAGTCTTTCTTGATTTTCCATGTCTACTGAATTAACCACCATCAAAAGCCAATTAACAATCTCCATGGACTCCAGTGGATTCCAGATTTTCTTCACACCACTTGATCCTCAAAATCGCACATCCAACCATTGGATTTCTCTTGAAGCTTTCTTGTATCTGGTGACTCTTGTGTTTGAGGAGGAGGAGGAGCCTGGGATTGGTTTCCCTGTTGATGGATCAGATGATACCTCCAGTGTAGACATACGTCAGTGGACAGTCAGATCAGCCTCACTGGCAGCAGAAAGTCCTGAATCCTCGACCTTCATGATTAAATGAAGATTTCCCAGTGGAGAGAGATCCCAGTGCCTCCATCAAAGTAGGCTTTCGATAAATTAAACCACTTCTTCACGACAGCATGTTAAAGAGATTAACACCACTGTCCTAATTAGCCATCTATCATCCTGAGGAAATGATTGCAATCCTGAAATAAATGACGGATGTTACATTTCTAACTTGTTATTGGTTTCTCGAGCTGTGTTCCATTTTTCTGGGAGAGCTTTTCATTATTCACCGCTCCCTCATTAATACAAATGGGATGTCGATTCGTCCAATCGGCGGGCGGTTCTGCGGCTGCCCTCCTGTCTGCCGCTTCATCTGGGATTCCTCAGCCGGCCCCGGCTGTCACTGCGGATGTTCAAAAGAGACGAGTCGCTCCTTCGTGGAGCAGTCAGGCTGCATCTCAAGCAGACAAAGTCCCTGACTCCAGGTGGTCCACATGCTTCACCCATACAAATGATGGAGGACCGAGGAGAGGCAGGAGCTGCAGCTCCCTCTGCAGGACAGCCTGAGCTGCTGGAGACGAGGGGGAGCTCTGGAGAGAAAAATGGAAAAGTTTTGCACCAGAGCCCGAGGACATGCAACATCTTCCCACTCGCAACAAAAGAGAAGAAGAGTTTTGTGAATCCCCATTAGAGAGGCTGCAGACGGTCCTGGACTCAGCTGGGTCCTCGTTACACACAGAGCTCCATCGATCCACACGCCACAGCCGGCCTGGCACCACCGCTCCATGACTGCTCACTGATGCGTGTGTGTGTGTGTGTGTGAGTGTGTGTGTGGCAGGCTGTGTCCGAGTGTTCACCTCTCAGCCGGTGAGCGGGGGGATTAACACTGGACCGAGAAGTGAAAAATACTGACATTTTCTGGGTCTTTTTCTGAGCGCGGACTCGTGTCTTTGAGGACATGTTCCACATGTTTCCCCGATTAACTGTCAGAATTTCCGCGACAGGACAAAGCCACGCCAACAGGAGGATAATAATTATATGCAATTTGTCTGATCAAAAGCGGCACGCTTCAGTGAAAATGCCCCATAAACACTCACGTCCCTCAGCCTAAATGAGTGTGGCAGACAAAAGGCATGAAAGGGACGGTGGGTAATTAGCCTTTTGTCTCTTCAAAGCTGGCAGACATTCACGTTCAGGGTTGGGTTTTTTTAAAGCTAAAAAAATAATAGGAGCAACAGTGGTTTTCAAAATAGTGTAAAGAATTTACAGCCCTGCTCTGTGGCGTTCGTGCTGATGCTCCAGTCCTCTGGAGGACGGCCCTTCATACTGAGATGCAGGACCTCCGTGCTGCACAGTCAACTGTGACTGAATACTAAATAAATGTGGAAGCGTCACGTCCTCCTGACCCCCTGCAGCTCCCCGAGGCTGCTGCGCCGCTCTCCGCATTGAAAGCAGCCGCTGGAGGCGTCGGCTCTCTCTGCTGCTATCGCCAGCTCAGATCCACTCCAGAGATGAACTGCGATAAAACTGCGATAATCAAAGCGTCTAGCGCCCCGGCCGTCGCTCCTTCAAGAGAGCTGTGAGCTGAATCTTAACAATACAGCGCAAAACCTAAACCCTGCTGCGGAGGGCGACGTAAAAAAAAAAGGTTTTCGCAAGTTTCTATCCTCGATCCAAGCAAGAAAAGGGCGAATGCTGGGCTAATATCAAGTTACAGAGCTCTGAGTTCACCACAGGTTGTGTGAATGTCAGCGTACTCTGGAGGCTGCTAAACCAGAGGAAAAAAGCAGCATGTAAGCGAACTCCATCCACCATATTTATTGATTGTTTTTCAGGTTTTCCCAGCTGTAGCTGTGCTGCAGCAGATTCTTCAACTGCACCTAATTTCTCCTCTCTAGAGTCTCATATTGATGATCCCATGAATTTCTGATGAGATCAGCACATTTAGGGCAAGATCAGCCAACATTTAATGCATTCCCATCAATCCTTATGCCTACAAACCTGGAAATTGTTTTGTATTTCTCTGAATGTTGAATGATTTGCATCAGCTGACTGGATCTATGAAGGATCGGGTTTAGAACCAGCTTTTGCCCCATGCTGACCCCGTGGAAGCTCGTACCTGAGCCAGCATGCCCCTGCGGTCGGCGTCCCGGTACAGCGGCAGGTACTTGTGCAGGATCCGCAGGGCGTGCTGCTTGAAGATGGCCGTGATGTACACCGTGGACTCCACCGCCGACACCGGCTTCTTGAAGACCCCGTAAACAAAGAGCACCCCTTCCTCTGACGTGGTACCTGCAGGGCAGACAGAATTTCCACATGAAATCATCGTATAGAGAGAAGCCATAATGACACATAGATCCTGAACGATTATGTCTCTCTCCAGGTGTGACTCTCTCACCCAGCAGGACGAGCTTCTCCTTCTGCCAGTGGCCCTTCAGGAAGGCGGTGACGGCCTGCTCTTTGATCAGATCCCCGTCAATGTACGGACCCCAGGTCTCAAACACCTCCAGGAAGCGGAAGGGGTTCACGAGCCTGGAGCCTGAGGATCGAAAGCAGCTTCACAGTTCACACGAAGCAAGAACATCTCTGAGTAAAGGCAACAGAAAGAAAGAGGTCGATCCTAAAGGGCCTTCTACACTGACATTAACCTTTCCTTTCTGATGTTTCTTTACGGCATATTTAAACTATATTTCAACTTTTGGCTTTATTTTTTGAGTAAACACGCCGACCAGGCCACTGTTCTGATGTTCACAGCTTTTCTGCAGGTATCAGGAGCAGAAACACGACAGCAGGTGAAGTGACGGTAAAAGTAGCAGTAAATAAATCCAGACACATCACAGCAGTGTTTTGTTTCCTGGCTTCAGGACCGAGAAGCTAAATGAAGTCTTTCTCTCCTCCCTCAGTGAATAAATCAGTAAATCCCCACAGATCTCCACTTTATGAAGAAGAAGTCAGAAGAGTGCTGCAGCTGATGAAATCACAGACTAAGTGATCGGATCGATAGCCCTGTCCGCCCTGCAGATATATTACAGTCATTTCTTCTTTAACTTTGATGCAGTAAAACCTTTTATCTGCCCATTCAGAGGCGTATCGCTCAGTCTGCTCAGCCATCGGGGGGTAAATATGTTTTTCAGCATCTTTTAAACAAACTGCATCTCCTTACGTAACCGTGTGGGAAGACATGAGCGCGGCTCTAAATCCGGGGCCGGCGGCGGCCTACTTGTTTTCATCTGGGCGTCCAGGACGGCCTGCGGAGCCAGAGACAGCAGGCAGACCACGTCGCTCACCGAGCAGTTGGTCTGCTTGGCGAACTCCTTCCCCAGCCGCAGGGCGTCGTGTCTGCTCAAGAGACGCCGCTGATTAATTCCCGCTCCGACGCCTCGCTGTCTTCTGAGGCCGAAGTGATTTGTTTCTCCGGCCGGGGAACAAATGGGCCGTGCTGGAGAAAGCGGCTCCCTCACCTGGTCTTCAGAGGGATGGAGAAGGGGAGGCTCTGCAGGACGGCCTGCTGGAACAGCGGCTTACTGCTCTGGATCATCAGGTGGAGGCTCACCGACTGGGCCCCGGCGCTCTCGCCAAATATCGTCACCTACCAGGGATGAAGACCAGAATGAATCCCGAATACGAGTCTGTCCTGCTAATTTTCACTTATTTAATGAAGGAATCACACTGAGAGAATCAGACACATGAGGATGAAAGTTTCCTTCAGCTCACTGCTTCAGACAGCAGCAACTTCTCCCAGAGTTTCTCAAAAGTGTCGACCAGTGTGGTCAATTTCCAGAGTTTTCCGCCTCTCTTCTCTTAGTCATACGTGGCGCTTTGAAGAACACTTCAAATGTTCTGTTTGAGCTCGTCACCATTGTGAAGCCCCCCCTATACACCGCCCCCCCCCCCCCCCCCCCCCCCCGCCCCCCCCCCCCCCCCCACTCCCACAATCCAACGCTGTACGGAACAAAGAACACAATAAAGAGACGTCTCAGACTTTGAAGTCGGGAAATTGAAAGCGGCGCTTCACCAAAGTACAATGAATCGGCGTCTTTATCGTGGGCTAATTAGCTTGAGTGTGTGTGTGTGTGTGTCTCTGTGTGTGTGTGTGTTCTCGTATTTCTATCCTTGTTGGGGCCAAATGTCCCCACAAGGATAGCAAAACGTGAAACGACGTGCCTTGTGGGGACCTTTTTCCGGTCCTAAGTAGGAGAAACAGTGTTTTCTTGACCATGTTGTTGTTACTGAAAAAAGTAAAAGTGCAAAAACATTTCTTTAGGGTTAGGCTTTGTTGTGGTGTGGGTTAGGGTTAGGGTAAGGGTCAGGGTTAGGGGCTAGACATGAATGGGAGTCAATGGACGGTCCCCACAAGGATAGAAATACGAGACTGTGTGTGTGTGTGTGTGTGTGTGTGTGTGTGTGTGTGTGTGTGTGTGTTTGTGTGCTCGCCTTGCTGGGGTCGCCGCCGAACGCGGCGATGTTCTGCTGGACCCACAGCAGAGCCGCCTGCTGGTCCTGCAGCCCGTAGTTGCCCAGCGCCGAGGCGTGGGGGTCTTTACCCGACAGCAGGAAGCCGAAGGCGCCTGCGGGTCACATGACCAGCCGGAAACACAAGACAGAGACGGTCAATTCTGACATTCACACATCGACGCTCCTGTTTTCCTTAATCACCAGCGGGCTGGGTCAGTTAGCGGAATGGCATCCGCACGAGATCCGCACTGTCACACACACACACACACACACACACACACACACACACACACACACACACACACGGTCCGCCATGAGGGCGCCATTATTTTGCACTAAGTGATTGCACAAGATTTCTACTTGCTGCCTTTCTGTATCTTCTTGCGAGCTTAATGCAATTTAGAAAAGGTCATTAATCGACATAACTGAGTTAAGTCCGGAGACAGGAGGCCCGTTTCCCAGCGCCAACACACACATCACACACTTCTCAGGCGAGAGGCCAGCGGACGCTCCTACCCAGCCGGTACTCCAGGCTCACCACCACCGTGTTGGTGAAGTTGCTGATGAAGCGTCCGTCGTACAGCGGCTTGGAGGCGGAGCCGGCGATGAAATCCCCGCCGTGGATCCACACCATCACCGGCAGCAGGGTGCGCACGGGGGGGTCAAAGTTCACGTCCAGAGGGACGAAGATGTTGAGGTAGAGGCAGTCCTCGCTGACCTTCAGAGAGAAACAGGCCACCTGACCCAGCTGGACATGAAGTCTGGCAGGACCTGACTCTGCTGTGAATAAACCGGAGAAACTCGCCTCCTACTTTCACTGGATCTGCTTGATTTGATTATTCAATCCCCCGTGGAGGGGATTACTCTCATTTTCTCAAGATTGGACGACTGTGATTCGATTTTGTTGATAATAAACCGAAGACTTCGCTCCAGCAGCAGCTTGAGTTCTTGCTGGTTTTAACCCTTTCATCACCGGACTGACGGGATTAATTCGGTTTTGACAGCTGTAGGATGGCCTCACTGGCGGATCTGGTCTGTGATTGGACGATCAGGGTGAATTTCTCTACTTTCTGGTCGTATTTTGATTTTCTCCACATCATAAACTGGTAATTACACCACCTAACTCCAGTTCCAGCCTCCAGATTTCACTGATCGCTGATTAAGGCCTTTATGAGCCTGTTTCTCACTGCATTTCACTACTTTATCTCAAATGATTTTTTTTTTCTAAATTCTCTTCTGAGCTTATTCACTCTGTTTGTGTCTGTTATTATTTATTGTGTTTAATCTCACTAAGTTTTTTAAAATGTATCAATAGTACCATTATTAGTCCCACAGACAGCTTCATGAACATTCTCTAACATATTGCACAACTTGAATGAGTCTAATACACTGTTTGTTGATGTATGATGTATAAACTTATCCAAGTTGGTTCATTGTGACTTTCTCCTACTTTTTTATCTACTTTAACTTTTCTCTCACTCCAGAAATCAATTTTGCTGTTTTTGATAACAATCAAACAATTTCAGGACAAAAAACAACAACAAAAAGTAAATTTTACACAGAAAATTCTATTTCAGAGAGAAGTTCAATCAAAAATGTAGAGAAATAATCCCTAATTTGAATTCCTCTGTAGTTTAAAGCTGCTCTGCAGGCTGCAGTGGCCAGAAACACACCATATTCCCTGGAGTATTGTTGGACTGTTGTAGTTATGATGTAATGAATGAATCCAAAACATAGACAATTGAATGATTATCAAGATTCATGTTATGTTCTGTACTTGTGTCAAACCCATTTTAGTCCAGAAGCCACAAAAAGTCCAAACTGATCCTGAATGAGTCAGTCCAGGAAAATACTTCCTGTGATGGACTGGAGGTTCAGGCTGTTTTTAAACATAGATCAACTCGACTCTGACCTGTTCTCAACATAAACATTCACTGTTGAATTGTCATAAAAAGCAGGTAAACATGTAAATGAAGAGAAGCGTTGCTTACGGCGCGGGGGCACTCTGCGACCGGGCCGCTGCAGACCTGCATGCACGCCGCCCGGGGGAACGAGGCGTCGTACACTCCGGGCCACGGACTCACGGGCCTGGGGGGTTTCCAGCGATAGGCCCCGACGGGAGGGTCTGCGTAGCGAACGCCGTAGAAGACGTGGGCCTTCTCCACCCGAACCCCCCTGACCCGCCCGTCTTTGGTCAGCACCTCCGGTCCGGGGGTCCCTCCGGCGTCCCGGCGGACCGCTTCGTCCTTGGTCGGCACAGTGACTGCGGGCCCCTCGTGGCCCCTCAGCTCCCTGGGAGAGTTCATCTGGAAGTCTGGCCGGTCTCTGACCAGCAGCCCCTGGAAGACGTTCCTCAGGAAGCCGACCAGGTCGAGGCCGTCGTCGTTTCTTGTCGCCTCTCCGGAGGAAAGCCTGAAAGTTAGCGCACAGAGCAGCAGCACTCCCTGCCAGCCCTCCATCCCTGCTGCAGACTACCTCTCACTTCCACAGACCCTGCAGCTCAGACCAGGATCTCCAGGTGGAAGGCTGGAAGCCCCCATGAGCCGGGGGCCTGAAACTCCCCCTCTGGCCGGCTCTCCTTGTGACTCCAATTTAACTCGTCCCCAGTTCGGATTGATCGGACAAAAGCTGCTCTGTCTGCGTCCTGCAGGACTCTGCACGGCCTGGCAGAGACGCGGCCGTCATGCAGGACGTCTAATGGGGGACAAGTGGTCTCTGCTTTGCTTAATGCCGTCAGGGTGGATGTGAAGGCAGACGGCTCGGCCAGCAGGCTCCGCCGAGGGGGAGCGGTGCTTCTGTGTTTCAAAACTTTGACCTTTTTCAGGTTCTTCTGCCAGTTCCAGAGTCTTCTCCCTGAGCTGATGCAGTGGAGACACAAGGCAGACGTGCTGCATTCAGGTGCATGCCGCCACCTGCAGGCCGGAAGCAGCACAGCATGCAGACGTCAGTGTTCAGACACTGAAGAGGAGGAAAACTAATGATTCATCCAAGCCATCCAAACCACATCGCTCATTTTTTTCAATGTGTCACACAAAACGTAAAGCTGCACTTCAGCAGGAATCAGGAGTGTTCAGGGAGCTTGCATCTCAAATGTTTGGTTCAGGAAACTTTATTCCATCAATATCCTAAAGTCACAGGAAAGGATGAAGAGAAAGCAGAGATTGAAGATTTATTTGATTTGTTCTTTGGATCATGTTACAGCTTCCACTCTGTCACGGTGAGATAGGTCAATAAACACTCTGTGAACTAATGAGTCCCTCTTCTCAGTGAGCAGAGGCGATCAGACCCTGAAGAGACCCTGGCGTCTGACTCTACTGCTTCATGCTGTGCTGTTGAGCCCAGACAGGTAGAAAAACACAGCTGAGAGTCGTCTGCATAGAAACACAATCTGAATGAAACCGTCTCCACATCAGACAACAACATCTAACAGCATTTCACTCAGCCTGAGCTGAGGTTTAGAAAGTCCCTCAAAGACCATTTTCACTGTTTTCATTCCAGTTTAGAGAGAAAACCGCTGAATGGAGGCAGTGGAAGCTCTGGAGGAGGAGGGGAGGCTGGAGGAGGACCGCTTCACCCAGGAAGAGGAGAGGACAGAGGACCTCAGGGCTCCGCTGGAGCAGATCCTCCAGAGGACAGGAGGACTCAGGAGGAGCAGGGAGAGATGGAGGACAGGCAGCAGGAGGCTGACATCCAGAAGAGAGAGACAGATTTAATGAGCTCCTCAGCTTCACCTTCACTTCCTGCTTTCAGTACAAACACGGAAATAAATCCTGCAGCCTGTCTGAGTGTCAGTGGTGATTAATCAGCGATCAGTATGTCAGGTTCAAGCTTCATTCCCGTTAAAGTGTTGATAAAAGTCATTAAAACAGACTTGGTTGTAATCAGAGGGAATATTGATGACATGGAGACTGTTCAGTCGTGTTCATCTATTCATATGGTCTGATGCTCACTGATAAACCAAGGACAAGAGGAAACCTCCAATACTTCAAATTCTTCTAAAGTACCCGTCTAAAAATCTACTCAAGTCAAAGTTTTTCATCTAAAATACACTCTTGAGTAAAAGTTACTTGAGTAAAATAAGCAGCTTGATGGAGTTCACTCATAACCAGTCAAATGTAATCCAGCACAAGCTGATTTTGATCCAGTTTTGTTTCACATTAGAATCAGGAGCTTTCAGGAGGTAGAAGGTACAAACGACGTTCAAATCGTCCCATAAAAACAGTTTCAGGCATAAAATCTGGATTCTACGATCCATCTGCTTTCTTCACTGAATTGAAGACTGTAAAGCAGATTCTCTAATTGAGAATTTTCTACATGAATTCGTGCTCCCGTCGCTGTGACCAACAAACCAGCAGAGCTCAACAGACGATCAGCAACACAGCCGTCTGGGTTTGTTTGTTTTCCACGTTTCATTTTTCATTCAGTAACAGGAGGGTTTGTTTCCAATGTAGGAAAGTAAAATGCTTGAGCCAAAATATACTCAAGTAACAGTAAAATTATCTATTTCAAAAGCTTTTTAAAGCAATCCAAGTTACTTTAAAAATTTACATATTAACAACAATGTGAGAAAGTACTATATCTATTTCCCACCTCTGTGCTTTTGCTACTCTAAAGATTTATTTTCTTTTAATCATTGTCTGAATTTTTTACAATTTGACCGGATTGCAGCCTGCTGCCGGCCGGTTTTGGACCGCGGGCCTTGTGTTTGACCCCCTCCAGCAGGTGAATCCGCACACCTGCCGCTCATTAGCAGGCAGCCTGCGTGCGGCTGTAAAGACACCAGAGCTGCCTCCTCTGAGCGAATAACACAGAAAAATGTGAGCTGACAGTGACCGCGGCCTGGCTGGAGCTCTGCTTCTCCTTTAACCTCCTTGTCTCGTGTTTTTCAGGAACTCTTTGGAGTATTTGTTCCTCCTGTTTGTTCTGACTCCTCACAGCATTTCCCTGGGTGAGAACCGCAAGTGTTCATTACGTTTGATGGATTTCCTCAGACTCACGCTGACTTTCCTTTCAGGATTCTGTGAAGATATTTCCTTCTCAATATGCTGGATGAGCAAAGAGCTTTCAGAGAGGTAAAAACTCGGAAAAAAAGGCTGTTTTTAAAGCCTCCGCTTTATTCCGCCTGTCAGCATCACTTTAGGCCAGACTCCGTTCATAAAATCAATAATTCATGTCGTTATCGATTTGGAGGAAGTCTAAAACTTTGTTTGAGTCGTTTTTCGAGTCGCTGCAGTTTTCCGCGTATTTCGGCTTCAGATTTTAATCTGAATACCCCGTTTTAGTAGTTTTAATCCCTGAACACGTGGTGGTGAATGTAAGATGGAAATGTCTTCATGAATTTTTTTTTGTACATGATTTTCATTATATACAAAAAAAAAACATGAGACACATAAATATTTCACGTTAACATTATACCATATTGAACTTACAGATGAATATGGCAAAGTTAGATATTTTACATATATTATTTTTTATTTTTGTGATGATTGATGAAATCGCGAAGAGCTGTTTTCCTTCATGGTCCTGGGATTTTTTTACTTGTAGTTCAGGAATTGTGCCTGAATCTGATGGAAGTTCCTGAAATTGCCATGCATTGCTCCATATCTGTTCCAATATCACAGTGAATATGACTTTACTTTTTGTAGGAGCTGTCAACTACATTTGCACCACAGCCTCATGATATAATCTTTATGGTAATCTTTATTTAAAACAGTGTGATTATTGGCTGCAAGCCAGTTAAAACATTTTTTCAAAGCTCAATTAATTTTGATGTGAAGTTTTATGAAATCCTCTTCTAGTTGGATTAACTTGAATTAATATAAATTCTGTGTGTTTGTAAGTTTTGAGCTCAAATGAAGAAAATCAGATGAGATGAGGCAATTTTCTTGGACTTCACCAGACTTTAATTGAAAACCGCTGTGCAGGTCACATCAGCGTGAAATAATCCGAAGAGAAAAACCTGGAATGGACGATAATACAGTCACACGAAGTTACTTTATTCATCATGTGGTGAAAATGTCTGGAGCTTATTGGTGTGATCTGAGGAGGAAATGGAGTGATTTAAATTTTTATTTTCCAGGCAAAATGTGAACATTTGGCTCAACGCCACGTCGCTAAAACTCATCGGCACGGCGGGCAAGGTGACCTCGGTGACCGTGTCCCCGTTCGTGGAGAACCGGCTGGGCCTGCAGCGTGGCGGCTCGCTGCGGGAGTGGACTCTAACCATCGTCCCACGTAAGAAAAGCTCCCATCTCAACTCGGCGTTCCTCGGCCTGAACCGCTAACGGGGAGGCTGCTTCCCACCCCAAGGTACCAAGTTCACCAGGATCACAGGCCGGCAGAAGCCTCAGCCCAACCCCACCCATTCCACCAGGGTACAGCTGAAACCATACACACACACACACACACACACACACACACACACACACACACTAACACTCCAGTGTCTGCAGTGTGCTGACGGTCCGCCTCTCCTCAGGCCTTCCTGGACTCGCTCGGCCCCTCTGACGTGTTCGCCTGTGAGAACGGCACCTTGTTCTTCCACCAGGACGAGCGTTTCTTCCTGGCCGTCGGTGAGAATCTGAAGCCGCTTCCTGTTCGTAAACCTGACCCCGAAGGTGGTGAACTGCCCCGCCTGTGCCTTCAGGACACAGCGTTCGATTCCCGGTCCGGCTGGAGTCCAGGAGTCCGTCCATGCTGCTGCTGTCCTGGCCGGAGAGCCGTCCGGACGCCGCCGCTGCCGCCGCCGGCCACACGCTGACCCTCTACCACTCCGAGCTGGGCGCCTACAGCCCCCACAGCGCCGCCAGCACCACCCTCAGCCACCACCGCTTCTCCGCCCTGGACTCCTGCAGCACATACGTGGCCTGCGTGGAGACGGCGGGCCGCCGCTCCGTCGCCTGCCTCGCCGCCTTAACAGGTACAGATGAGCCTCTGTCGGTGATTTCACCATGAGGGCGCCGCTCCAGCTGTTTCCTCTCCCAGATCCAGATGTTCCAGAGCACTTCGAGGTGGCCTCCTGGAACGGCAGCAGCATCTCTCTGGCCTGGGATTGTCCCCAAAACCCCAAGCACTCGCTGTTCCTGCTGACGGCGTTCCACCTGAACGGCTCGGACCAGGTGGCGGAGGAGGCGGCCGTGTGGCTGAGCGGCGGCCGGCTGGCCTTCAGCCTGAGCGAGCTGCAGCCCTGCAGCCGGGTCCGCTTCAGCCTGCAGACGGTGTGCCAGGCGGGGACCGAGACCCGCTACAGCCGCATGGCGCTGAGCGACGGCAACGCCTGTGAGTCTCCTGCGAGTTCAGACCAGCCGCCCGGAATCGGTTCCTGAGCCGCTCTCCCTCCGCAGTCCTCTCGGACATCGCCGCCTTGCGCCAGACGTCGTCCGGCCCCGGGAACTACACCCTGAGCTGGGCGGTGGGGAACAGCTCGTCCATCTCCATGTTCCGGGTGTTCCACCAGGGGGCGCTGCAGGGCACCACCCTCTCCACCAGCTACACCGTGAGGGGGCTGGCGCCCTGCCGGCGCTACCGCGCCCGGGTGGAGGCGCTGTGCGGCCACAGCGTGGTGATGAGCAGCAGGACGGCCACGGCGCACACAGGTAGGAGCTTGGTTTATGCGCACTGCTCGTTTTAGATCTCTGGTCCAAATTCTGAGGAGCCATTACTGACTTGGAAAGTCAGGTTGTTCGGTTTGTCAATATTTGGAAGAATAGAAGGTGCCGAGTCTCTCCTCATCAACTGTTCATCCAGGAGGTAAAACTCAGAAGTTAAAGTTTGACACCGTTGCAAAAAATCCATCAAAACGTTCCCTCTTCCCACATGGATAATTCCCCCATAGTCCTCAGCAAATGAATCTGGAGATGTTGGCGTGATCCACCGGCCTGGCCTCCGGTCGGATCCAGAAGGCAAACCTTCGCCCTGAGTCAGCAGGTCTCAGTGTTGACCACAGACAAACCCTCCGCGATGAGCACGTTTAACACTCTGTTAACTCAAACGCTGCAAATCCAATTTCAATAAACGGCCCCGACGAGGCTGCCGAGTCGGCCCTGTTGCCATGGAAACAAGTCGGCCGGGGCAGATCTCTTCTACTCGTTCTCTCTCTTCCGGCTGTGTCCAGGTCCTCGGGGGGTTTCCCAGCTCAGGTACCGCCCGGCTGACTCCACCGCACTGTGGACCCCCGGAACCCCCCCGCGCCCCGACCTGGCCTTCGTCTACCAGCTGTCCCCGGAGGGCGGCGCCCCGATCCGGAGCGGCCGGCTGGGCGGCGCCGAGCTGCGCCTGCCGGGGCTGGAGGCCGGGCGGACCTACGTCCTGGACGTGTGGGAGGAGTGCGGCGGCCGGTGGGAGTCTGCAGCCTCGCAGCTGTGCTTCCAGGCGGCGAACGCCACCACGGGGCCCCGCGCCAGAGCCCCCGGGGGGGGCGGGGACCTGGACTCCCTGGGTCTGGTTCTGGTGGCTCCCTGGTCGCTGCCGGAGGAGCTGCAGGACGCCGCCTCAGAAGCTGGAGCTCAGCTGAAGAAGCTCCTGGAGGAGAAGGTGGGAGGAAGCTGAATATATCTATCGTAGGGCATCGATGAAAGGATGAGATAAAGATTCCGTTTCTCTGGCTGAAGCGTCTCCGTCTCTGCTTCCTGCAGCTGCAGCAGCTGCTGAACGTCTCGGACCGTCCGGCCCGGGTGGAGCTGGCCTCCCTCCAGCCTGCGGACCGGCCCAACAGGACCCAGCTCGTCTTCCTGTCCTTCGACGCGTCGGACCGGCCGCTGCCCGTCGAGGAGCAGCTGGCGCGCATCCGCTCCCTCAACGGCTCCGCCGTGCGCGTCGAGGACGGACTCGTCCACTGGGAAGGTATCCTCTACGGCCGCCGCCGCGGGACAGACGCTTCTCCGCCACGCCTTCTGAATTCCCCGGGTCCGTCTCTCTGCCAGGTCCGGACCTGTGCGTCTCCGGGCCGACCCGGTGCCCCGCCCACTCCCTGTGCATCAACACGCTGGGCGGCTTCTCCTGCGTCTGCCAGCCGGGTTTCTACGACGTGAGCGGCGCCATCGAGCCTCCTGCTGCCTCCGGGCCCGTCTGCAAAGGTACAGAGCCCATTCCACCAGGGGACGGCTCTGAATGCTCCTTGAATACTGTTATTTATCCGTCCTTCCATCTTCTACACAGCCAGTCTGAGACATATACACAAGAGAACCACAGCTTCACTCGGTTCTGATCCTGTTTCCCCTCAGAGAAGGGTCTCTTCAGCCAGTGCCTGAACAGGCTGATGACGGGCGGAGTGGCCAAGTCGTACCTCTCCTCCCACATCGGGGGGAAGGTGGAGGTGAAGCTGAACGACGGCCGCTGCGCCGTCAACCAGAGCGCCTCGCTGTTCTTCTTCCGCACCTCCAGGAGAGCGGCGGCGTGCGGGACGCAGCGGCAGGTGAGAGCGGCCGGACCCGGGACCGGTTCACGGCGGGTTTCGTCTCGCGTCGGTAACGAATCGGGAGCCGTTTCCCACCGCGCAGGTCAACAAAAGCCACATCAACTTCCAAAACACTCTGACCGTGTCCCTGAGCGAGGATCAGACCATCAGCCGCAGAGACCTGAGGGTGGTGTGGAAGTGCGTCTACCCCCGGCACTACGTCCGCAACGCTCAAGTGGGCGTGGACATGGAGTGGTGAGACCAGCGCCACGCCGGGTTCGGCCCGCCGCCGCCGCTCTGACGGCGGGTTTCCCCCTGTGTCCGCAGGCTGTCCTCCATCTCGCTGGTGGAGTCCAACTCCACCCTGCAGCTGGGCCTGAGCATGACGCTGTTCAGGGACGAGTCCTTCACCAGCAGCTTCGCGGACGGCGCGTCGCTGGGGCAGGAGGACACGCTGTACTTCCAGGTGGCGCTGCAGACCGACGGCTCCTTCGCCTCGGACGTGCTGCTGCAGGTGGAGGGCTGCTGGGCCACGGAGAGCGCCGACCCCCAGGACGGCCTGCAGGGCGTCCTCCTCCGGGACCGGTACGGCCACCGGCAGCCGTCCGGCCCGTACGGCTGGAGTTTCCCCGGGGAGTGACGAACGCCGTCCCGCTGTCGTCCTGCAGGTGTCCGGTGGACACCACCTTCCAGTGGCTGTCCGTTAACGGGGAGGAGCAGCGCAGCAGGTTCTCCGTCCAGATGTTCGCCATGCCCCGCCGGCTGCCGCTCTACTTCCACTGCCTGGCCAACGTGTGTGGACACGAGGAGACATGCACCCAGGTGAGACGACCGCCCGCCGACGCCAAAGCTGTCTGTTCGGAGTGGATTCGTGACGTTCTGCTCTGGTTTCAGGACTGCGGCGGCGGTGGCGAGCGGCGCAGCCGAAGGTCTTCAGGCGCCTCGCAGAGACGAGGCGCGGTGGTGTCGGCAGGTCCTCTGGTGGTGGAGACCAAGGGGAAGTCGCTCTGTGAGTTCCTCCACTCGCCGATCTGATCTCTGAGCTCTCGGCTCATCATGATGAGTCCTCCGGTCTCTGCAGGGGCCGATCACGTGACCAGGGTCTCCGTTCTGTCCGGGTCGCTGGGATGTCTGTCCGTCGCCGTCCTGGCGGTGAGCGCAGCCAAAGCCGTCGCCATGTATCACCGGCGGCTGAGGCAGAGGTAGTCTTCAAAACCGAGCCGAGCTCCAACTGGATTTAGTTAAATTATTCGTTTTTGAATTAGTGATGAGTGATGAGCCTGTGTTCAGTCCTGAGAAGAAGGGTGTTGTTTGAAGAGTTTCTGCCTCAGTGATGAAGATTTGGTTGAGTTTATGATGTTTAAACTTCTAAGCAGGAATGAAAACTGTCTTATTTTCATCTAATAAAATATGTTGAAGGATTTGGGGAAAAAGTGGTTTTGGTTTTGTTTTGGTTTTTTTATTAAGAGGATGAAGTAAAATGTTTAAAAATGTTTGTCATTCAAAACACATTCAGTCAAAAAATTACATTTTTTTTTTTTTTTTTTGTATAGTCAAATCATCTTAAAAGAATAAATGAAGATATTTAGGTGTTATTTTACTGAGTGTCGTCACCACAGGAGTCTGAATGTTACTGGAGACCTGTCCAGATGCATCCTGGGTTCCGGGGTCGCCCCAGCGCCACACGACCCTGAACAGGATTACAGGAGATGGACGTTCTGTCAGTCTGAAACTAATCAGATTTCATTATGAATGTGCGATGTTATTTTTTTCGGACTGATCATTCAAGACCACCAGAACTAAAACTAAAATGGATCAAAACGTGGAATCCCAGCAAAAAGCCCTCCTTTTCTTTCGGCCCCCTGAAAAATAAAGACAATTGTGTAAATGACGGTGACAGTTTGATCGGTTGTAGCAGCGACATTTTGAGGAGACGGCGCTCACTTTCTCGGCTGTCGCTGGAGGATGACTGCAGGATCTCCAGGAGAGCCACCAGTGAGCTTTGAGCCCCACGAAAAGGAGTGATAGGTCAGGCCCCACAGCAGCGTGCACCCCTCTTGAGTGCCCTGACCGGAGCCTTTCTGGGCCCCTATTAATGACAGGCCCCCAGAAGCCTCCCCCCTTTCCCCCCCCTTTTCGTTGCCCCTGGGATCTCTAGGCGTAAAGCTCAGCCTCTCGTCTGGCCTGCTCTCGATATATACCCTGCTGCGCTTTTGACAAGGACCTCCACTGTGGAACAAGAACAACACACTGATACTGAGTTTATCCAGGAATCCTGAGATTCTGTTACTGCCTGCTGAGTGGAGACGGCAGGTCAGACACTCACCCTCTGTCCCAGCGCAGCTCTGGTCACACTCGGGTCGATCAGTCTGAATTCAGCCTCGGCTATTGCCCTCTGCTCCCTCATGAACACCATGTAGCCGGAGGGATATCTCAGACTGCGAGACACCTGCTGGTCCTCGGGACGTCGCTGTCTGCCCCCGTGTCCCGCTGTCCAGCTGTGGTCAGACTGAGGGGGGGCGGCTGCTGGAGGCCTGGGTGCAGCTGGAGGCCTGGGTGCAGCAGCAGGTCTGGACGGAGGTTCGCAGCAACTTCATCAGAGCCGTATAATCAGGATCTGGATTCCAGACTGCAGCTGCCCCTCTCTGGTCCAAGCTCACTGGACCCTGTTCTCCTGGGTGACGGTGGCCTGGCGGAGGGAGGACGGCTGACGGAGGACCGGACGGAGCTGGAGGGACGTCTGCCTCAGTCACCAAGTTCAGAAGATCATCCAACTCAACGTCCAGGTCAAAAGCTGCAGCTGGCTCTGTCTGGTCCACCTCCGAGCTTCTTTCATACAAAGAAGTCTCCACTCCTGAGACAGAGAAGCAACAGGCGCTCAGATCATACAATCCAGATTCTAAATCTAACCGAACCAAACACACAGTCAGACACGGTGTCTTACCTCCATCTTGAGTGGGACAACTCATCCTCCTCCGCTTTGTGCCCTGGTGGTTCGGCTCGTCCTCATAACTCCTCTTTCTAGAAGAACTCAAGAGAAAACCAAAGTGTGAGGACACATGGACACCATTTGAAAACACGTGGACAGGAAATAAACACTAAACATGAAGGAAATGACAACAGAAGCCTGATCCGCTTCAAGTCTAGAAGCTGTTATCAGGAGAAAACACTTTCAGGAATAAACCAGCTAACTTACTTTTGTTCCGTTCGAGGAGGAGCAGCGTTTTGACCAAAAAGGCTCATCGTCGCTCCAGATGTCTTCGCTCGATGCGTCAACAAGTCGCTAGGAATCTGTATGTTTAGTTGACGGAGAAGAAAGTTTCAGTAACCATAATCCAGCAACCAGAACACACACCAGCCATCTATGGATGTCACCAAATACTTGATTCATTTATTTTATGTTGCACATATAGTCAAAACAACATGGCAGTGTGCATGGGAATGTAAAAAAGCCAAAAGGCTTGCAGATGCCGCTCCTGCACAAACTCAAAGTGAAAAAATGGAAAAAAGAAAGAAGGGACAAAAGAAAAGAAGAAAAAAAGTCTGTGGCCACAAAACACCGAGTTGTGGCCATGAAATAACGACTGGTGGCTTTGGAATACTAGTTTGTTCCCACAAAATTAGTATTTCAATGACTCTAATTCATATTTTGTGAGCATAGTCGTTCTCCAGATTTAAATTTTTCCATTTTGCATAACTGTCAAGACCTTTTCTAGAATCACAGGTGTTAAACTGAGAGACTTGCTCTCTCTGTGGGAGCAGCAGGTGCTGAGTAAAGCACAGAGTATGTTGGCTCAGCCTCTTCATCCTCTGACTCCAGAGTTTATCTTGATGCCTTCTGGACGCCGGTATTATGCTCCAGCTCGGAAAACTAATCGTTTTTCAAACTCTTTTGTGCCTTCTGCAATCAAATTATTGAATTCCAGCTCCTAAATTGTTTATTGTATTGCTTGTTTTAATGTTGTTCAACCTGAGTTCCACTTGTGGTTGAACTGGACCGTCTCATGTTGTATTTACGTGTGAAACGACTCGAGATGTGTTGCAAACGAATTGCCCTGTGGGATCCATAAAGTTTTCTGAATCTGATTCTGAATCTGAATCTGTCCTCGATTGAGAAGAGACATTTGTCTCTCATTTGGTTCTCTTTTGCAAATCCTAAAGCTTTTCTCTCAGTACTTACTGGAAGTGTTCGTTGAAAGCTCTGCTCTCGGGGAAATTCTCTCTCACAAATGGCTCCTGTCTCAGAAACACTGCTGGCTGCCTGAAGGCTGGACAACAAGTGAATCAGACCGGAACTCGACGCGAGTCGCTGGCTGGTTGACGTCACAGCCACAAAGTCACATGGCAACTTCCAGCGAAAAAGAGTCATTACACGGAGCCACTCCTGAACCGAAGAATCGAATTACGAATCGAGTCTAACCCGAACCCAAACGGAGAAATAAATCCCAATGGACCGAGAACAAGAGACGATATGGACGTAGTAATTTCACAGGCTGTTGAAAACGCTTCCAAAGTACACGTCCAGTTTATGAACCAAGATGAATATTTTATAAATGGCGTGTTAGCATGTTTGCTGTGATGCAGGCTGCTGACTGATCGACTAGCATGCGAGCTGGAGTTAGCATGGATTCAGATTTCGATATCTGCCGCAAGTTTCAGATTTTTTTTTCACAGAATCTGTAGCTAAAACTTTTTAACAGTTTTATTTACTGGGGACCTTTCATACAAGCAGAGTTCTGCTCACTGACAGCAGTCATTTCAAGGCGCCTTCACAGAGAAACAGAGGCTGTCCCTGCTGTCGGCTTCGAACATGAGAACGAGGCTGCAGTTCACACACAACCGCCAGAACAGGACGAGACGAGGTCTGATCGTCTCCATTCCTGTAGAATCCATTAAAGGTTGGGTCCTTCCTGCCTTGTATCAACAGTTCAGCTGCTGCTGTAGAGGTGGAGGAGAGATTGTTAGTATTAACACTAACATTAACCAAACCCATTAATTGGACTGTAGTTATAACACCACTAACCAGTTTTAAGATCTTAAGATTAATCAATTTTGAATGATTCTGTTTTGCTGTCTGCAGGTGTTTATTAATAAAATAACACTATGGGTATGTGCACGTGATCTTGGATGGTGTTTTCTGGATAGTAAAGTAATCATGATGTATTCCAATGGACTGGAGTGCAGCACAAAACAATACGAAAAAAACAACATATTGCTGGTGCATTGAAAGTTTGGCTGTGGGTCTAAATCAGGTGTTATATCAGGAATATAGTTACATGAAAAAAAGAGTTTATAGTCCTAATTTATACGATTCAACAATGAACTGTTTGTGATCAGAGACACGACTGTTTCAGGAGTGTCAACATGTCTGCTCAGAGGGCTCAAACTGTTAGAAACACAGATCACAGATGATCACAAACCACAGAAGATCTTTAAGGGATCCCAGACAAAAACATTCTTTTTATTATAATATTACACAGAAGTAAAAGTACAACCTGAGTCACAGTGCAGAGTTTACAGCAGACGTTTGTTCTTGTCTGTCATGTGTGTGTTTAAAATCAACACTCGTGTGTGTGAGCGATGGTGAGGGGGGATCCTGGTGCTGAAGGTAGCTGCGGATGCGGTGGGAGATCTCCAGCTGACCTATGACCTCTGACGCTCTGGTGCTCAGCGTGGTCCTGAAGGCGATCCTGCAGAGCTGCTGCAGACTCAGAGGGTTACCTGTCACGTACAGAGGTCACGTCATCATTTGCAATGGACTCAAACCCCCCTTCCTCTGCTTCCTGGCAGCGTTTGAAGCTTCCAGATAAAATTAACAGACAATCACGCAGCCAGATATTATCAGGTTGAACACCTGAGGAGCTTGCTTTCAAAAACAATCCTTTACTTTCATGAAACTCCAGGCAGGAGTGAGCGGGTGTCGCGGGCGTTGTGTAGTCCACGGCTTTCTTCCCGGCGTTGTCGCTGGCGTACACGTCGGCGCCGAAGTCCAGCAGCAGCTCGATCATCTCCACCGCCTGGAGCCGAGCCGCGTGGTGCAGGGCCGTCTCGTGGAACTTCACCGACTTCGCGTTGGCTCCTGAACGTCGGAGAGAAGAAGCCTTCAGACGCCATGTTGGCGAGAACAGCTGCAGAGCTGCTGCCTCTCTCTGAACCTCCTTCACTCCTGCCAGTCACTGCTGCACTAAACTCCTGTTTAAACACCGCTGACCTGAACGCAGCAGCTCTTTCACACACTCCACGTGTCCTTTGGCGCAGGCGATGTGGAGCGGAGGGCCGAAGTGGACGTCGTACGCCTCCAGATTGGCGCCGCTGGCGATGATCAGCCTCACCACGTCGGCGTTACCTGACAGGAAGTCTCACTCTGTCAGACTGACGGCGTCCTGCCTCCGGGTGCAGCGGGGTTACCTTGTATGCAGGCCTCGTGCAGCGGCGAGGCCGTCAGGGCCGTGAGCGACGGGTTGACTTCGGCTCCGTGCTCCAGGAGAAGCTTCACGCACTCCAGGCTGCCGGACGCACAGGCGTTACAGAGCGGGGTGCTGCCGTGGATGGTCCGCACGTCCACCTGGAACACAGCGGCTCCACTGAGGCGCCAGAAGGACCCGGTCCCAGGAGCTCCCACCTGTTTCCAAAACAGTTCCTGGTGGGAACTGTTTTGGAAACTGTTGCTGGCTGGACACTTGAAGTAGCTATGGTATAATCCCGCCTGGTCTGCCCTCCCACCTGGGCTCCGGCCTGCAGCAGCAGGCGGGCGCAGTTCGGATGGCCCTGGATGCAGGCCTCGTGCAGCGGGGTGATGTTGTCCACCGTCACCATGTTGACGGACGCTCCGCCGTCTATCAGCTGCTTCAGCTGCAGGGCCCGGCCGTGGGACGCCGCCTCGTGCAGAGCGGTGCGGTCGGCCCAGAAACCTCACACGCACACACACACACACACACACACACACACACACACACACACACACACACACACAATATATTTACACTTTTAACAGGAGTAAATGCTGAATTTTACACACTTGATTCCATTATGTGTTTCATGAAGCCAGTGAGGCACAAAAGCTGCATTTGCCCCATTCGTCAATACCCACAATGCTTTGCTCCGAGTGTGAACATGTACTGTGTTCAGAACGACTCTTCTTTCTAAATGGACAGTCTGATCAAACTTCCTGGCAGAACTGTTTACCTGATGTATTTTCATTCTGATCAGACTTTCTCGGACTGTGTTTACTGAACGTGACCCTGGTGGAGCAGTGGATCGTGCTCACACCTCACAGAGAGGAGGCTCTGAGTTCAAATCTGGACATGTGTGGAGTTTGCATGTTCTCTTCCCACATGCACAAGCTTCTCCTGTTTCCAATAACATGCACATCAGGTCACACGATTAGTGAAAATTCGTAGAATGTTTGTCCGTGATTTTAAACCATCTTTTCTCTTGAATTATACTGCTGATTTTAATAACTGATCCGAATCAGAAAATTCCGAGTTTGACAGCTTTCAGGTCGCTTTCCCACCAGGATGAGGAAACGTTCCCACTTCCGAGCTGATGCAGCCCGTCATGTGGTTTGCATGTTGCAGCAGGTGGATGTTGCACACAATTATCGCTTCAGAAGCTTTAAAACAGACTTTATATTTATTGTGTCGTCTTCAAAACGAGGCTCTCAGCTGTTAGCATGCTCAGCTCAGCTCACCGATGTCGCAGAGGAACGAGCGTCGGGCCGCAGTCACTTCCATGTTTCACCGGTAAAAACACCCCGAAAACACTCGGCTCGGGTTACAGGTGCCAAATGTGGAAGCTGCTAACGTTCATGGGAGTCGTAGTTTACGCGTGTGTGCAGATTTAATATCAGATCTGCTCAGCAGAGGGGAAGGAAATCATTCCGGAACTAATGTGTCTGCTCGTGTTTCAACACGGACTCGGTTTGGGACGGAGATGTAAACAAACCGCGTTTCTATGGCGATTTTCATTGTAAAATGAGTTTTTAAAATGTAAATTAATTGGTTTTCACTTAATTTAGTTGACTTTTGCCTTGAAAAAACTACCAATAAAATAAATCTTGATTATTTTATTTTAAAATTGTCTCGATTTCAGTTTGTCATTGTCTCAAACCTTAAGATGTACAGTTTTCCCCATGAAAGCAGATGAAACAGTGTCAGTGAATGAAAACACCCCCTTGTACCTTCTGAGAAAGTGCAAAAATCAAATTGATGACTGGATATGTGAGAAGAAAGGTCAAAGGTCAGCACTGGCCCCTCAGTTATCTGTCTTTTAAGCCTCTGCAGACTCAGAAATGTTTGTATTTCTATTAGTTCTATGCTATTTCTATTATACAGCCTGTTCACTAATCAAAGTGTTGATAGAATTCAAATTAACACAAAATTACAGATGTGATTTGCAGAAGTCAGAGCTTTGAATATATTTTCATTTATTAAAAACCTCTGCAATTGTTGGGATTTTTGGGGGCATTTTAAACACAGATAAAGCAAGAGAGAGAAACAAATTTATCTGTTTGGAGTAATTTCAAAACTAATAAGACCATTCAGTTAAAAAGAACAATGCAGATTAATGAAATCCTTTATTGCAATTTACTAAAATTATAAAATCACAGTTTTCTGATAGAACAATCTACAGAACTGTGATTTTCCATCATTAACAGGACATCCAGCTAAATGTTTGTTAAAAGTGTATTTTCTGTGTGTTTCTGCTGGTTCAAACCCAGACAGGTCTTTTTGTGACTGGTCGTCTGAGTCGTCATCCTCTCATCAGCATGTCAGGGATTTTTATTGGGATATTTTCTGTTATTTACTGGTATTTTTTAAAAGCTGATACTATGGTGCACGTGTGATGAGCAGTGGAAACACACAGCTGCAGAATGTCCTCGCTTTAGGAGCAGGAGAGAAAGAATGTGAAGGGAAATACAGACTGTTTGGATACACAGTGTATAATTAAAATGTGTTTTTTTCCACGGGTCACTATTTTCCTTCACACCAGCGACCCAGATCCTCCTCCTGGGTCTCCTCTCCTCCCCCCTGCGGGGGTTTCTACGACGATCAGGTGATGCAGAGAGTCTGCGCCCAGGCGGGGGGCTTCCCGTCGTAGGAGGCAGCGGCCCCCCTCCCTCCACATGGATCAGGCTCACTGAAAGGCTTCTCCAGAACTCTCAGGACGTTTTTCACCTGCAAAAAAAAAAAAGTAATCAGACATCATTTAAAGTTCCCTTTGATTCCCAAACTGATTTCCTCCACCAACCTCAGAGAAATCTCCTTTTTCCGCTGCTTGGATTGCATTGTGGGCGATGTAGTTGCGCAGCACCACCCGGGGGTTGCTGCTGTTCATCACTCGGACTCTCTCCTCCTGGATCAGGGACGAGTCGCCGCCGTCACTCTCCCGAGCTAAACGCCTCCTGGAAGGAAAGAGCTGCTGACTTTTCACCGTTTTAAGAAAAGATGGCCGATAACCACTGCAGAGAAAGCATCTAAGTCCGTTTATGGAATGTAACATTCTGACCTCAGTGAAGTGCATCTCCTCTCACCTGTACCTGCCGATCCAGCGGATCCAGTCGTCTCGCTGCTTCTCCTTCAGCTGGTTGGCGTCCGTCTCCATCAGCTCCTCCAGTCGGCCCATCAGCTCCAGCTGCTGCGCCACATCTGGCCCGTCCGGCCCCGGCCCGGTCTGAGCGGCGGAGAGGATCATGGCCAGCTCTCTGAGGACACGGACAGCGGCGGTTCGGACTGATGTCCGGCTCTTCGCTTTGACTCCTGAGATCAAGCTGAACTTACATATTGTCGCGGTAAGCCTCCCTCCCGAAGCGCTGCACATGAACAGAAGACCATCGGAAGACATTCAGGAAGCAGAAGCAGCATTGAGCTTACTCAGTATCGGTTCAGACGCCCCTCACCGCCCTGTTACCCACCTGCAGCTCCTGGACGGAGGCACACTGCTCCAGGATGAGCTGCAGCAGCAGCTCCACGGCGGCCCTGTCCTCGTCCTCGTCCTCGTCCTCCCCCCGGGGCCAGGGGACACGGCTCAGCAGGCGGAAGGTGTTGGTGAAGTCTGCTCCTGGAGGGCGGCAGGCTTCAGGACCGGGCGTGTCTGTGCTGTGTTTCCGTTGTGTGTGTGTGTGTGTGTGTTTACCGGTGCGGTGCATGACCTGCAGCAGGTCTGAGATCAGCTCTCCGTCCTCGTCCTCCTGTCGTCTCACCAGACCCAGCTTCCTCCTCATGCGTCCCCGATACAGCGCCTCGTAGGTGGGCGTGAAGTCCCTGAGGACGGCGTCCGCCGCCGCCCCGTCCAGCTCCGAGCCCAGCGCCTCGGCCAGGCGGGACAGGTTCCAGCGGCACGCCGCCGGCTGGGCCCGGTACGAGTACCGGCCTCTCCGGTCTGAGGCGTTACACACGAAGTCCGGATCGAACCTGACACACACAGGCGGGTTTGACAGGGAATCACACTCTCACACACACACACACACACACACACACACACACACACACACACACACAGCCAGCGGCGTACCGGTCCATGAAGCCGAAGGGCCCGTAGTCCAGCGTGAGGCCCAGGATGCTCATGTTGTCGGTGTTGAGGACGCCGTGGCAGAAACCCACGCTCTGCCAGTGAGCCACCAGGCCGGCTGTCCGGTCCGCCACCTGGGACACAGACCACACCTTTAGCACCGTCAGAACTGACTAGGTAACCGTTATAAGTGACTATAAATGATGCTTGATCTGTCATATGAAGAAAATAATATCATTAATAAAGTGAAATGTCTGTGAATGTGCTGAAAAATAAGAGTCTTTATCAGAATTGCAGGTCAAAGAAATGTCAGGTCAAAAGATGGAATAAAATTACATTGAAGCTGAATATAATATTTAAAAAGATTACTTCAAACAAAAAAATAAAGAAATTAATAAATTAAACCAAAAAAAAAAAGAAAATACATATATGAATAAAAACGCCAGGCCAAAAATAAAGAACTAAAAATAAAAATGAACAAATAATTGAAAAGGAGAAAAATAAATAAATTGAAATATGAAATGGAAAAAAATGAAATAACATTGTAAATACAAAGATTTATCCATCCATCCATCCATCTTCCACCGCTTATCTGGGGCCGGGTCGCGGGGGCAGCAGTCTCAGCAGAGATGCCCAGACTTCCCTGTCCCCAGACTCTTCCTCCAGCTCTTCCGGGAGGATCCCAAGGCGTTCCCAGGCCAGTCGAGAGACATAGTCTCTCCAGCGTGTCCTGGGTCTTCCCCGGGGTCTCCTCCCTTTGGGACATGCCCGGAAAACCTCCCCAGGGAGGCGTCCAGGAGGTTCCATCCTGAACAGATGTCCGAGCCTCCTCAGCTGGTTCCTCTCGATGTGGAGGAGTAGCGGCTCTACTCTGAGCTCCTCCCTGGTGACTGAGCTCCTCCCCCTGTCTCTAAGGGAGCCCAGCCACCCTATGGAGGAAGCTCATTTCAGCCGCTTGTATCCGGGATCTTGTCCTTTCGGTCATGACCCAAAGCTCATGACCAGAGGTGAGGGTGGGAACGTAGATTGACCAATAAATCGAGAGCTTCGCCTTTCGGCTCAGCTCCCTCTTCACCACAATGGACCGATACAACGACCACATCACTGCAGCCGCTGCACCGATCCTCCTGTCAATCTCTCCTCCATCCGTCCCCCACTGTGAACAAGACCCCAAGATACTTAAACTCCTCCACCTGGACCAGAGTCTCTCCACCTACCTGGAGAGGGCAAGCCACCTTCTTCCGGTCGAGGACCATGGCCTCAATTTGGAGGTGCTGATCCTCATCCCTGTAGCTTCACACTCGGCTGCGAACCGCCCCAGTGCATGATGGTCCGGGTTCGATGAAGTCAACAGGACAACATCATCTGCAAAAAGCAGAGATGAAATCCTGTGGTTCTCAAACCGGACCCCCTCCGGCTCCTGGCTGCACCTAGAAATTCTGTGCATAAAGATTCTGAACAGAACCGGTGACAAAGTTCAGCCCTGCCGGAGTCCAACATGCACCGGGAACAGGTCCGACTTACTGCCGGCAATGCGGACCAGACTCCTACTCCGGTCATACAGAGACCGGACGGCCCTTAACAAGGGACCCCGGACTCCGTATTCCCGGAGCACCCCCCACAAGACACCACGGGGGACGTGGTCGAACGCCTTCTCCAAGTCCACAAAACACATGTGGACTGGTTGGGCGAACTCCCACGAACCCTCGAGCCCCCATGGAGGGTCTAGAGCTGGTCCAGTGTTCCACGACCAGGATGAAAACCACATTGACTGAACCTCGGATTCAGGAGGAACAATACAAAGAATTAAATACAAAAAATCAAATAAATAAATAAAATACCAAAAATAAAAAAAAATTAAACACTGAAATAACCAAACATGAATCAAATTTAAAGAATTGAAGCAAAACAAAAACTAAATTGGGAAAACAAATTGTTCTTCACTGTATCATTGAAGTAGTTTCATCACTCCACACTCAACTCTGAAACCTCGGATATGAAAAAATGAACCATCAGTTAGTTTGAACGGAGGCCTCTGGTCCCACATGATGGAAACATTAACAAACGTGAAAGAAACAGATCTGCTGGTTATTTTAAAAGCAGTCAGGTGAGAGGAGGAGGTGACCTCTTTGAAAAACGCCAGGTTCCTGTCTCGCCGGCTCTGCTGGAGCTGCTGGAGCTGAGGGTAAAACGTCTCGATGACGTAATCCAGCAGCCGGGCCCGGAGGTCCAGGCGTCCGGCGCTCGGACCCTGCAGGCCGGAGACCTGGTCTCGACCCAGAAAGATCTGGAAGGACCCGAACCTGCAGAGACAGGACGAGACGAGAGACAACGGGGAGTTTCTTCTGTTATCTGGAGGAAACTCTGAAACCCTGTTTCAGTCTGTCTCACCCCGTCCCACCCCGTCTCACCCCGTCCCACCCCGTCCCACCCCGTCTCACCCCGTCTCACCCCGTCCCACCCCGTCTCACTCCGTCTCACCCCGTCCCACCCCGTCCCACCCCGTCTCACCCCGTCTCACCCCGTCCCACCCCGTCTCATCCCGTCCCACCCCGTCTCACCCCGTCCCACCCCGTCTCACCCCGCTCCCAGCTGACAGTGACCTGATGAAGGACGGCGCGAGGCGCAGGACGGTGGCGCAGCGCTCCTGGACGCGCCGGCCGCTGCTGAGCGGATCTCTGCTGACGAAGAGGTCAGAGGTCACCAGGCCGGCGGCCCGGGTGCCGGGGACGCCCAGGGCGGCCATGGCCTCGCTGCAGAGGAACTCCCGGACGCTGGAGCGCAGCACCTTCCGGCCGTCGCCGTCCCTGCGGAGACACGAGCGCAGCTGGACGGACGGAGGGACGTCTCCTCTCATAATCTGTTAATCTGCTTCTTTCACCTGGCGGATTACCACGGAGCCGCCGCCGCTCTCTAAGTGTGTCCGTTTGTCCGTTTACCTGGAGAAGGGTGTGGCTCCCGCCCCCTTCACCTGGACCTCCCAGCGGCCCCCGGCGGGGGACTCCACCTCCCCCAGGGTCAGCACGGCGCCGTCCCCCAGCTGCCCGGCGAACAGGCCGAACTGGTGCCCGGCGTAGCAGTGCGCCGCCGGCCGGGAGCCGGGCGGCGCCGCCGAGCCGCTCAGGTAGTCCGGGGCCCGGGGGTCCTCCAGCACGTCCCGCTCCTCCAGGCCCAGCAGCGCCAGCGCCGGCCCCGACAGGGCCGCCAGCCGGGGCCCCGGCAGCGGCCGCAGGCTCCGGATCAGGCAGTAACAGGCCCCCGGGACGCTCCGGGACCCGGGCCGCCCCGAGTCCTCCACCGGGAGCCGGCTGAGCGCCACGTTGTTGAAGCGGAGGGAGTCCAGGGACGAGGCCCGGCGAGCGGGGGACTGCATGACCAGGACCCGGCCCGCTGCTGAGCTCCACCGTCCTGATCCTCATGATGACCCAGATCCTGATCCTGACCCTGATCCACATGAGGGAGGGACTCGGGAGCAGGATTACTGAAGTAATAACTCAGTATCAAAATGGAAAAATCTCTGTCTCTTTTAATTTACAAGCTTTAGTTGATGAATCGATATCTTCAGAGATAATAAATGTACTGGCTTTTGTTCCTATCAGAAAAGAATTTTCCCATGATGCTCAGTGCCATGCCATGTCTCCTCTTTTGTGTGACTGTGTGCACACCTGGGTGTGTGTGTCCATACTATCCTGATTGGTGCAGTTTTGTTCTTTTTTGTTTTTATGACTGATGTTACTGTTCAGCTCTTTGTGAAAGACTTTTTATGAATATGGAAAGTTCTGTATAAATAGTTTGATTGAATTTACATGTATTTTTATCAAATGTACATTTTATTTATTTTTTTACATTTAAAGTCACTGATTTAATAGAAGCAACACTGCTTTTCTTAATATATATACTGTATAGCAATAACTCCTGGATTTAAATGATGAAAATTCTGTAGTTTCTATTTTTAATAGCACCAGTAAGGGAACTACTTCACTTTTTTTAAAGAAATATTTATTCAGTGTTGCTGCTTTAAATCGCAATTTAGTAACTGAGCCATCGCACAGTACTGCTTTAAGTAGCAGTGAGAGTATTTTACTATTTTTTTTTAATATTTTACAATTTAAGTTGCTGCTTCACATCTTGAATTACTTTAAGATATTTCTGTAGTTTCATTTTTTAATAGGACTGGTGTTACTTTAGTACTTTCCTTCGGCGTTGATGGTTTAAAATGTATATATTGATGAAGCAGATTTTTAAATGTATATTTTACTGTAATAATTACCGAGTTAAAATACTGAAATTTCTGGACAGTTTTTAAAGTTATGTAAATACTTCTGACGCTTCACTAATTATTAGTTAATACTATTAGTATTGGTAATTTTACTAATCAAAGTTGCAAATGTAAATAGCAGTGAGGATAATTTATAGTTATAATCACTGTATTTCAATTATGACGTTACTCATTACTTCAAATCTGCATTTTTTTCCAGACAGCATTACTGATTTTACCTCAAGTATCTGATTTGAGATGAAGTTTCTCAGTTAGTTGCTGCTTCCACTGGTACTGAAGATACTGGTGAGATAGTTGAGGCTTTAGATAACCGTGAAGTTGCAGTCCTCGACCCTGAGCGGCCGCGGCTCTGTCCCGTCACTTCCAGGATGCGTTTCAGTTCTGTTGGAATCAGACTTGATTCCATCTGAGCAGTGAAAACACAAAAAGCAAAGAAAAGCCAAACACACCATTTCTGACAAAGATGATTTTTTTTTGTTTTGTTTTTACTTTGCAGTACAGAAATCATTTGAGCTCCCCGTGTTTCATTTTTTTTTTTCTTCTTCTTTTAAAGGTGAAACAGATCAGCGGGGCTCTCGTCAATTCAATACTGCTGCAGTACACATTTGGTCCTTTTAAGCAGATTACAGTGAACCGGAGTCGCCGAGGCCCTGCTGCTAACGCCGAGGTCTCCCGCCGCTCTGCAGGGAACGGGAACCATCACGCCTCTCCTCTGGGGGGGTTACAGGAAGGGGAGCTGCTGGGGGGGGGGGGGGGGGGGGGGGGGGGGGGGACATTAATGCCTCGGCGTGGCGGTTGTTTTTTCGCAGCCACTCCTCTTTCAACACGTTAAAAACACCGGCGGAGACAACAACACATCCAAAAACCTGGAACACAATGACAGGAGACGAGGCCCCTCCCACGCACGCCGGCGCTACGGTCTGCGCAGTATTTCTTTAGATTTGGCATCTTTGGACTAGATTTCGTGTCGCCATGATGGATCAGAGTTTAGTGCAACATCCATGAGAGTGATGTGGAAAGCGTGGCTCCCTCCTCGAACCCTAACCAGCGACCCTAGACCTCTACGTTTCCACTGGTGTGTACTGATTTCTCTTGGGTTTTTTTTTTTTCTTTTCTATTTTTTTTCGTTTTCTCTCGTCATCGGCGGCGGCGGCGTTGACATCTGTGACCCGGAGCTCTGCGGAGGCGGCGGACCTCTACTCCGTGGCGTCGCCGAAGATGTCCTGCTTCTTCCGCTCCATCTCGGCAAAGTCAAAGTCCGAGCCCGTCATCCGGCGGTAGATGTCCTTGATGTCGTCGCAGGTGGTCTCGAAGTGGGTCGTGGCGTCGTAGGTGCGGGAAATGAAGACCTGGGAGGAGGGGGGGGAGGAGCGAGACTCCAGTGAACGCGGATCCGGACCCTCGGGTCTGGTGGTCTGAACCGGACCGTACCTGGCTGTCCACGCCCGTGTCGGTGGGGACGTACTGGTCGGCGACGCTCACAAACTTCTGCTCGATGGGCTCCAGCAGGTCCAGGGCCGGCTTGATCTCCTTCTCGGGGCAGTCGGTCTCCACCGTGGTGCTGACGATGGCGATGTATTTCCCCTGCGCCGCCACGTTGTGGGCGAAGGAGATCATACAGACGTAGATATCTGAGGAGGAGGTGAAGCGTGAGTCGTGAGACCGAGCCCGGAGCGCCGCCGGCTCACTTCCTGCGCTCGCTCACCGTGCTTCCTGTTGACCTGGTTCTGGGGGATGATGATCTGGCAGGAGTTGATGTCGCCCGTGTTGGCGATGGGGTGGCTCAGGATGCAGATGACTCGGATCACCTGACCCGCCTTGGTGCAGCGGTCCATCATGTAGCTGGGGTCGCAGATCAGCTGCTTACACCTGGCGATCTGAGGAGGAGGAGGAGGAGGAGGAGGAGGAGGGGGAGAGGCGGGAAGTTGAATCCACCGGAAAACACGGTACAGTTACTCAGACCAGGACGACGGCGCTCACCTCGCCTTCGGACTTGACTCCCACCACCTTCCCGTTCTCCATCACGATCTCCTCGATGGGCTTGTTCAGCATGTACGTGCCGCCGTAGATGGCGCTCAGCCTGCAAGAGCGGGACCAGTCTCAGCGGGGACACTGCGGACGTGGGGCGAGTGGCTGCCGGAGCGTGGCGTACCTGGCGAAGCCCTGCGGCAGCTCTCCCAGGCCGTACAGCGGGTACAGGTACGGGCTCTTGCCGTATCTGGCCAGCGACTCGCTGTAAAGCTTTATCCTGTTGATGGCGTCGAGGCAGGGCTGATCCAGGTAACTGAGAGCAGAGAAACACCCGGGTCTGACACCACGTCTTGAAAAACAGAGACGGACAGAAAACCTCTGAAGCCCACGGACTCGTCTGTGCGGTAGAGAGCGAGGGAGTGTCCGGTGAAGTCCATGACCTCTGGGCCCAGGCTGAACTTCTGGTAGATGGCCCTCATGGTGGTCTTATTGGGGTCGACGCCCTCCAGGGTCTTGGGGTTGTCCACGTCGAAGTTGGCGACGTAGACGAGGAACTTCTTGAAGCGCCGCTTCTCGAATATCCCCATGAGACCTTCGGGAGCAGAGCGGGACAAACGGTCAGAGCCCGGCGCCAGGGGGGGCGCTCCCACAGACCCACGGCGGACCACTCACTGGACGCCAGGGCCTCGGTCTCGGTGGAGGGGACTTTGTGGATTTTGCCCCCCTTGTACACGTAGCTGCCCTCGATCACCTTGAAGTCCAGGTAGCGGGTCACCTGTGTGATCAGGAGCATACGGACGAGCTGGCCTGAAACGAGGAGAGGTCTGGTTAAACACTCAGGAAGAACCTCGCCAACAGCTTCGACCGAGGGAACGTTTACCGTTTGCCATGAGGAATTTGGGGATCAGGTCCACGTTCCAGTCCCGGCCCTTTCCCAGGGACTCGGGAGGCGTTCCGGAGAGGTTGAAGTGCTTGTAGAGCTGCAGGGAGACAAACGACCAGCCGTAAACAGAAGCGGGCTTTTCGTTGTTCTCGGAGGACTTTCAGACTCGTCTCCGCCTGACCTGCTCCAGCGGTGTGAGGGAGGCGCTCTCAGCTCCGTAGTAGGTGTTGCGGTCCATGTGCAGAACCTTCTTCCCCTTCACCGACATGATGCCGGACAGAATGCATTCCTGGAGAAACATACGGAACACGGAGGGAACAAGAGTGAGGAGACGGCGCTGTCAGTGTGGCCGGGATGAGAAAACACACGCAGGCTCATTTCAGACCGCCTGATGGCGTTTCGGTCATTTCAAAGCTCGGAACATCAAATAAAAGCAGCCCGTTCTGCCGTTTCAGTGACCAGAAGGTCACCGAGGAGCAGCAATTATGGGACAAAATGAACAGTTGGAGAAAACATTTCCCTCAGATCCTGAACGTTACACCCGCTCTTTTCCTGAGAGACATTTAATTCTGATTTGAATATTTTCGTCTTGAGGTCAGGAGAAAGAATCCGGCCGTGCCGTGAGCCGCTGGGAGGATGAGCGAAGCGATCATGGAGCGTGTAAGACTATAAGAAGCTGGGGAACGGGGAGGGAGAACATGTGTGCTTCAGAGAACATGGAATTCCTACAAAGAATTCCCTAATACGATTATATCGCCGTGCGCCTGCTTGTACTTCAAAGGAACTTCTACGGCTTCAGCATGAGGCTCGCTTCACGGCTCCACAGACACGGTTCTCTTAAAATATGTAATGATGCTTAAAAGAAAAGCTGCACCCTCCACCAAGCCCCATGCATCAGACAGCACTGTAACGTGACGATCGGCCTTTATGTCCGTCAGCTCCACCCTCCCCTCACCTGGACTGACAGCAGTATGCTGTGCGACTTGTTTTCTCAGGCGGTGCTGCTCTCACTTCACACAGGAAGTGAAAACTGTGAAACCTGCCAAACACTCCAACACACTCCATCAAGTTGACATGTCTCCGCTTCAGCTGCACCGGAACACTTGTTCTTTAATGGAAACCATTTGATAATGAGAACAGGCAGCGCTTTAAGACACATAACGACCATCATTAAGTCCTGGAAATGTCGATAAGATGCGGATCATGCTGGATTAACTATGACTCGAGAAATGTGAAATCATCAGGTGACGACTGGACATCTGCTTTTTATAATTGAGCCGATGTCTGGATGGTGAATAAGGTGGCCAGCGGTTACACTTCACAACATTTAGAGTCTTCTTAAAAAGAACTTCTGCTAACTGCTACAGCTTTAATAAATATTTCAGACAGGTCTGATCTGTCCAGGATGAGCAGCAGAGGCTCCTGTTCTGTATCTTCAGTCCATATCCGTGCAGTGGAATTCGTATATCGCGTCTTTCCCCCCATCCTGGAGCATCCCCACGCCACAGACGGCTCCTAAAATAACTCGGGCTGCAGTGAAACGGGATCCGTCTGAACGTTTCACCTCTATGATCTTGAAACGCCGCTGACACGCAGCAGATAAATCTTTGCAGCGTTTCTGATGTCTCGCTCTGAATTCACCTTGGTGACCGTAATCCTGGGGCGGCTCGGCCATCTCCACCTCAGCTGGGCGGCTGCCACGCTGCTGACCGAAGGGAAAAACTCTACAAACCCCAAGCTCAATTTTTAACACGTAAAACCCATAAAGATGTGAGAGGAGAGGCGGCAAAGTCCGACACAGGTCCGGACCGATCACAAGACCTCAGCTGACGACTCTCGTTTAGAAATTTACTCCCCAGATCAGTCACAACTTGACCTGGTTTGGGTTGTAGAAGGCCGGTTCAGCCAATCAGAGAGCTGAATGTGGAAGAAACCAGTAAACTGAGATTAAGTAATGGTGCCTCGCTTCCCTCTGTTTACACCAGATTAAAGTTCAGCGCGCACAGCATGTGACAGGCTTATGAAACTTGACTGGAATCAGCTGGACGGAAAGGAAGCGTGCTTTTTAGGAGTCGCCTGGTTAATATAGTTAGCACACTGGACTCTTGCTAACTCTGTGCAGCGCGCTGACCTTCCTCACTGACTCCATTGTTTGCTTCACACCATTTCCTCCTTTAAGCAGCGGCTGTTTACGTCTCGAGGAGGAATGTATTAATCTCTGAGCCAGTTTAGCAGAAACACACAGATTTAACTGGAGGACTGGTTAGAGCGTAGTGCTGGGGTGACGGTTCTGTGGAATCCGTCACATAAAAACATCGATTAGTGTCGATCAGCATCACATTGGTCGTCTGAGTCTAGAACACAGACCCTCTGCTGAACCGAGGTCAGGGGGTCAGAAATCACAGTCTCACAGGACGTTTTGGGGAAGAAGAGTGCAAAAACCTCCAGATAAACTGGAAGTAGGGGGGAAGGAAGTACACTGTAACAGGAGAAAGGAGGCAGAGACGCTGCAAAAAGTGAGAGTTTTTAGTTATTTGATAAACTTTTTTCTAATTTGAATGAACATTCCGTTTTTCCACTGAATCAGACGAGACAAATTCTACAGTTAACTCGAGCTGGACCACATATCAGAATATTCCGTCGTCGTGGTCTCTGGATATTCATTTTGAGATCCTTTTTTTGCTCATTCAAACTCACTGATCACCAACGAAACCAGTGGCACCCACTACCGAAGCTACTTGATCTCGGTCGATGTATCAGGCAGAGGGTCAACCGTTCGTCCTCACACTTCGTGCGTCAGGAGCAGGAAATAACAGGCGAGTGTGAAGATTTGAGTGAGTCTGACGTGAAGCTGCAGCTGCCGAATTAGACCCGGTGAACTACGTAACGGCTGACACCGGGGCTTGGCTTCAGTGATGTGGTTTGATGACAGACAGCCGGATTTCCTCCAGCTACAGGCCCACACCGTTTCAGACCTCGTTACTTCCAGCTGCAGGCAGGTGCAAAAACACCACAACAAAACACTATTATGGGGAAAAAAAGAAAGCCATAGATCTCAGGCTTCTAACTGCATCGTTTCCTTATCTACTGAAACAAATCATCTTTAAAATAAGTTTGTATGATGAATGTCTGATCTGTCCTCACTTTAACTCACTCCCAGCCACGTGCTTTTATTTTGCCAGCTGCAGGCGTCCCACTGCCTCCGGTTAGGTCTCTTGACTGATCCATCTACTCTCACTTAATCTGCCCTGATATTCATTTACAAACACGAGAAGACGTGATTCAAACAGAGAAATGCCACCTCAGCAGGCTGAACTCCTCCTGCAGGGACAGCGGACGTCTCCACGCGGGTGGAGGCTGGACAGCTGCTTACTCTGGAGCACCAGCACCGCCGTGCGAACCAGGCGGCACTCACGGTTCAGTTTAACATCTTACGCCAAGCCACTGCCGTAACATGCTATGAGTGGTGCACAGATGGGGGAACCCCGCACCCTCTGTTTGTATTAATCCCCCAGAATTGCTAAGTCCAGCTGAAAACCTGGATAATCACCGCAGAGCAGGCCCAGACGAAGAAACATAATTACATGACGACACCTAAAAATGACAGCACAAGGCAATGGCAGCAGGGTGTGTATATGTGGAAATTACTGCCAGTTTGCATTCATTAAAACCAACTGTGTTCTCTAATACGAGCGCACACAGTGGGGCTGGACAGCGTTGTTTACCCACCAGATCACAGGACTGCTGCACTCCTGTGCAGCCTGTTGAATGTGCAGGCTCGCCTCAAGCGGAAGGAAGGAGGTGCAGGCGGAGGGAAATCACTGGTCTGCATGAGGAAGTAAGACTCGTACGAGTCCACACCAGGGCTCTGAGTGGTTCTGTGGCTCCGTCACCGTTCTGGCAGCTACACTTTCAGTTCCTCGGACTTGGTGGAACCACACCCAGAAAAAGTGAGCTACATCAACAAAAGTGGTGCCTTCAGCCGGCCAGTCCTGCCTGCTCGGGGCCTCAGCGGCTCTGTAACTCTGCTTCAGCAGCCAGAAGCAGCGTGAGCTCAGGGGAGAAAGGCCGAGACGTGGTTTAAGTTACTGTGAGGTTCTCTAGATTAAAGAACAGCCTGTAAATGGACGCGGTGGAGGACAGGAAGCCTGCAGCCATCACGGGACTCTCATGTCATGCCTCTGTCAAGGCAGAGGAAGGCCTGCAGGAGAAAGTCCGTTTCCTATAAAGCTCATTACATGGTAAATGATCCTAAAACAAACTCCACACAGACTGGAACAAACTAACTTCTCATTTACACCAGCTCAGCTTGGAGTTACAGGAGAACAACCTACAAGCACTAAAGCAGCCCCGCCACTTCCCGGAGGAAGTCTGGAGTTTATTTAGACCAGAAGAACATATTTAAAAGAGTTAATGTCGAAGAATTTATATTTTCAAAGTAATTTCTTTGCACGGAGGAGGAACTCACTAGAGCCAGCTTGGCGCTGGCTGTAGTTTTAGTGTCTAGCTTCTCTTATTTGAAGAGTAAAATAACAGGACAACAAGAGCAGGCTGAGATGAAGCGGGTAACCCGGGTGTAGCCCGGTTGTAGCCCGGTTCAAGCCGTCAGAGGGATTAATCGACCTGCCTTCACTCGATTGTTAGCGGGCTAATTATTAGCGTTATGTAGGTCGGCTAGCGTTAGCCGGCTAATCATCCGAGATGTAATCTTATCTAAAAGGAGGGGGAAAAAGACATCTTAATCCACTCAATAGTTCTGAACAGCCGACAGTGTTGCTACTGCAGTTGTGTTGCAGTCATTAATGGCAGAAGCCACTCCGGTGTTAGAACGTAACTTGCTTAAGTTAATCTGTACAGAATGCTAATAGCCATTAGCTTCCCGTTCACTTACATGTCACTTAGCACTTAAGCTAGCTACTTAGCGTTAGCCTGCTTATTAAGGCCCGGAAAGCCCGAGTGTCAGCCGCTCATAACAGGCTGGAAAAGGCCTCCGCGCGGCACGTCGGGGTGAGAAACAGTCTGTAACTCACCGTGAGCCCGGTGCCCAGGACGATCACGTCGTATTCTTCATTCATTTTGCCAAATCCTCACTGTTCGGTTCCTGAATATGTGGAAAGAAGAAAATGGAGATCGGCGGGGCCGGAGAGGAGAAGGGGCAGAGGGGGCGGGGCTTACGATCTGTCAATCAGGCGTGCGAGGGGCGGGGCTTAATGACCTGTCAATCACCTGGCAGTGGGGTTTGCTGACGGACAGGTGAGTTCACCTGAGAGGAAAAAACACCAAAATCAACCAAACAGTGCCAAACTGAGTTCGCCTGAGATGAAAAAAAGACCAGAAGACAACCAATAATCTCCAAACTGAGTTCACCTGAGAGGAAAAAAGACAAAAAATCAACCACAAACAGCACGAGGTCCATCTTCCAGCCACAGGCTGACTCTTTCACTTTCAGATCTTCATACAGGCAGGAGGCTGCAGAAAGGTGGAAGCTTACAGTTTTGTGGCCCACAAGGACTTGAAATTGTACGGCCGTCCTAAAATGAAAGTTATGTGGCTCTAATCAAGATTTTGATTGAAGATATTCCTGTTTTATAGTGGACATCAGATGTTTTTAGGAATAATTTCCAACAGCAGTCTCAAACTAATGCATATGCTTTGTTTTTTAGTAACTGTGACACAAAGGGACCAAACACTGCCAACAAAAAAACTCAGCTGCATGAGGAAAATGTGGTCAAGATCCGGTAAACTGTCTGATCTCAGTGAATCCTCCTCTCTGAACAGGTGCACTGTGTGTGCTGTGGCCACTCGCTGTATCTCACTTTACTGTCTGTGTAACCAGTTCCAGGTGGACACGCCTGTTTAACAAACCCTCGAGCAAATAATGGGTGACCTTCTCGTGTTTGATATGGCCATCCTGGAAACGAAAGACCAAAAGGTGAAATCTCACTTTGTTTAATGTTTAATTTAGCAGTACGTTCACACTCAGCAGACACAACCCAGGATGTCAAAGTTTTATTGTGACCCAATCCAATCGTCCTCCGATCGATCATCAGCTGCTTCTCTTCTGTGGCTAACAGTGCGGTTCTTCAAACACTCGCACGACGTGCGGCTTCACGGCGAGCTGCCGCGCCGTCGTCCCCGACGCGTCCTCACAGTCTGCCAGGCCGAGCCGCAGCAGCGTCCGCACGGCCTCGGCGTGCTGCCCAATGGACGCCATGTGAAGAGCTGAGAGGAGACCAGGAGCCGTCAGCTGGGGGGGGGGGGGGGGGACATCATGATGACATGAAATCCTTACCTGTTCTTCCCTTCCTGTCTCGGGCGTGAAGGTCGGCGCCCAGCTCCAGCAGAGTGTTCAGCATGGACGTGTGACCCTCCTGCAGACAAGGTTTCACACGTCAACACTTCCACTGTGCAGTCACACAAGAATCACATCAATCATTATTTTATAACAGGAAGCAGGAAGCTTCAGACATGTAAACATTGTTGATGTAACTTAATCCCTCTTAAATGTCTCCCTTTCTGCAGCTTCAGAGTGGATTAGAAGTCACCGTCTTTTAGTCTGTTCCTACGACAACAGAGGCGGTTTAGAGGATCTTCCTAAAATCCAGAAACAAACATACCTGCGACTGTGTTTTCCAGATTATATGCGTCACTTTTTGTAGTTATTTGGACATGGAAAAATAAATGTGTATTCCACAGCAACCCGATTCTTATGTTTTATTGTCATGTGAGATTTTTTTTTTCTTTCCAGATGTGCAACCTATAATACATAAAATACAGTAACCATCTCTCCATCCAGTCATCAGTCATCAGTCTGCCAGCAGAGAGACATTCAGGACTGTGGAGCGACGTGTCCGACCTTTGCAGCGTAGTGCAGAGCGGCCAGCTGGATACTTGTTGCTCTCTGGTTGACGTCTACATGCAGCTCCTGCACCAGGAAGCGCAGCGCCTCCTCCTGGCCTGTGACGGCCACCTGGTGCACCGGCTGAGCGCCCAGAATGTCCGCCGCGGTGGGGGAAGCCTGCGTCACACGGACGGGGTCAGTAAAGGGCTGAAACAGGCCTGAAGCGCTGTGTTTTGTGTTTCGCTCCACCTGGTGCTTCTCTAAGAGCAGCCTGGCCAATGAGACGTGTCCGTTCCGGACGGCGTCCATGAAGGGGGTGACTCCACAGCTGTCCCTGCTGTCTGGACTGTAGCCACATCTGGAGGAGGAAGGGACAGAGAGTGATGCTGGGGCAGCTGCATGCCTCCGTGTGTGTGTGGACAAGACACCCACCTCTCCAGCAAGACGCTCACCACCTCCTCACAGCCGTGCATCGCTTCATAGAGAACACAGACGGTTATGGACGGTCAGTCCATTGGTCCAGACTTCCCGGAGGTGTTCCGGCAGGGCGTTACCTGCCGTGTGCAGCGGCGTCCTGCGCGTCTTGCTCTCCGTCCTCCAGACGTCCGGAGCGACCAGCAGCAGGTGCCGCACCACCAGGGGGTCGCCCTCCCTGCAGGCCACGTGGAAGCAGTTCCAGCCGTCCTTGTTGGCCAGCGCGGGGTCGGCTCGGTGCTGCAGCAGCTCCTGGATCACTGGCAGGTCCCGGCGCGTGCACGCCATCATCAGGGGAGTCCTTCGAGGCAAGAGCAGGACAAATCTATTCCAACAGGCCGAGGATCATGAGCTCAGGGCATGACCGTGTTATTTACCTTGAAATGTGCAATCATGGAGAATATCCAGATATTTACCTATCTATCTGTCTATCTATCTATGGAATTACATTATTGAAAAGTATATATTCTAATAAATCTTTTCACAAATTCCTAACAAGTTAATAAACAAATAAATACAATTTCAACAAAATCCCATCTTTATCAAAGTGCTCTGCTGCAAAAATCATCAGATTCTCCACTTACTGAACGGTTTCAATCTATATTTATGTTTATGGAAAAAATATGTACAACAATCCGGACAAAGTGACTGATTCAAGACAGATTTGAATCAGAAACCACAGGATTTCAGCTTTGAACGGTATATTACTGAGGCCAATCCCGTCAGCCAATCACATCTGCTGAATCATCTTTTCACAGCCAATCACGGTCGCTGTGAAGTTTCTTGACGGCCAATCAGAAGCGCCATATCATCTTTCCTCCCTGCTCCATTCCGAAAGCCAGATTTGCCATCCTTCATTTCTATTCGAATTTTTTTAATGAGGAAAAATATTTACTATTGTTTAATATTTGTACTCCAACTTCAAAAGCAAAAACTGACTTAAAAAACACAAAATTCCACCAGGGTTGAACCAATTTGGGTAGTTAAATAGCAAATGGTTTTTAAAGAATATATATTTCGATTTATTTTTTTTCACGTACAAAACCTGTCATTGCAGTAAATTAAGTTATGCATTTGAATCAAGTATATTTTGTTGGAAAAAAAGGAAGAAAAAGAAAAAGGTGTCACTCTCCTTCGAGCCGGATTCGAACCAGCGACCTAAGGATTTCAGCATTTCAGCCCTACAGTCCTCCGCTCTACCAACTGAGCTATCGAAGGGAGATACCGACACGCAGGGCGATCGTTGGACTTGAAAGGCAGAGGGCGCTGTCGGATTATTTCAGAGTTATGATTGCAGCAATTTCTTATTATGTCTTATTATTTCTCATTTATTTTGCTTTGTGCTCACCAGTCTGCCTTCTTCAGGCTGTCCACCTTGGCTCCCTCCGCCAGCAGGTAGCTCACACACTCCCCGCGGCTCATGGACGCCGCCTCGTGCAGCGGCCTCTTGTAGTCGTTGTTGTACACCTCCACGTCCATGCCCACCGTGCGGATGAGGAACTCCACCACGTCCCGGTGTCCGTGTCTGCAGGCGTAGTGCAGCAGCGTGTCCCCGGAGCGGCCGTAGTGTTTACACCGGGCAGCGTGCACCGCCTCCGGGCCGCCCGATGTCAGCTGCTGCTCCAGAGACGACAGGTTTCCCTCCTGACAGAGCTTCGCTAACTGTCTCAAAGCGTCTGCGTCCATGCTGACAGCAGGCGAGGCGAGGTCTTCACAACTGAAATCTGTTAGGAAGACATGCTGGGAGGAGATGAGGAGAAACAATCACTTCAGGAGACACGCTGGAGACATGTTTACCTCTTCATTCTGGAGTGGAGCCTAATTAGACGGCCGACAAATAACTTTCACTGTTCCCTTTCCGTCCTCCAGCTCCGTTCACTTCAGTTCAAACTACATAAAGCATAATTCTATGCAAATTAGACGATGACGTCAATTAGAGTGCTCCTGACTGAGGAGTTGCAACAATGTATCGATTTTATATGATGTCATCATCTCATTTAACCTATATATGCAAATGAGTAGCTTCCTGACAGCTTGGAAACAATGTGTCGGTTTTCAAGCAACGTTGTTTTTTTTAAAACAAAACAATAAAGTACATCACATTGAATTTCATTACTAAGCATTTAATGTAAATATTATCATCATTTCATTTCATGTATTTTCATTTAAATTATTAACACATTGTAATACGTATAGCACAACTCAGCATTCAGTTCAATTCAGCTTTATTCATATAGTGCCAAGTACAACGCAGTCATTTCTGTGACTGTGGAAAAGAAAAAGTCCCCTTTAAGAGTAAGAAAGCTTCCTTTTCAAGGTCAATGATTAATGAAATAAATAGAGACTTGACAGAATAAATTATAAACAGAATCTTTGAAACGTTGCTGTGTGATAATATAAAACCAGACACCAATCATATTTCATTTGTGACTGTAGATAGCAGTTAAATGACATGAGATGCATGGTAATGGATGTCTGTACTTACATTTAAAAGCTGCCTTTTATCCACTTTAAAAAAATATTTTAAGACTTTTTGAGCATTATGACATTAAAAATTACTTTGAAATTAAATATGTATCTTTCAGAAATCCAGATAATTAAAAAAGTAAATGGTGAGGTAATTTTCAAAAAGATAAAGCTATCTAACTTTGTTTCAGGGTAAGATTTTGTTGTCCTTGCAGAGCCATAGTGCTGCAAAGGATTTTGGGAAATGTAGTTTTGTAGCAACGCAAAAAGTTCTGATTGTTCAAAACTCTTTATTTCCCTTCTTTAGTGAAGTGTTTAGCTTTACATAAATATGATGACAAATAATGAAAACGGGAGCTCAGTTTGCATATTTCATGGTTTTTATCATTTATTCCGACTTTTTAACAGATTGTGTTTGAGGAAACTAAAGAAAAGAGAAGAATGCGATAGAATAAAATATGCCAAAACAAGATCTTCTGCTGATGTACTGTGAAATTATCAAATGGAGATAATTCAGTTTTATATCAATGACAGAGAATAGTGAAAAGGTGGTTTACAAGATGAGTCACATCTGGAGGGAGAGGAGGAAGAGAGGGGGAGGGGTGGAGAGAGGAGGAAGAGAAAAGTGAGCTTGTCGGTGAGGGTTAGTCTCAGTCCTCAGAGGTTTTACAACATGGATGATAATCTGGAATAAATCTGTGTTGTGTTTTTTGCTGGTGAGTACCTCTCCTCTCTCATGTCTCTTCCTCTCTTTAAAATGTTGATAAATGTGCAGAACACTTTTAAAATCTGCTCTCAGCTTCACGAGACAATGAGCAGGAGGGACACACCCCCTCCTAACTATCTGCCTAAAGTCCTCATCTACTGAAATCATGAAGTTTTCTTCACCTGTACGTGTTCTGCTTGCATGCTCTCAGCTCCAGATGTGCTCTCCTGTGTCTTGTTGCAGTTTTGTTGTGATGGCAGACAAAAGAACTTTTTGTTCTGTCACACACATACAAACATGCACCTCTTCAAAAGAACTCAACTTTTTCCATTTTTCTGCAAAAACTCTGGCGAAATGTTCAAGCCAATGTAGCGGGCTCATGTTTTCTGAGGTTTGATGTAATTTACAGCATTGCTGTAATTTGTCTTGATTTATGGAGGGTGGGTGGGAGGGTGGGTCGGCGGGGGGAGGTGGTACTGGTGGGGGATCTGGACATCTTTCTCTTGAAATTCATTTTCTGTGAAGAACCCATCTGTGACATGTTACAGTTGTTTCTTCACATCTCTCCTGCTGCGATGATTTAGTTAAAATGATAAAATGCCCTGTGGTGAGATGAGTTAACCAGCCTGGCTTGGACCTGAGACCCCCAACCCCCACCCACAGACACACACACACACACACACAAACACAAGTCGACAGCTTGTTTTACTTCATATTAAATGAAATAATCAGATTTGTGGATACTTTGACTCAAACAGCTTGCATTGTCCGAGCTGGGCCGGTCTGAGCCGCATGCGGCCTCCTCTCTGGACTGACTGGATGTGAAGATAACCAGCTGCACATGTCTGGAGCCGCTCGAGACGGCGACAAACAAAACGCCATCAAATCCTTAAAATGCTTTGGGTGGACGACCGCCAGGCGAGCTTGATGAAGAGAGCTGGGGCTTTTATTCTGATTTATATCACTGATGCTTATCAGTTCTACGAAAAAGAAGAAACATCCAGAGTGAGAGTTTATAGAGCTCCAGGATTTATTGGTGATTTAATCTGTTAGGGAAGTTATATAAATGTTTAAAAGGCTGGAAGGCATCAAGATTCTTCCATTAAGCTGCAGCGTTGTGAGTAACAACACAGGATCACGTGTCTCTGAGACCTGGAGCCTGAGTGTGTTTGGTGCTGGTCAGTCCAGACGCTGCAGCCATCACTGCCAGCATGGACCATTTTTAATGTGATCGCAACAAACACACTCCTAATGTCTGATAATGCTCGTTAAAATGAACCAAAACCAAGACCTTTTGGGATTTGTTTCAGGCAGGTGAAATGAATTCATACATTAACCTGAGTGACTTGTGACTGTCTGTCCTGATGTATGTTGTGCATGTATTTGTAGGCACACAGATTTTGACTGTCTTTGCGTGTCGTCCTATAACACCCTGGCTTCATTTGATTGGTCACTTGGAGCCAGTTGATGGAGTCTTTGGCAGACGTCTCTCCGTCAGAGGAAAATAATGTGATTATTGTGATATATTCAAGTCAAAAGTGTCGGTGACGAGCAGTGTGAAGTCAGGACTTTTAACTACTTTCGCAAGTACAATTAATCAAAAAGCTACTTCTGTGTCTGTATCGGTATCAGATCACAAACATCACTGGTATCTGATCAATCAAACAAACTCAATGAAATATAGACCTTTTTTCTGTAAATTGTGACATATAATGTCATTTTGGCCACTTTTGCATGAGTGATTTCACTTGGCGTGCGGAGGAATATTGAATAGACGACAGTGAAGATTTGTCCAAACTCACATCTGTCCTTGATCGATCACATTGCTTCATTCAGCGGAGCTGCTACTATCTGAGCCCACATGAGCAGAAAACACGAAGACACACCGTCTGCTCTCACTGGACGTCAGTGACCGTAACAGACAGACGATCTGATGGCGTGACCTCTGAGAAGAGCCGACACCAACGGAGAAGAGGCTGAAATGCAAATACTTTGAAGTGTGACATTATCAATATTCAATCAGTTTGATTTACAAACCTTCAGCTGCTTCCACGTCTCAGGAAAACACAACGGCATCAGAAAACCCGCAGGAATAAATCTTTTCTCTCTTCAGGCCTACATAGAAATACGGCCCGGACACTCACAGTGTGTGTGTGTGTGTGCGTGTGTGCGTGTGTGTGCGTGTGTGTGCGTGTGTGTGTTTCTCCTGTGTCATTTCATTTTTTCTCTCTTGTGTGTGCAGATGTCACGAGAAGCCACTATGAAACATGTCTCTCCTCAGGAAGAGTGAGTAACGCTGGAGTGATGACACTCAGCACGCGTGTGTGTGTGTGTGTGTGTGTGTGTGTGTGTGTGTGTGTGTGTGTGCGTGGGCGTGCATGTGTGTGTGTGCGTGCGTGCGTGCGTGTGTGGTGGGGGGAGGCTGTGATGGAGTAACCAGATGCCGTTCTTGATGGGATCCAGTCCTCCGCTGGGTGAACAGCTGTCTGGACCAGAATCCATGCATTGTTTAGTTTCTTTTTTTTTTTCACCTGTTGATTTTCTAATATCTGCAGATTTTTACCTCAAACATCTCTTTAACTGATGTAACATCAGTCATCTGACCAAATATCTGCAACACTGAATCAGCGAATGGCTGTTTTTACATTTAAATCTGTGAGTGGATACAAGACACTGATAGCGTTAGCGTTAGCGTGGCACATGGCCCTGACGGCAGACATGATAAGAAGCCTCTTAAAGTCATTCCAGATGGGTATTTGACTCTTCTTTCCCTCCATCTGTTTCTCAGCTGCTGTTAAACAAGAAAAACTCCGTATGAACAAGCTGATTTTATGGGGATTTATTTTAATTACTAAAGATTATCAGCACATTTTAAGCTCTGCTTGAAGAAAAAAAACTTTATTGATCTGAAGAAAAGCTCATTTGATGGATTAGATTAGCATAAAGAAAACACAGAAACATAATTATTTCTACACTTTAAAACAGTCTTGTATTTTTTAAAAGCTTCATTATTATCAGTGAGTGTATATTTCTGAGTGTGTGAAGCAGTAGTGACGGCTCCTCTCCCTGTTTCAGTCAATCGGGTTCTCCTGGTGCTGCTGGTGGTCATGGTGTGCCTCCTCCTGCACAGCACCCTGCTCAGAGCCTCCACCCGACCCCCGCCCTCAGGTACAGGAGGTGTTGTGAATAAGACGTTTTGTGACGGAGCTTCGGCTGACGTCCAGACTGACGCTCGTCTTCCTTTCAGATCACCGGAAAGGCGGCGCCGTCTCCCTGCCGAGGTCGCAGGACATGGACGACGTCGTCCCCGTCGTCATCTGCGCGTCGGAGGAGCGACTGGGCGCAACCATGGCAACCATCAACAGCATCATAAGCAACAGTGACGCCCGGGTTTTCTTCTACATCGTCACGCTCCGAGACGCGGTCAAGCTGACGAGGTCTGAGTCCGCAGGGTCCGGGTCCGGACCGCTTCCCGTCTCACCGCCATGTCCGTGTTCTCAGGAGATACATCGAGAAGACGAAGCTGAAAGGCATCCTGTACCAGCTGGTGGAGTTTAACCCCATGGTGCTGAAGGGGAAGGTGAAGCCCGACTCGTCTCGGCCCGATCTCCTGCACCCGGTGAGGCTGGCGAAGGGTTGGAGTCTCTGAGCAACACGGCCGCCACGCTTCTCACAACGGTCCCGCTCTGATTCGCAGCTCAACTTCGTCCGCTTTTACCTACCTCTGCTCGACATCCACCACAACCGGGTGATTTATTTAGACGACGACGTCATCGTTCAGGGTACGAGAAATTCTTCAGGGGAAATCCACCAAATTTCGACCCATTTTTCATGATTCTTTTGGTTTTCAGGTGAAATCAAAGACCTATTTAATGTGAGACTGAAACCAGGACACGCCGCCGCCTTCGCCACAGACTGTGACCTGCCCATCACACACGAGATGGTGCGCAGCATCGGCATGCAGGTGCGTTTCTCACGGCTTTAAAAGTCAATTCAGTGTGATCCACAAATGTTTCCCTTCACATACTTGTAGAGCCAATCACTAAAGCATGGCTCCTGTTTGACTTTTGACCTTTGCTGTCCTCTTCTCTGAGCTCATCAGACAACCTACATGGGCTTCTTAGACTTCAGGAAACGGGAAGTCCAGGATTTGGGCATCAACCCCAGAGACTGCTCCTTCAACCCCGGGGTGTTTGTCGCAGACATGAAGGAGTGGAAGAAGCAGAAGATCACCAAACAGCTGGAGAAATGGATGGAGGAGAATTTCAGGTGGCGTTTGGCAAGGGGGAAACTACACTGAACCCTGGTGTGGTTATAGATAGAGATAAAAATACAAGGCAAATAGTTGCAGATATAGTTTAGTCAGGTTGATTTCAACTCATCTGTCAGCAAAAAACTTCTAATTTTGACTTTGCGACTCACAGTAACTTCGTCGGTCTTCCTCCTTTGCTGCTGTCATACTCTAAACAGCCACTAGAGGGGGCTGTCTCTCAACGTTACATCTGTTTTATGTGTTGGACACTCTACTGTAATTCAATCTTGCATCAAGTGTGTGTGGTATCACCTGGTATGGAGGCACCTGTCAGCTGGACTGAGGTTCTCCCTCCTCTTCGACAGGCAGAACATATACAGCAGCGCCATGGCGGGAGGCGTGGCCACTCCGCCCATGCTGATCGTGTTTCACGGCAGGTTCACCACGCTGGACCCCCTGTGGCACGTCAGACACCTGGGTAAGACCCGACGCCCAGCTGAGCACAATCAAGGAAAACTGAACCGAGAAAACACCAACATCAGGACCACGCGTGGACATTTGCTGACAAACACGAACCGGTTTTAAAGGCAGAGAGAACTGCAGTGCACGTTTTGCCCAGTCCTGCCCTCAGGCCAGTGTTCAGAAAGCTCTCCTGTCCTTTGCGTGCAGGCTGGAGTCCAGACGCCCGCTACGCAGACAGCTTCCTGAAAGACGCCCGCCTGCTGCACTGGAACGGCCCCTTCAAGCCGTGGAAGGGCCCGGCGGTGCACGCCGACCTGTGGCAGAGGTGGTTCGTTCCGGACCCCTCCAGGAGGTTCATCCTGAAGAGCTGAGAGCTGAGGAGCTCCCGAACCTTCTCCTGTGGAGCTGGAGATGGCCGCACAGCTGGTGGATCCCTGAGGAGCGTGCAGCGAGGAGGGAACGTAGCAATAAAGATCAGACAGTAGAATAATAAATGTTTCAAGGAAGTGAACGAGACTCAAAAAATGTCTTTTCCTGCTAATTAAAAATAAAGTTCTCGGTTTTGCACACTACATGTATGGGTTTGAGTTTGTAAGGATTAGCTCAGTTCTTGTTTTTAATGTTGAGAAAGAAACTCATGCATGAACCAGAGTGAGGCTGGTGTAATACCAACGTTCTGCCGCCAGATGGCGTGATGAGCTCCGTCCTGCAGTGCTTTTGTCACCCAACAGGCAGTGTCAAATGTAGAACATTGAAAAGCCAAAAAAACTGACTTTAGTTTCTAAAAAACTCATTTTTGTCACCATCGCTTGGTGTGGAAGTGTCACTGTATCCAACCATATTACAGACAATTACACAAATTGTGAAATTAACTGACACAAAACAGAACTGTGCTGACAAGGTTACAGGTCACGATCATCAGTATTTAACACTGCAGTCAGTTCAGGAGGACCAGACTTTTCTCCACCACCAACAACAACTGCAACGATAGAGTGCACAGTGTGACACAGTGTGACAGAGCGGTGCATGGTGTCGATCAAGGCAATGGATTTAAACTGCACCACTTCATGTGAGCCAAAACAGCTGTTTAGAATTTAACTAATTTAACTGGCAAACAACTTCCTAGTGCACCAACAAATGCAAAACAGAGCTGCCTATCAGGCCTCTGAATGGAACTGTAGCTGGTCAGGCTCAACTTTCCAGGCTCGGATTCCCTCAGAATCAGACTGGCCAATATTTTCCCCCAGAGGAGAAAATTATTCACCCTTTGAATGGCAGCAATTAAAGATGAAAAAGAGGAAAATGATGAATGTAGTGAAAGAGTATGATCTGTCACATTCACGCATACATTGGGTTCTACTCAGCATCAATCCTAAAAACGTGCATCCACAGGTTACAGCATCCCTCCAACACTTACTGATGCAGCAGTCTCTGGATTTTTCCCCGTTGTCCTCCCGTGTCCAGGGTAGATTTAACCAATCTGAAGTTTGATGAATATGGTGTAATGATAAGCCAATCAGAGGCGAGTTGTGTTAAGCCCCGCCCACCACTCAAAAAGGAAACTGAGTGGTAAATTTATTCTGTCAGTCAGAACAGAAAGATTAAGAAAGAATCTGATTATGTCAGTTTAACACAAGGACAAACTATAAAAACCAAGCCACCTCGTTCCTTTCAGCTGTAGCTGCAGATTTTAGAGAATAAAAAATAAAAAAGGCCACTCTGACAGCAAAATATCAGTTCCAAGACAAAATTCATCCACAATCAACCAGGTTCAAACTTAGCACACAGAAATATGAAGTGGTGCAGTTCAGAGAAACAACAGAAAGAACAAAATGAGCCGACCTGCATCGGCCAAAAGAAATAAATTACTAACAAATTCTCATGTCTTTTCGCATTTCTGGATAAGAAACTGTTCGTATAACTCACTTTCCTTCTCTTTGTCTGGTTCCTTTTTTCTATCAGCTATTAACAGCTCTGCCAGTAAGAAATAAACTAAATGTTTTTAGATGAACAGTTCTCAAAAGGTCAGCATCAGCATATCAATACATTTCACTCACCTGAGAAAAAGGATCATATATCAGACAAAACTTTGAACTCATCTTCAGAGACACTGTCTTCTGCATTATTGTGTTTCAGATCAGAGATCATTTATACTGTTCATCTGGGGATGTTTGGTTCCTTCAAGCAATGCTAGCAAAGTAATTAATATGAAGTTTTGTATTGTATTACAGTTTAAAATGATTAGAGCTGCAGAGAAAGGTCTGTCTCTCTAATCCTGCCCGTTACTCCTGATATTTAATGTAACTGTGCTTGTTTTTTCCCCTTTTGACCGATTCATCGTTGTTTGTCCCATTTCTTTCCTGCTGTTTCCTTTGTGAGTTTACCTTTGTGTATACTGAAGACACCCAGAAATCTTGTTCAAAGGTTTTTTTTTTTTATTATTTTAATAAATGATTCAATAGTAACGGAAATGCAAAAATGTGCTAGTTTTGTAGCACAAAATAATGGAGTGCTGTCATGACTGCTTTAACCAGGAGGATTAAAAATGGCCACTAGATGGTGTGATAGACTTTAATCTGAAGCCTGCTGCTCCAGTCAGGTTTGGGCTCCTGATCCAAGGTGGATGATGGATGGATGGATGGATGGATGATGGATGATGGATGGATGGATGGATGGATGGATGGATGGATGATGGATGATGGATGATGGATGGATGGATGGATGGATGGATGAATGGATGATGGATGATGGATGGATGGATGGCCACAGCATTACCAAGGCCAGACCGTTCCCAATGGGAATGACACTTTCTAGAAACTTGGGAATCTTGGGAACTTCCCAAGATTCCCAAGTTTCTAGAAAGTGTCTGTAAGAGGAAAAGTCTTGGACAACTCAAGCAGACAATAAATTCAAATGAGGAGAATTTCATCAAGCGGACAAGAGAAACTGATTCTTAAAGGGTTCCTGTACGAACCGTTTGAACACAGAGAACCTTTTTTGGAAGGAGTTCTTCGAGGGCTGTTGAAAACATGGCTATTAGAGGATCTTAACTTTCAAATATTCAAATTTTTTCATGTTTCAAATAGTATTTTAAATGCAGGTGTACCTGGAACAGCGTTTTTAATTCACTGTACTTGTTTCTGCACAGTCTTAAACATCTTTTACATCATTTCATTTTGTACAATATTTTAATGAAGATCTTTTGATTTTTTTTTGTTTTGTTTTTTTTAATAATTTCCAGATTATGATGTACAACACCTCTCCATTGGGCAAATCAAGTCTTGAACCCTCAATCCTCAGATCAGGACTGCTGAGCCACCAGGTTACTGTTATTTCAGCCATTTCAACACTTTCTGGATGGAGGAACTCATGAGGTAAAAAACACCCTGAAACTGTCTTTTTGGAGATTAAATACCGTAGTTGACCTACTTTTCTTGATTGTGGGTGGTAGCAGGGGGGGGGGGGGGGGGGGGTGTTGGAGCTGGGAACTGAACCCCAATCACCCAGATGAAAGGCTGGAGGTCAGTGAGTGAGGCCGGGGCTCTGGCTGACCTACCGGTTGACCCCTGGCAGCTGGGCGCTGGTTTCACTGTGGATTAAACCACATGGTCCGTCCTCAAAACAGCCGTGACATTTCAGTGGTGATTACTGTTCACACAGTGTGTGATCAGAAGATCAGAAACATCAGAGAGTCATCTTATTTCAACAAGTGTGACTCTAGTTAAGGACTTTCATGAAGTAAAACTAGATTATTTTAATGTTAACGTTTCTTTCTTTTCTGTAGACATGAGCTACAGAGTTTGGACACAGGACGATGTGTTCCACTGGCTTTTGGTGACTATTTAAACACCTTTTCTGGTGATACGTCATGAATTACCAGTGTCCCTTATCCTACGAAAACCAGAAGATGAAGAAAATATCGAGAACATCTCAGCTAAATCACCATCAGAACATCGGCTAAATCACCAAAGTGAAACCATGCTGGTGTCGAATGTGGTCTGAATGGATCCAGTGGAGGATCTTCTGGTAGGAGCTAGAGGACAGGATCATTGCTACAAGAGTTTTCTCAAAGGTCTTTTTGTAACGATCACTGCGGTTTGTAGATTAGAACATCTGAATCAGTCCTGGATAAACAGATCTAATCTGAGATGGCAGGAAAGTGTTGCCAGATGTCCTGGTTTGCTGTTCTTAGTTCAGAGCTAGTTCATGACTTCATACTCGTCAGTGAAACTGAGCACACGTTACTGTAAGGTGTCGTCCTCTGCACCCATCACCAGAGAGGAGATAATCCAGGAATGTCCTCTTGCTTTTCTATCTTTGAAACACCGTGGGAGTCTGACCTGCTGGCCTCCCAAATTCTGCCAGATTCAGGAGAATTTCTTGCTCTTGAATGTCACAGATTAAGCCTCCTAAGGCCAAGATGGAGTTTCTCTTATCGGGGTAACTTCTGGCTTTTCCATTGGTTCACTTCTTACCAGGTAAATCACCATGGTAGCTTACGATCAACGGCTAACCTGCTCCGGTCAGACGCTTTCACACAGCCGAGCACTGATCCAGACTGGGAAAGAGTTGAATTAGGATTGTGAATGTCTGGGTCTTCTGTATGTTAATCCAGCTTCATCGAACAGGCCCCAGGCCTTAAGTCAGGATTTATTCGTGTTTTGCTTTCTTCTCAGCCTCGTGTAATCCCTGATCAGTGGTGCTGCGTTTTCACAGCTCGGTGCTACGTGAGCGTCTGGGAAAAAAGTGAAACACTGCGGTGATCTGAGTCACACAAATTAAACTTCTAATGTTCGTTTGTTGTCGGGCGATCGCTTCTCTTAACGATGTTGATACGGTGAGGAATGATGTTTTTCAAGAGCCGAGCCAAAGTACAAGTTGTCTGCGCATCCAATTAGCAATCGTGTGTGTGTGTGTCTGTGTGTGTGTGTGTGTGTGTGTGTGTGTGTGTGTGTGTATGTGTGTGTGCGTGCAAAGAGATAGGGAGGTGAAGCTATCACTCCCCTGGAATCCATATTTTCGGGATGTTGGTGCGTCAAAGGCGGTGTTGTGCACCGACGCACGTCATCGCCGGAGTTCAGCTCCAGGTTGCTTGTTTGACCCTTCCACGTGGCTCTTTGGCAAAGGTTGTTCGACATCCTGAAAAACAAAGACGAGGACAAACAGACAAACATCTGCATTTGAACTCTTCCAGATTTGAAAGAGACATATAGAAGATGTCGCCCCCCCCCCCCCCCCCCCCCCCGCGCCATGCAGGTTTTTCCGGGTTGTGAACATCAATACGACTTGCGTCATAACTGCCTCCATAATTTGTGTCATTTGTAAACCTCCTGTTTGAACTGTCCACTGGACCAAGCGGGCGTAGACACACTGTAGCTGTTTGTGAAGCAACGGCAGATCAATACCGCCCCCACCTCTGACCACGGGCATGAAGCAAGACTCGGCAGCTGGTTGGTTCAACCCGCTGTTCCAAAGCAGAATACTTATTCTTTAAAAAAAAAAAAGTCAATGTCAAACTGTGTCACAGCTGATCTTTGTTTGATGTCTCCTTTTTTTTAAAGCTGTATCAAACTGTTTGATGGTCGACTGCCGTGTTTGTCGAAGAGCTGTAACATTTAGACAGCTTATTCTAGGAGACTTCTGACGTATCTGAAAGTGAAACACACTGTGTTTCAGTAGCCAGAGCAACTTTGAAGTGTCCCAGATGTGTGGAATTTATGGCCTCCAGATGTGGCTTGAGACACGTTGACAACACGCACAACACTCTATCATCTGCAAATGGGGTGAGCTGGTTGGTTTGTCTTCAGGCAGCGTGAAGCAGGAATTCTATTCAATGTCACTGTTCTTGATGCCATTTGACAGTTTAAGACGACAAAAAAGAAGGTCATGAAGAGGTCATGAAGTCAAGGGTCTTTGAGGCTAAATGGGTCAAATCCATTCAGAAGTAACCCAGGTTTTCCACATATATTCAGCTCTCTATAATAATGAAGCAACATGAATTGATTTCTACTGGAGTTCAAAGAAATTTACAGGAAATTAAACTGTGAACCGTATAGCTGCATGTTAAATTCAAGAAACGAAAATACCTTACACACTGAAAACAAATGGGAGCAGTAAGCAGACACACTTATTTCAGATGAGAACTGGAAAAGGTCTGGATTTTTCAATGGACATCCACCAAGTCCTTGGAAGGAGACAACATTGTTGGAAAAACATAATGCGCTTGTTTAGGTCTCCCTATCAAGGTAAGTGCAGAAAGGTAAATGTGGAATGTTGGAGGAAATGTGGTTCTAAAGGGGCAGTATTGTCCAGTACTAAATAATTTATGGTTTGGAATTCACAAAGTCCTAAAAGAGGTTTTAAAGGTATGAATTGGTTTCACTTTTTTGCAAATTTGCATTTGGACTTTGTCTTCAATTTGGAAAGAAGGGGGGCTATAAAGTTGCTGTAGGCACTCTGAGCAGCAAGTAAGAAATCAATCACAAGGAAATGCTTAAATCTAACTCCTCCGACACTAAATGATTGGTATGGAACAATCAGGGAAATATTCAAAATGGAAACACTGACATATTCATGGAGAATCCAACTGGACTTTTTTCACTCTACAAGGGGGTAAATGGATGAAATGTATTTCTCCTGCCCAGAATGATTTCTTATGACTTCACTTCTGTTAAAAAGGGAAAAACTAAGTTAACATATCTTATTTCTTCAGGTGACAAATTAACAACAGTAACCTCCCAATTTATCTTAGTTTATTATATTAAATGTTTTATTTTTCTTGACATCTTTGGGTGTTGGTCATCAAACACTGAGCTGAGACATCGACTTTACTGTTCAAGTTACTTAAAGTGATCACAGCAGGCTGATTTGTGATTTAATGTAATATTATTTAAACTATTTGAAATAGAAAAGAGCTTCCATTTTCCCGATAATACGGCGTTAACCACGTCACCAGAGCCGAGGATCAGGCTGGTCTTTTTACTAATGACCAGTGTGGGAAAAAACGTTGTGGCCTGGGAGCAGGCGATGTGAGAGCCTGCACGTATGCTGCTCACAGCTGGCAGAAGGGGCAGGAGGAGCTGGCGATTAGTGTGTGTGTGTGAGTGTGTGTGTGACTGCATGTGGGTGTGAACACAAGGAGAAACTGGTTGTATGTGATACATTCGTTGAGTGTTGGAGTTTGAAAGATAACGGTTGAGCGTGTGTGTGTGTGTGTGTGTGTGTGTGTGTGTGTGTGTGTGTGTGTGTGTGTGTGTGTGAGTCAGTGGGTGTGGACACGGGTGCGTGCGTGTGTGGAGTCACGTTTATCTTCGCGTTGAGAAGGCAGATTGTGTGTCTTCAGTGCCCGACTCAAAGGTTTCCACAGATTGGTTTCTTCTGCCAGGACACACACACACACACACACACACACACACACGTAAAGCATGACCACGACCTCAGAAACACACACAGTTCCGTCGGGTGACGTGTGCATTAATTGAAGGCAGCTCTTCATCATCCTGCTGTCAGAGGCAGTAAATGTGGGTTCGCTGACTGAGGAGCCCACATTCAGCTGTTTGACTCAGATGTAGAAAATAAACTGCGGCTGGCCGTTCATTTGAGACTGGGAATCATGCTCACTCTGCAGGTTTTCAATGTCTTTTGCATCCTCTGCTAAGTTCATCTGTAACTCATAACATTGCCACAGAGTTAAAACCGATGTTGGATTAGCATGTAAACGTCTTACTGATTATACAGAAAAAGTAATGGAAGAATTAACTGTGTGCATATTGTTTGTGTTTTTTACATATATAGAAAGGCTCAGACTAGTACAGAATCCATGCCAACAGAATGACGTCTAACATGCAGTCTAAAGTAGGAAAGGAGTGAACCGGCGTAGACGTTTCACCAGCTGGCTCCCCACAGCTTCTATTCACTGACTTTATTATGAGATCTCTTTTCTGTCTTGAATCCCTTCAAATGTTTTCATTCCTTCCTCCAGCGACACGTCCGACTCCACAACGCCACATTTCACGTTGTTCGCTGCATCCAGCCACTCCATGGTGAACCCAGGAAAACAAACAGAAGCAATCCAGCAGCTCGTTATCATGTAAACAGGGTCGAATGGTTGCAAAATAACCATTTGAATAATCCTGTTTGTCGCTGTATTATTCTTAGTTGATCACACGTTAAACCAAAAGGGAAATCTATTTGCATGAAGCTCGTGTTACTATTCAGATCTAGTCTTTTAATGAGCTCTTTGCTGATTGTTTTCTGTTTGATTCACGGCCAACACCAGAGGCATCATGGGATTCCGGGTATTCAGCTTCCGCCGCAGAGGAAAAGGAGGCTGCGTACCAAACCTCAGGGTTCCTCCACACATTCCTGCGTCCTCACCCAGACTATCCCTTCTGTCATAGCCGCTCTGTTATGTAATAAAGTTTCTGGAGGCGGCGACCCCTCTGACCCCGCCGATCCGCGACGCGTCGGGACGTCTAAATTTACAGCGAGCCGTTACTGTCGGTCACAGCGTGGCCGCGGAGATGTGGGGCAGGCGGCGAACCCTCACAACCAGCACTGTCACGACTGCTTTACTCCAGACGGAGACGCCGTCGACGTTTCCCTCTGGGGGGAATGAGCCGCTCGCATTGAGAGGCGGAAGGCACGAGATCCACAAAGAGGATAACGCTAGCTAGCTAGCTAGCTTCAAAAAAACCCATCATGATGAGAAAATGAATTTATACACAGCTTTAACCAATGAAGTCAAAGATCAGCTTTCAGTCCAGGGGACTGTAAAGATTTTCTGTGGACTGACTGAACACCATGCTATTCCGGTTGGGGTGAGGTGACAGAAAGAGAAAGAAATAGAACAGACCGGTACATTTCTTGTATCAACTCAGCAATGCTCCACTCAAGCAGGTGGATCAAGATCAAGAGAGTACATAGACTACAAAAGAAACAATGGTCAATGACACATAGTTATGAAACACTGCATGAAAGGAGAGAAGTGAAGCAAAACTGGGAGCCGGTTCCTCATGGTAGGAGCCCGGGGTGAAGGAACCTCTTGCACCAACTGGGTCCAGGTTGTCTCTTTAGATCAATGGATCAGGCGCGATTGATGTTCTATATGCGATCCCTTAATCACGGCTCTTGTCCACCTAAGAGAACCTCTTCTTCCAGGGAGAAATATTACGCAGGTGAAAGAAGGAGGTCCTGCAAACCTGTTTAATGTGGGAGTTAAAGGACTTATCCTGGTCAAAGGTCACTCCCAGGTTCCTCACAGTGTTACTGGAGGTTAAAGCAACACCATCTATGGCCAGTGTTTGTTTAGATAGTTTTTCTCTCAGTTGTTTTAGGTGGAATTAAAAAACTTCCGTTTTATCTGAATTTAGGAGGAGACAATTCTGACTCATCCCGGTTTTTATGTCTTTGAGACAAGCTTCTAGTTTGACCAGTTGATCGGTGTCATCTGGCTTCATAGATAATTGTTAGAAGAGAACATGCAGTACCGGCGTACAACAACAGCACCCACTCGAGAACATAAAACCCACAACTGAGGAGGGAACATGGCGGTTTGTGGCTGTGACACTGTGTCACGACAGAAAATTAGGACATAAGAGCCTCAGAGAGATGAGTTCCTTTTGTCCGTCTCCACTTCGTTTCCTGCAATTACTCAGAAACGTCAAAGAGGCCAGGGCGATGCCAACCGTTCGGACAGTCCCCAGATGTTTCAAACCACCGTCTGACAGGAAGCAGAGCCGCGTCGCCAGGACCTTGAAACAATCTCACGTCTCGCGGTTATCTTGCTGCTGCAACCCAAACTGCTGTCAGCTGACGGATAACTGTTGAGCAAACTGCTCTCTATCTACAGTGAGTGGGTCAGAGACATTTGGTTCAGGAAAGCGGCTGAGTGTCTGGCGAGCGCCGGTGGTCAGTCAGATCGTCGAGAGCTTTATGTGAACATGCCGACGTTTTTATATGAAAACTCTAAACTTTGGTTAAACGACAGCGATGCTCGGAGCCACTGAAAACATGACGATGTTGGTTGTTCCACCATGATGGTTGTATTCGACGGAACACCCTGCTGGATCATCAGCGTTTTTAAGGAAATAGAAAAAAACCATTAATCTGGGCCTCGGTGTGATTGTTTCATAAAAGCGCAGCCTTGACTCACTTATTTCTTTGGAATGTAAATGTTTTGTCAGTGCTGGAGTTGAGTGTGAACAGGTGCAAAGGGCGCAGACTGTGTCTTGTTTCCTTGACCCTCTCAGAGACTGATCTGCCATCACCCCCTTACTTTACTTCTTTGTTCCTGAACCCTGCATCGCCACAGGCCGCACAGAGCAGAGCAGGTCTGATTTTGAGTTCCAGTTGGGAAACTGTTCCAGTAGGTCATTCCTGCCCGGTGACCTGACCGAACATTGGCGTCACTTCACGGTTTTCTGCGGACACAATGTTCTTTTCACACTCCGCCCTCCAGCCAGGCGGAGAACGAGCGTTGTTCCTCCGGTCTCGCTCTCGTTACTTCGAGACCGCAAGAGTCAATGAAAATGTTCAACTGTAAACCTGAAGCAACGTGACACAGTTTCTGGAGGCTGGAGGCCGACATCGCTCCTGTTCCGGGACTGTTTGGTGCTTCGTATTGACACACTGATAACACACAAGTTCACCATGATAATGGAATGAAACACAAATAATGGAAACTGTCTGGATTTTAAATTTGATTAAAAAAAAAAAAAATTGGTCGCTGTTGACCTTTGAGCAGCACGACATAAAAACGTGACTCTGACGTGGTTCTCAGAGAAATCAGTGCCCGTGAACCGACCACTGTCTGTGGACATCATTCACCGTTGACCAGAAGAGGGCGCCATGCTGGGAGGAAAAACAATAAAATTAAAAAGGTACGATACAGAAAAGAAGGATGCAGCGTCATGTGAGCAGTTTTCAGCCTTCAGGGACGTCTTTCCGTCACGGCACAGTGAAAACAAGACGTGCGCTGATCGCAGCGTGACCTCCTGACCCCGTCCCTCTTCGGACGATGACGCCCAGATCAGGTCCGTGCAGCGTCCGGCAGAGCCCCACTCGTCCTGATCACCTCCGTCAGTGCCTCCCGGTGTAAACCTGTGTTGCGTCTCGGCTGTTTGTTTTCACTACATGAGCTTTAGCAGTGTGAGAGGAGGCACTTCGGAAATTTACCTGTCTTCATTCTCTCTGTCTCCATGTCAACATGAACACAGCTCGACAAACAGTAGTTACACCGTGTGTGTGTGTGTGTGTGTGTGTGTGTGTGTCTGGTTGAAAATGATGTAGTTTACCTGCAGAACCATGAGTTGGTGTTATCAGTTGTTTAGAGTTTTGCACCGTTTACACAGAAACAGAATTCAAAAAAGTTTTCAAAAAGTTGCATTTTCAGTGATTTCCGGCACGGTTGTCATGTAAACAGACCCTCAAAGCACAGAGAAAGTTTTCAGTTTTCTCGGTTCCTCAGTCGGCACCAGAGCTGAAGCCACTCCGAGGCCATCTTGGACTTTAGTTCTGCTCAGTCGGATCAAAAACTCAACCGTCTCGATCTTATCTGCTCTTATCCGGATCAGTCTGAGAAGATAATGTCACCCGAGGCGACTGCAGCCTCACCACCCTCACATGAAAAGGTTTCACAGGTCTCTACATTAGGAGAACATGCAAACTCTACACAGAACCCCCTCCAGGTCTGGTTGACACGCCTCCCTCTCTGCTCTTGACCAGAATCTTCATCGTTACCTAATAATTGTCGTGATTGTGAGTCGACCTTCTCTCTCGTCACTCATTAACTGCGTCCAGTCATGCGGTCTCCAGGCGGACGTGGTTCGCAGCAGGTCCCGTCCCGCCGGCCGCAGCCCCCACTCGCCGCCCGCTGCGTCCGCAGAGAGAGTCCCGCCAGCTAATGATTCACAGCGGCCATGCTGGAAGAGGGAACCGACAGCACGCGGGCTGTAAAGCTCCATAAAGTCATTAGACGGTCACAGTAAAAGCCGCCGCGCTGGGAGACGTCTGCACCGCCTCTTCCTTCATATCTGGGCTGTTGGTGGCATTGTTGGTATTTCTGGATGGACTGAGTGAAAGCTGGTAAATCTAAATTAAAACTCTGTAGTGTTTCCAGAAACGACTGGAAAAAAAAAAAAACTTATATTTGTGTGAAAATCCCACAAAAAAACAAGCAATCTAGTCTGTTTTCCTTATTTGGATGTTCAGTTAATCTTCTCCGTGCCATGCTTTGCTGTCAGGAGGCTGGCTTGGATCAGGTGTATTTAATGGTGAGATTATATTTCCAAGTATTTCTGAGCCTCATGTGACTGCGGGGCTTTATATATGTTAGGAACACACACACACGTTCACACACTCGTAAATCACACTCTCTACTCCGTCAAACTACAGTATATGTCTTTATTTTACAGAGTGAAGGACATGGTCACACAGTAATGTTTCAGCTCCAGTTAGGATTGACTTTCCTACTGTGCTTAAAAAGAAGAGATAAATAGTCTTTGGTCACATATAAATATTAACACACAAAGATAACTTAAACACAGAAACTTATTTAAATAGTTTGGCTAAATATATATATATATATATATATATATATATATATATATATATATATATATATATATATATATATATATATATATATATATATATATATATATATTAGTATGTATAAATTCACAGGTGCACGTGACGTGAGGCCACACGTGCACTGGCACCATCCCAACAAAAAACATTTACAAACAAATGGAGCCACAGCAGTACAGATTCAAGTTGAAACGAGCATTTACGACTCCGAAACGCACAAACCTCCCCAGACCTGGAAAAACCCGGCTCCTGTGTGTGTGTGTGTGTGTGTGTTGCGACAGAGGGTCTGGAGGGCGTGTGTGTGTGTGTGTCTGTGTGTGTTGTGTTTTCTCAGTCGTGACGTCTCGAATACGAACGCAAACGTGAGATAAAGGGTAGGCTACGGCAAATACACACACACAGAAGCACACATGCAGCATGGATGTGTATGTGTGTGTGTGTGTGTGTGTGTGTGTGAAGAAGCAGAGAGATTCCAGCCAGGTCGTTTGAGCGTTTTAAAAAGCCTTTTAATGATGCGTCACGAGACATCGATTAGCTCCGATACAGCAGAGACAGTGGCATGTTTCACCTCAGCAAGCCTTTGAACAGATTAGACCCTGTGACCCCCGCCCGAACCCCGCCCCCACCCGCCGCCACCGCCACCGGCATCACACACAAAACCAGAAAAGAGACTTAATATAAAAACCAGAGGACGTAAAAGAGCTGAAGGTGAGGCACTGGGCTGCAGGGAGACAGGTGTGGATCAAGTTTTACCAGGAATTTGGTGAATTTCCATCACGACCCGAACGGCAAGACGGCGTCAAGCCGAAGTCTAAAAGCGGCATTCCGTCTTCCTTCCTCCCCCCGCATGTAAAGAGCAGAGAAGAATGTAAATAATATGGAATATAACTGCCTCTGTAACGGCCCACGGTTATTCTCGCCCACCTCTTTCAGAGACGGGCCGAGAATAGCGAGCGGAGGAAACGTTGCGTTTTCGCCATGCTATTTGTGGCGTTTGAGGCGCCTGACGCCTCGGGTCCCTGCGGCGTCCCGGTTCAATCCCATTAAAGGGAGACGGGAGGAGCGGCGAGGTGCCGGCGGGAGGTGCTGTGAAGTGGGAACCCGGGCGGCTCCACCTCGTTTCATTCAGTCTTTTTTCCAGGATAACGTTTGCTGCGTTTCAGACTCGGGTTCTGTTTAGATTACTGAACGATTTTCACGCATTTTCAGACCAAATTCCAGATTATTGTCTTTTTAAAAGTTCTACTTTCTTTCCGTGGAGGTGACTTGTATTCCTGCAGGCCTCACTAAAGCATAACAATAAATAAAATCTGTCAGTAACATCTGCAAGAAGAAACATGGAACCAACGTTTGAAGATCAGCCTGCGTGTGTGTGAAACTCCACACGGCCTGTTCTCTTTATTTACGTACGGTGGAGTGGGCTGCGAGAGGGCGGGGGCCGCCGTCTCCCATCAGCCCCCTCTCCCGCTGCGGCCGCACATATGACCGAAGCCATCGGGTCGGGTTCATTAAAGTGCTGTCAGCCCAAAGCACTGACTTGTGGAGGGGACTTATGAATCACGTGAAAAGGCTAATATTTCATCCTCGGCCCCCGGCGGGGAGAAGAAAGGCCCCCGCCGGGGTGCGACGGCGCGCTGATCCCTGACTCCACGGTTCACTCCGCCGCCCACTGCGCCGGCCGCCGCGGCGCACATCTGAAACTGATCCTCGGACGGCGGACTTTCTGTTTGCATTCCTCTCCGACGGCACTGGACGCTGCTGGGCCTCCTTTATGACCCTCCAGATCAGCTGCAGGCTTGTGGTGCCTGTCCAACATCCAACAATGAAAAATGGAGGGGGGGGGGGCAAGAAATGAGCAGAAAGGGTCAGTGGGGTCACCTGGAAGGGTGTTTGGGATTGTATGGGTTTTGACAGGGATCGGGCTAAGAGTCCAGATTGAGAGTCCAGTGTTTGATCAACGGGCCATGGGAAAAGCACTGCTGGGTGGGTGGGGGTGGGGGTGGGGGTGGGGGTGGGGGGGTCGGATGGCAGACTGGGCCAGGCCGCCGGATGATGGTGATGACAAGCCTTTGTTTTTACATTAACAGGATTAAAAAGTCCGGTCGAGGTTCCAGGCTCATTTCGAGGAAAAAAAAAGCAAAGAGACTTCGACGTCCTTGAAGAGCCTGAAGTTCTCAGGATGGGGGGAAACTCAGATGGGGGGGGGGGGGTTCAAACTGGATTCAGTCTCCAAATCCATCAGCCACACACAGAAAGTGAAAGCAAGAGTCGTTTAAGAAGAGTATACCTCAAGTTATGGATCCTATCAGACTAGCAGTAATACACGAGGAGATAAATAGCTGGAGATCCAGACGGACCGGCTGAGGGCGTCCGGAGGCCAACTCATCCGTAGCTGTGGGGGCTCTTGGGGTTGATGGGGGACGAGTCCTCCCTGCCGCTCTGCCCGATCAGCTGGTACAGTCGATGGCTGAGGTTCTGCACTTGGCAGGTTCCCAGCACGCAGCCCACCCTCATGAGCTGGCCGTGGTGGGGGTAGTGGTGGCCCCCCCGCGGTCCCGTGTGGGCGTGGCGACGGGCTCTCAGCGGCCGCCGCTCCATCTGGGGGGCCTCATCCGGCCGTGCCCAGGCCAGGCCCGGGGAGGCCGGACGGGCTCCGGTCACAGGGGGGTGTCTCAGGAAACCGGCCGGCCATTTGGGGGTCTGGCTGGGGGCTGGAGGCGGGACGGCGCTGTCCGTCTGACTTCCTGGAATGTAGGAGATGTCCCCCGTTTGGCCGATGAGCTTGAAGAGGAGGTCCAACCTGAGAACGGAGACATGAGGTGGATCTGTTAACAATCGATGTTTAAATACAACAGTGAGATATACAGCACCCTCTAGTGGCCGAGGGAATCATGACTGCAGCAATGTAGAGAGGGAGAGAGAGAGAGAGAGAGGTTGAAAGCTTTAAAGGTTTAAAGTCTGGGTCTCAGTGAAAGTATAGTGTCTTACACTTCCTGTTGCCAATAGGTGGCAGTATTACTATTACAGGTAGGACGTCTTCAGACTAGGAATGGTGAAATATCAAATTATTTTAGTCAGTAGAAACATAAACTATGTTTTACTCAGTCGAATTCGGAATGAATGTTGATTTTATTCCAGCGGTAGTCTGTCCTTTCCTACACTCCGCCTGAGAGACTGGTGCCAATTTTAATCTATTTTTAGCCGGACGACCTCTTTTAGATAAACTTTGACTTTCATAATGTCACTTATGTCACTGGTCCAATTAGTCCACATCGACTGAACTGATAAGCACAGAATCTGAGGATTGATCCAGCTGCTGGAGTCGCTGTGGGTCATTCCCTGGAGGTCCGATCAGCCTCACAACGCTGCTTAGATAAGCCGACCGTTCTCTATAGCGCTGAGAAAACACCACACTCATCCTAATTCATGACATTAAAGGCAAAGAGCTGCCTGAAACAACGTGTTGCTGCACAACACAATCGACCTCTTTCAAAGCTTGTGCAAACAGACGCCATGAGCGATGCGACCGGGCCGGCCCCGTTTCACCGGAGCAGAAAGCCTCAACACCTCCGCCGGGTCACAGACCGGCTCAGACACCCGAAGATCCGTCATCATGCTGAAACGGGACGCGTTCTGCTGTGTGGCGGAGCGGCGAGGACGAGTTCAGCAAACACACCGGCCATCTGTCCACTGTTTGACCAAGACCGCCGCGTCTCGGAGCCGGACCCGACCAACACGTCCGCAACATGTTTGTGCAGCGCGGCGTGACTAATCCCAGCGTCAACGTCACCGGTTAACCACGGCTTCTGGTTTGGTAACTCCTGCTAAGATGAGACTGGAAGGTGAAGTTATTCCGCTGTTTCCCATGTCCGGAGGAGCTGAGGCCATCTAAGTATAAAATATTCCACCGCAAACACTCCAGACTGGAGGTTTGCAGACATGTCAGCCTGGGAATTCCACTCTGAAATGTGAACTTTTCCACGCCGCCTCGGCTTTGCTTGCTGGCTGGCTTCGTACTGGCGGCTCCACAGCGCTGCTCTACTGGCTCCGGGACGTTTTGCTGACATTTTCTAAAATGGTCCAATCTAAGCTAAAGACGAACAGAGCAAAAAATACTTAAAAAAATAAAAATAATACAGTGAAAATGGTTCAACTTTCATGTTTTTGCAGCTGCAGGTGACTTTTATTTGATGTAGAACTGGGGAAACGCCTCTTTCGGTCCCGGTCGCTCCGGAGCCCTGCAGTCCGCTCGCCTGCTGAACTGCTTGTTCTGTAAATTGGCAGGCCACAGACGGATGCCAGCACTATTTTCAGTGTCGCTCGGTGCCACATCACCACGCCACACACCCTCCCGGCGCACAGGGGAGCCGTGGAGGAACGGCACCGATCTAACAGCCTGGATTTAAAAGTGGAGATAGTTTACCCGCTTCTTATCTCGACTGCATCGTTTTACAGGACGCAGAGCTGTAATCTGCGGCGCTGTCGACTCCTCCCCATTGTTTTGAAAGCGACGGGTCAAGAGTTTAAAGTGAAAGAAATGCATCCTGCCTGCACCTTTAAACTTTAAAAGCGGGATTAACCCGTCGCGCTTGATCAGTTCAGGACAGACACGGAGCATCTTTTCACATATCTTACCACATAAGTACATATTTTCAAGTCTCCTCAAACTATCAAGGTAGGTTTTAGGGTCAGACGCCTGCCTCAAAAAGCTCCTACAGTCATGCTGAGATCAAGAGCTATCAAGATCAAGAAAGATCCCAGACCTTAACCTGGTAGCCTATGAGGTTCCAGCTGCTCTGAACTCTCGCTGGTGGCCTTCAAACCTCTGGACAGCTGAGTAAAGATGGAGAAAAAAGCAATGCTGGAAACTTGAGAGGCGCTTTATTTCAACGCCGCAATACTGGTCCGCTCTGTGATTACCGGAGAGGCTGAAGCTTACCGATCGCAGCCTTAATCAGCAGCAAATATGGCACATTGGGCTGTAATCTCCCGCTGGGTAACAGTGGGGAGATTGTTAAAAAGCAGCACAGAAATAAAGGAAATGTGATTTATTTCCCACAACGGGCTGATCCTGCTTGCTCCAGAGCTCCTCTGCTTTCGTAACCTGACTTACACAAGCGGTTCAGACCGCCGGGCCGGGATTTACACAAACAGACGGGACGGCGAGCTAAAAATCGCCGTGATTGTGAGGCGAGGAGCCGAAACGGGCGCATCAGATGACGGGAGCTTTGCTTTTCCTGCTGAAGCTGCTTTGTTTCCTCTCGAGCTCCGGGATACGTTTACACTGCAGCGCTGGTGCTCTCTGTTTGGTTGGTATTCAGGTCTTAGACATTAATCCACGGAGGAATTCTTTGCCTGCTTGCTTGTAGCTTTCGCCCACCTCAACTTCAGAGACCCCTCCACCCCCCCGTCGAGCCTTATGACCGCGTGCACTGTGTGTCCCGAGCCAAAAAACCCTGTTTACAACATCCTACACGCTCGATAGACCTCTCCTCAGAAATCCTGTTTCCAATCATCCTGCAGGCATTAAAGTGGCTCTTCTGAGAATGTATACGCAGCGAGGAGGGAGTCCTGCTCCTGTCGGTCCTGCTCGGGGTGTAAATATGTCAAAACGAAGATATCTAATCCAGGCCACGCGTTCAAGGAAGCCACCGGCAGTCTGCTCTTCAGGTAAATACCAGTATCTTCACCAGACGTCTCAGGAACTCCGTGGAGTCACGACAGAGTGGGTCAACGCAACAAAAGACTCAACCGCCAATCAGGAGCCATATTTAACCCATCTGGCTGTGGACAGTTCCCTTCACAAAAAACCAGAGCAAGCCTCAAGAAACAACAACGAAGGGTATGAGCCGCCTGTGATGAGGGGGACATACGATTTGTCCTTGTTTGGAAAGCTGCCGTCGGACATTGTTGCGGCGTCTTTGTGGGGTTTTGTATCCTTATCGGGACACACGGAGACAACAGGAGTGTAAACTGGGCTGGGAAGGAATGACAGAAATCCGAGGCTCTCTCTCACACACACACACACAGACACACACTCATCGGTCATGTCTACTATCACGCTGTCAGTGTGTGACGGTAACAGGACGGGATGTGCTTCAGGGAACCCAGAGCAGAGGCAGAAGTTTCTGTCCACATAAAAAGGCCGACCGGACGTTTATGAGCTCCGACGAGAAGTGAGGAGGCGTGGGAGGAGGGACGAGCGGCGGCGAGGACAGATCTGTCCGTCTGGGAGGAATCATGTCCGAGAAGACGGCGACTGGATGAGTCCTGACACGACAACAGAAACTGCCAGATCTGTCTGTTTGAGCATTCTCTCAATAAACAATTAGCACATCTTTGAAAAGTGAATCTGATTTTTTGTGCTTCTTCTATATTTTCCAGATATCAGCATCAATCTTATCTCAGTGCTCCACATCTCCTTCGCGGCCGTTGGCCTGTTTTGGCGAGGGGCTACCTGAATGTTCTGGAGCAGCTCTGAGGCGTCACCTGTTCGTAAAGCTCGCTAAGCCGCTGCCGCTTCGCTTCCTCTCCACAGAGATGGGGCTGATGGGGGATTACCGGCCACAAGCGGCCAGCTCCCCTCACCTCTCCGATCAGGTTTCAGCGGCAGGTGTTCGTCCTGCTGTGGAGGTGGAGGAAAAATCCCACCTGTGGGTCTTTTCACAACCTTGTTTCATCAGTTCAATTTAATTTCCCACCATTACAGGAGTAATGGTGGGAGTCTCATGTGAAGAACATGGGTCCGAGAACAGAACCCTGAGGAACTCCATCATTAACTTTAGTCTGCGCGATTGAACAGAGCAAAGAAGACAACAGAAAGGAGGATTTGCTCCAGGAAATGTGTGTCCGGATACAGAAACATCTCCACCTTGTCCTCAGCTGGACATGAGGACAGAGAAGCTTCATATGAGCGAACCGTTTCAAAACAAAATAACGTCTTTATGAGCAAAGTTGAAGGCTATCCTCCCAGAACAAATCAATAAAAACTTTTTTCAGCAGTTTTGAACCTGTTCCATAGATGTTTGGATTAGAAACTTTGTCCCACATGAAACCAGTGGACACACTGGCAGTTCACTCTTGGTCCACGGGCCACATGTTTGACACCAATGCTTGGATGAAAAAGTTGTAATCATGATAAACTGATCAGTCAGCCTGAAGATGAGGTTGTCTGAAAGGCAGTGGGTCAAAACCAGCCCAGCAGAGGACTTACAGAGTCTTCAAGAAAGAATTTAACAGCAGTAACACTGAGTTCCGCTCCTGGTTTATCGGCTGAAAACATCCAGAACCAGGAAAAGTTGACCATAAACGTAATTTTAATCATGTGATCAAAGAGACGCTACTGTCTTGATGAGTCTGTGTGGAGTTTGCATGTTCTCCCTGGAGAACATGGAACGTGTACTTCATTTTCAACTCCAGGGTTACTGACTACATCTGGATGGATTCAAACAAAGATTCAATTTACTCTAAATGTTGTTTTATAAGAGATTCCCCTCCGCTTTCACGGCTCCTTCTGATCTGAAACCAAACTGAACCAAAACTAAAAGTTTTAAAACAAGAACATGAACTGTTTTAAGTCAATGAATCTGAAGCTGTGGATATGAAATCCACCAGAAGAGGGCAGCCTTCACACACACACACACACACACACACACACACACACACACACACACACACACACACACACACACACACACACACACACACACCTCTGTCACTGTAAGGGGTGGAAAAGTACAGGTGCCCATTCACTGGCTCTCATCTTTTACAACAGCCCCACGGTGGTATTTACAGTACAGCCGCTCTGCTCAAACACTCAGACTGGTTCCCACACCTTAAAAATAACACTTTTTTCCATCAAAACTTCCACAAACAGTTAATCATGTGACAATCAGATCAAGAGGGGGAAGAAAAAAACTGAGAAACAGAGTTAAAAAAATAATGTTATTCCCATTTTTCCCATTTAATACTTAAATGATGAATAAATGCAATGGAGTTTTCACTATTTTTCACTTTAACAGACAGAATCAAGAATCAAGGGGTTGACTTTCATGTCGAGAGGAATAAATATGTCATAAATAAGATTTATGGGCTAATAGGTTCACTACATGAATGTGAAACAGCAAATCCAAGTATGGAAAGTGGTTCAGTGTATCATAAGAAAGCCTCTGACCTTGCACATTATCTACTACAATTACTACACACACACACATGCACACACTCTATCTGCAGTGACTTCTCACCTCAATACCATTACAACAATGATTCAACATTGCGGTTTAACCGCAGTGCTGAAGACTTAAAACCCATCAAAATGTGAGAATTGGCTCATTGCGCCACTTCGATGGAAGAATAGCCTTAAATACATATTATTACAATAAAATTGTCCTCATGTAACCGTTACAAATCGCAATTTAACACATTGTGCAACTTTTAATTGCAAATGACATGTAATTAACTGTAATATTGCGGTGAAAAAGAAGTTCGTTGTTGCCGCGGCTTGAGCGTCTTTACGCGTAAAGGTGCGTTTTACGCGTAACGAGCCAATCAGCGCGCCGGGGTTCTTTTATCAATCAAGCATTTCAGAAACAGTAATAATATTATTGTTGTTGGTAACAGTGGTGTAAATAGTAGTAGTAGTAGTGGAGGTGGAGGTGGTGGTGTCGGGCTGGTCCTACCTGTTCCGGGGACGCTCCTCTGCCGGCGCAGCCTGCAGCCGCTGGAGGGAAACCAGGCTGATGCAATACACAGTCAGCGGGAGCAGGGACCGCATCTCCGGGCCAACTCCTTCGCTTTACACCCCTTTTCTGGAAAGGAGGGGGCGACTCGGCGCACCGGGAGGAACCGGCGTCAGTCCCGCCGGTGGGTGAGGAACCCAAATAATAAATAAAAAAATATATAAAAAAATAAAATAAATAAACTTTTTCTTTTTCTTTTTTAAGTGTTGATGCTGGGGGGCGATATCCAAACTTTGCAGAGAGCAGATGAAACCTGTGGAGAAGAGAGAAAGTTGAATAAATGATGAGTTAACCTGCTGAAAGGGAGAGAAAAACTGAACTGAAGCAGCCTTCAAACTTCAGTTTCATCTCTGAAATGTCTCAGGGGCAACTTTTACGCACACTTCACCTGCACTTTAAAGTCCCTGCAAGTCTCATTCAACCAAGGCATCAGATGGAAACTTCTAATTCTGCTTTTAAATGATCCCATTTCAAACATGAATGTCCCTGAAAACACAGTTCTGATTCTGCTCTTACCTCCAGGAGCGCAGACTCACGACTCACTGCTGCTTTTTCCCATGAATCCAAACGTGTTGGTCAAGATCAAGTTCTCCTGCGTGAAGCTGAGCTCCGGGTGACATTGTGGGTTTAAATACCGAGTGGGCGGAGTTGCTCACAGTGCCTGAAGTGCCGGTGGGCAATTTCAGAAGGCGAAAGGTGCGGGAGGGCTGATTCCCACGTTGGAAAAAGTCTTGAGCTGGAAAATCAGATGTTAATTCTGTGATGTGTGGCTGAACTCTGAGGGATGCTGCTGAAAAGCCAAACATCCAGGAATATTACACCTTTTAGAACACTGAGAAGAACTCTTTAAAATTCAGAGTAACTTCAATAACCACACCCATGACATTACTGCCCCCTCCTATTGATCATTTTAGGTAATATTATATGTAATTTTTTCAAAAACTAAAGTTGATATTGTGATTTTAGCCCTATTTGTCATTATTTTATACTAACATGGTACTGATTCCATTATAAAGTAAAGACACATGTTGACATATCTCACCGCTTAAAGGGTTAAACTGTTTTGAGGGTGAATAAAATCCACATAAAGTCAAGTTTCTATGTTCTGAGGAAAGAAACTTAGTCATAAAATCAAGTAAACCCATTATGAGGCTAGTTGGAGGAGTTATGGTCCACTAAAACACCGGTCTGGAATGTTTGAGCAGCTTCACATCACTCTGTTGTGTTTCATGAATTCAGTTTAATCCAGCTGGACTTTATTGTTCCTCTGAATCATTTTTATATTCTTCTTCATCTTATGCTGAAATAAAAACTAGCAGAGCTCTACAAATAGCTCCTGTAGTTTCTTTATGTGTCAGTCTTTGGTGATTCCTAAAGTTGTGCACAATAAAGACATAAAGTGAAAGAATGAAGTGAGCATTAGCATATCTGAGCTAAAGAGAAACCTGTCAGACTTAAAATGAATTTCTCCAGAGTGTCTCTTATCAGCAGTCAGTCAAGCGTGTGTCAAATATAGATAAAAGACATGTGGGAAGACTTGTAAACTCCCCCTCATGTGCATCAACTTCCTGTTTCCTTCCTGGCGTGGCGCTCAACGGGCGCCGTGCATTTACTGCATTTGTTTGCATTCTTCGTCACGGCTTCATCAGCCTCCTCAAATGAATATGGGGCAGGTACAGCAGGTACAGTATCTCACGGGTTCCAACACGCTCCCTTCTCTTCCATGACTCAGCTCAATCAGCTTTTTTTTCCCCTTCATCACGAGGAGCGTTGTCCCTCGTCCAAGTTCCCATTCTTTCGCAATCTGACCGACGCTGCCGCCACACACGGATAATTCCTGCACCTGATGCCGTTATGCAACGCTCACTGAGGAGACGCTGAGCAGGTTGTTGAGCGGCGGCGGCGCATCTTGTAAGACAGGTTTATTATTTCCTCAATGTCAGAACTTCATGATGCTGATGATCGGAAGGCAGGAGGTGCAAAGATCTGAAGTACAGGAAGCGGATGGCAGATCTTCTTTTTCTTCAAACAAATGAATCAAAAACTGAATTAGTCAGAGGAAATAACCCACGCTGTGCCAAGGAAGAAGATGCAAATTCCCCTGCAATTGTCAATAAACCAGATGACAAACATAAGGCATGTGGACCAAAACCAGCCCGCAAGAGGCTCGACTCTGGCCCACCAAGCCATCAAGCAACAATAAAACTTACCATAAAACATTGATAACACAAAAATAAAAAAATTCTAAAGAGTAGCGGTTAAAATACAACACTGAGACCCGAGCTGGGATGAGCTAGCTGCCTGGTCGCTACGGAACTAGCCTCAAAGCCACTAAGTCAGGGAGAGTTATTTAAGCTTTTGGACATTTTACTGTAGTTTGCACCAGATTCCACTTAAAAATTCCTAATTGTTGTGATTTTGTGAAAATGTTCATCTCGTATGCTACAGCCTCACAAAGAAAACCTGTTGAGTTTAAACTAAAGTGTGATCAGGTCATTATTTGAAGGTGACATTGGGTTGTTTGTGACTCGTGAACTGAAATGACCTTGGCAGCTCTGGTTCAGGGTCTGATTAGAGCAGGAGGCTCAAACTACGGCCTGAGGGCTGGTTCTGGGCCACACCTCTCCTACCTATGGCCAAAGATTTACAACATAAACACACATAAAAGTGCCCCAAAAAATGCAAAAGTGAAATAAAAACATTTCCAGAATTGAATTATGCATAAAAAAATTACAAAGTAGAATTAAAAGAAGTTTTATTTTCAAAATGAGAGAAAGCATTTAGTTTTTCTTGACTCTTCAGATAGTGGCTGGTTTCTGTGGTTTTTCATAAAATTCCAATAAAGGAAACTACACTCCAAGGAACCCTTTACACATCAATGGTTGTTTTTTTGTTTTTCGCATTTTTGTTTCTAAAAAGTTTCTCGTTCACTAAGCCGTGGCAGAAACAGTGAAACCGACGTGTTTGGCATGCCAGGCCATCAGGCGGCGCTGTTGGTTGGTTTTGTAATGAAACAACACACCTGTGTCCAGAGAACTATTTCCAATGTTTCAGAAAAGACTGAGCTGCTTTTTTTAGTCTCTGAGCACCGCTGTCGTGTAAAAGTCACTAATTTCTGTTCAGTTTATCAAAACAACTGAAAATCTCAAATATTTGACACAACTGTACAATAAATAAACCGATGCAACAATTTGCAAATCTGCATAATTTCCTGTTTTATTCCCATTTTATAAAGCAAACAGCTGATTAGCTGTTACTATCAAATATAAATCTGATGTTGTTTATGTTGATTATGAAGTAAAAAATGTATTTGAGAAACTTACTGATCGTTACAATCTGCTTTTTCTGGAGTCAGGTTGTTAGAATAATACATTAATCCCTTTATGTCCCAATCATTCTCACTGTATGCTGAAGAGACGGAGCAGAAGTGTTCAAACATCTCAGAAATGACCTGAAACATTATGTTCAGGGTAATATTTTCTACCCGTGTCACTCAAAAATGTTTTGTATGTGAACCACTTCTCAAGTTCTCCAAACCTCTGGAAGATTTGCTGCACTGTTAAAAAACTGAACTCTGGGTCCTTTGATGCCTTTTTGTTCCCAACGTCAGCATGTCAACAATAATGTAATGTAACAGAACATTTCGCAAACCGTGTCCCTTTGGAAAAACCTTTTCCTCACATACAGGTGGTTGGATAAATTTGTCAAAAGTGCAAAACTAATCTTGTAAAAAAAGAAAGAGTCTTTGTTCGGATTAGTTTCGTTTCAGTGGTTTGAAGAGTCTGGGATGATTCTGGGAATGACACAAAGCTCACAACCGGCTGTGGTTTCTGCGGATTTCGGTGGAAAACCCATCAACCTGCACAGGAAGCATCACTGTCTTCCCATAAGTCCTCTTTATGTTTTACAATAAACTCCCTAGAACCACAGCACGAAGTAAGAAAGCCCCTAAAAACTTGTTTCAGGTGCAGAGAGTCGTGTGAAGCGTCACGTCCGCCTCCGGGTTCGTGATTCGGCGCTGCCTTCGAGCCAGAGCGTGCTCGGTGATCTCATGCACTGCGACACATTCGTCTGTGATCGCTGCCAAATTCACACCTTTGCGGCTCGGATCTGCTTTTTTTAATCTCGTGTAATTACTGAGAGGGTATAATACCTTCAGAGCAGAGCCGCAGCGTCTCCTGCTGCTCCACACTAATCCAGCTCCGTTATATAAGTTTCGATCCCTTCCTTATTCTATGTAAATATGATCATGAACCAACTCGCGAAATTCTGGCGGTCAAAGGAATGTGAAGCTTCACAGTTATTTTGCAAGTAAAAACAACCATTTCTGTTGCGCGTGTTGTTTCAAAACAATGATTCACTGAAATTCATTTGAAGTTGGATGAGTTGGTTGGAAGCGGAGCGGTGCCGCAGACCCGTCATTTTAGTGGGAATCAGCAATTACCAAAGCATTCGTATGCAAGCAGCTTTTATGTGTCGCATGGAAATCACCGTAACGCCCGTTCATGAGGCAAACAGATCTGTGAAGCAATGAGAAGAAGCAGCAACAAAATCAACACGGACAGTTCAACCTTTATTTGACTGGCACAGTTCAGCACGATTTGCTTTAAAATAACAAACGAGGCAAGAGCAAAAGCACTCGTTTGAAAAGCTGTGAAAATATCCTGGAGCTGTCTGTCAGTTCAATTACTAAAGAACGGATAAAGGTGCAAACAAACTTTTTTTTTCTTGATGAAAGAAGAGAGGCTACTCTTTCTTTTGGCAGGTTCAGTGTTTACACGCACAATACTCAGTGAGTCTCCAAAAATGAGTGTAAATCCTTGAAAACGGGGCTCTGTGTTCTGGAAAAGTTCACAAAAAAAAGTCATGGCGAGCCAGCTGAGGGAAAGCTTCTCAACACTGATTTATCCCTCAGCTCTTCCACACAGTGAAAATCACTTTGGATTCCGATCCTTCACCTGATATTCTCTATTCAAGGTGGCATGGCTAAATTCACTTCCACACTAGTGGATCCGTTGTTGCAGATTTGTTGATTTATCAGCAGTCACTTATCGGTGTGTTACTGTCTAAAGTCCAAAGCAGGATCCCCGAAACTCAAGTGAAAAGTGTCAGATGCCAAAAGCTCGGAGCAGAATTTATAATAACAGCTATGCATATGCAGTAATTTACAGTAATGAAAATTCCGCTGTTAAAGCGACGTTCCGTTTCCGTTCCATTCAGAGTAATAGCAGGTAATCCCCAGCGGAGCTGGTTTCTCTGCAGCTGATCACTGAGGGCACGGGTTCAGCTGAAATTAATCCATTTCCAGGAGATTTAAACCAGCGGCTCAGATTGTTTGCGGATCCTGATATGAAGAAGAAGAAGACGAGAGGAAGATCTGCTGCGGCAGGAAATCCAGCAATGTTGATTCTGGCCAGAGATCATGATGAGCTTCACAGAAAAGCAGCGATCAGGAATGTGGAGACAATTGTTAAATTAGTTTTCTGAAGACTCTTGAATCCTCTCTGCTTGTTCCGACCTTTCACCTCCCTCCTGCTCTCAGTTTGGGCTCATTCATTGTCAATATTCATGTTTATCCAGCCTCTAACTTCCCCCCAGAGGGAATCATGAAGAGTTTCCCAACGCTGATAGTCACTCATTTATCAGCAGACGTGGCCTAGAAAGCAGGTCACTTCTGCCCCGGTTCTGACCCGTTTATGTAAGAGTCCTCTGGCATGCTCTGATCAGAGGCTTCCCCGCCGGGTTTGATCTGTCAATCGTGCCCTGCCTTTACTTTTGTTTTGGGCAGCAATTAGCAGGCATGTTCCCTTAATGCCGCCCAGAAGAACCCCCATCTGTGGCTTTGAAACTCGTCCACCAAAGGGAAAAGTTGGTCAAGTGATCAAAGAGCAGATTGATCTGTTTCTCTGTGTGATGTGTTTATGATGTGAACCTTTGAATAGCGCAGAATGGGACACAAAGTCTGCTTAAAGGTTGCGTAAACACTTCAAACAAGCAACACTGCCTCATTAGACGTTAAATTAAGTCAATTAATATGCTGGATTTTGATCCTTTGTTATAAACTGTTGATTCCACTTCTGGGAAGCAGTGGCCTCCTCCTCCTCCTCCTCCTCCTCCTCCTCCTCCTCCTCCTCCTCATGCTGGGAGGCTTCTCAAGACTTTCAGAAGAACTGAAGCTCCGGTTCGTTCCGCTTCAGGACGGGTTTACGATCTTAAACTTAATCATGAGAAGATGAGAAAGATGAAGCTCCATTAGCATTTCATAATGTCTCCTGAAATGGAAAGGAAGTGAACTGCTGCCATAAAAAAGAACAATCTGACCGTTAAGAGGACACTTTATTTCAGGTAAATAAAGATATCTGTCCATCCCTCTATTTATTACACATATTTTATGCTTTTCCACATGGAAACTAATTTTACACTGATAGAAGAGCTGCACCAGTTCCCAATGTGGGACTTTACATGTGGTGGACCCACAAAGCTCATCAATGTGTTTGTTTTTGTGTTTCGAATCTTTCTGTCTTCTTTTTTTTTTTTTACATGTGTTGCTGCCATCAAATTCAAAATTAGAAAACAAATCTTTCAAGGAATATTACAATGTCCCAGTTTCACTCATAATGCTTATAAGTTTATGAGATTTGTATTGAGCCTCTCTTCATCCCAACTTCTTTTTTCTTAGAATTGGGTTTTTAGTTCAAGTAATCAAACAAGGATTTAGGCAACATTAAATGAAGATCTTGTTACATAAACTTAACCTTTTATATGGCACTAACTTTAGACATTTTCACCCCGAGGATGGAGTTTAAGAATATTTTTATCCAGATTTTAACATATTAAAAACAAACACTGTTATGTCATTTATACAAGCCAATCTCTGGCAAAGTGATGTGAAATGTCTGGATGAACGTTCTCAAAAGGCCGTTTTGGACAACCGCTGCTTCTCAGAAGAAAATTTTCACAAATAAAATAAGAATCACGTAATTATCAGTAACCTCCAATATGAAGCAAACTTTTATTTATAGCAAACATTTCCAGCAGGGGCTGGAATTCCTGTGTAGACTTCAGTAAGAGCCCCTTGGAGACAGATCTGACAGTGAAATGTTGTAAGGCGAGGCCGCATGACACCAAGACCTCCTGAATCCCTTCCAGGAGTGGAGACGTGACGTGAAGAGGCCGAACCGAAGGACTTCTCATGTAAACACACAACGCCTGCAGACGCTCGGCTGCCCTGAGGGAACGCCGAGTCTCATCTGTGCAGCTGATCAGCCTGGACACGTCAAGTTTTAACCTCATCTTGCATCTCCAAGGAACTTTCTGTTCTGATGATAACAACAAGAAGTAGGTTAAAGAAGATTTTCTAGCAGATGTCTTTATTCTGGCTACTGAAATTGGTGCATTTAGTCATTTATCTATTGTATTGTGCTGTTTATAGTCCTGAGTCAACCTGCATGCAGCTCTCTGCCTCAATTAAAAACTTTTCCACACTGCACTCATTCCCCCATCATTGCTACTCACTGCTGCCCCCTAGTGAGGCTCACGTGCAGCACCTCCTGATGAGAGGCTCTGTCAACTTGCTTCCCATGAAACTCAGTCTGATCAGCCCAGAATGCCAAACAAATATCAGTCAAACATTCATCTGGAGCTGCAAAAACAAACTTCATGTTGCACTCGTGTTATACAACAATGCTGCAGGACTCAGCGGGCAGCGCTTTCCCACTGCCCCCGGCAGCCGGGCCTGTTTGGGACGATGTGCAGTCGGGATTGTCTGAAACGCCTTGTTGTCTCGGCCCAGTTTGTTTGGCATGGCCGCTCACCAGGCCGGGGGAGTGTGTGGGAGGACAGAGCTGAAGGGACGCTGCTGCGGACAAATGAGGGATTGAATTCCATGGTGGGAAAAAAGGCAAAAGGAGGTGAGGAACTTCAAAAAAAAAAAAAAAAGAATGGCAGCAGTTTAATGAGGAATGGAACTTTTGTGCATACCTAAGAGTAAGTCACAAACTAACCTCTATTACGACTGTAAACCTTGAGATTCTCAAAACACACACACACACACACACACACACACACACACACACACACACACACACACACACACGTGTATGTATGTGCGGGTGTGTATATGTAAACATATATGATGGTGTATGTGTGTGTGTGTGTGTGTGCATATATATATATATATATATATATATATATATATATATATATATATATATATACACACACACACATACACCATGTGTATATATATATATATATATATATATATATATATATATATATATAATACATATAGAGAGAGATTTTTATTGTTTGTTTGCTTTCTGCTGATGCTGTTGCAACACCGGAATTTCAGAGTTTGGGATTAATAAAGTGACTCCCTAACCTAACTCTCTAACTCGCTCTATACAATATTGTGAATTAAATAGTGCTGTCAGTTTTAATCACATTGATCACAATTTAATCGCATTGATCGCAATTAATCGTGATTAATTCATGGAGAACTGTCAACAATTAACTTTTTTAAAGTTGAGATTAATTGCAATGAAGAATCTAATCCTCATAAATCAGTCCCAATGTCAGGAAAAACACAATTATCCTCTAGTTCTTATCTTTGACCCAATTGGCAGACCTCAATGGATTAATCGCAATTAAAATTGACAGCAGTAGAATTAAAGTAGCCTAACTAATCACTCCAATGAGACAAAAGTACACTCAGCTTTTCAATGTTTTGTTGGCATTTCTGCCAAAGTTGTTAAGTTTTCCAGTCCATTTAGTCTTGCAATACGAGTTTTCACCACAAGATGGTGTATTGAGTAATGCAAGAACTGCAGAATGCAGTTAAAGTTTGTTTAACTGGAGACACACATGTTTCGGTAACCACACTAAGAGTAAGTCATCACCAGGTGGCTACTGTAGTTCCTCAGTTTTCAATTCTTGTATTTATTTATTTATCTATTGATTGATTGATTGATTGATTCATTCATTCATTCATTTATTTATTGATTTTAATTTAACTTACTTATTTAAAAACTTAATTGAAACAGCAAAATGCCATTGAAATCAAAAATCTCTCTTTCAAAGAGGATCTGTCCAACACATTCAGCAGTAATTACAAAATCCAAACACGAAAATATACAGTTAAGTCTTCAATAAAATAAAAAAAACTTATGAATGTTTCATCAAAAGTTAATTATCTTAATTCGACTCCTTTCCGGTATCTTCCGGTTAAAGCTCGGGTAGACGATGTTGTCCAAAAGCACTTTTAGTCATACTGAGTGAAATGCTCCTTGCCCCCTGGGAGAAGTCAATACATTATGTGGACGGAAAAGGGTGCGGAAAAAATCTGACAACAGTAGCAGCCAAAGGACAGTAAAAACTCCGACCAATCGGAAGGCGCGGACCGCTCTTCAGGAACCAATCAAATCCCTTCGCCGTTCTACCAGCCCCCTGCGCGTACATTTCAATGGCGTGCACTGGCCCTGGTTCAGAGCGCGTTGCCAAGGCGCTCTCGCTGCTCGCGTGAAAAATAGAACAAAGCGGAGCGGCGCGCTGCGCTCCTATGTGCGTTGTGTGCGGCAGTCAGAAAGGTTCATAACACTGGAGGCGATCACAAATTCTGTGTGAGTGGCGCTTCTGCGTCCAGTGCGTTCGCTGCCAACGGGAGCTCCTCCAATGGGGTGGGAGCTGGGCGGAGCCTTGGGAGATGCTACATTCGTGCTACATGCTAGTTTTCCAAGATCGTCGACCCTAGCTTTAATTATTTTCCATTAGTTGTAGCTGATCTTGTCTACTTTTTCAATTCTTGACCACATTTTCTTCCACTCTGAAGAAAAACTCACAGCGCGCAAGTAACTCACTCCACCATCTAGTGGTAGGAAGTGGTATTGCATGGCAAACCTTGCAGAAAGTTCCCGGATTTCACTAAAAATCCATAAACTCCATCTTTTTTGTTTATAATTGTTCCTGTCTTTCTCATTGTTATGTTGGTTTATTGATGGTTTCACTTTGAGGATGTTCATTTGTTTTAGTGTAAAAAAAACTGATGTCAGTGTTACAGCACATGTTTTTTTCCTGTAAGCGACGATAATTAAATAGCATTTTGCTTGTTTTGCACAATTTAAGCTGCTTGAGATTCCTTGTAACAGCCTTCTGATTGTAAGACGCAGATGTGAAAGAGATCAGTGTACCATGAAGACATGTCCAACCAAATGTTCATGTTGACAGTAGAAAATGAACAATTCACACACACCTTCTCTAAAAAGAGGATTTTTACTAATTGAGAAATATGTCAGAATCAGCTATTTCTTTCACGTTGATAGGCACAGCTAGAAAAAAATGGAGAAAAAAGACAGAAAATATCTATATACGTGCTGTTATACACTTATACTACAATTGGTTCTCAAAAGTGTCTGTTAATGAAATTATTATTAGACTTGAGCTCAAAGTTTTCTTTTTGCTTCATGAATTCCAGCTAAAAAATCTTCCGTGTTGATTTTTTCACAAAAATAAACCTCTTCAAAAATTGATCTACAGTGGAGCTGAGTGTCTTTATTCATATAGCAGCAGATCCTTGTAGAATTAGAGTCCTACCCTATGAGATCCCGTTAAGAGAGCTAATATTTGCTCAGATCACGGTGTGCATGTTGAGCATTGTGCTTTCCGGCCGCATTAACTGGCATATTTCAGGTTGCGTGGTGTTCTGTGCCGACTGACCAACTTCCTTCATATTGTGGTTACACTCATCTCGCTAAGCAGAAGTGCAAACCAATCGATGAGCAGGCGGATGTAAAAATGTCAATACCCCGATACCGCATCTATTTTGCATCATTTCCTTAGATTTAAAGGTCATTATCTATATTCCACATTCTGATTTCAGGTAAAACATGTTTTTAAAACAGTTGATCTGAAGAAAGCAACAAATACATTTTATGAAATATGTGAAATTAAACTAAAGGAATTACTAGATAATTACGCTACTATGCTGGACCTTGCAGGGGAAAACCCGGCTGTGAAAGAGCTTCATCGTCATCTTCATCTGACTCATTTCAGTCCACATGCAGCACAGTGTGATCTCAGCTAGAACATTATAGTAACGGTGTCGATCTTTGAATGACACGCTAAATGTTCCTCCCCCTCCAAATGAGCCAAAATCTTTGACATTTTAACACACCAACCAAAGAACTGCATCTTTCATTTGATTTGCAGCTTCTGTTGTTTTCTGCACTTTTAGCTTTATTTGGTAAATCTGCTGAAAGATGTGAAATCCTCTTGTCCCTTCAGATTAATGTTGACTAAAGCTCGTCTGTCTGTCAGGCCGTTAAAGTCGGCTTTCTGCTGCTTTTAACTTCCAAACACTCATAAACTCACAAACTCACCCTAACGTTTAGTGTGAAACACATCATTTTTATGTTTTCCTTTCAGAAAAGTTTTGGAATTCACACTGCAGCGTTTTAAAAATGATGTCTGTTCACATCGAAATGGAAGAAATGCTGGAAACGATGAAACTGAAGCGACATCGATCAGAACTCTGATCGTCTCACAGTTATCTAAGTTTATTTTTAGTCGATTTGACCGGCTACCACAAAAAGAAAAACCTTTAAAGCAGCTTTGCTCCACTTTAATGCTGAGTGCACGCAGCAAAGCCCAGCTTAAACGTATGAGCTCTTCTTTTTTCTTCCGTCTGAAACAGAATCCTCCAGTCTGAGTTTGGAGGTCACAGATTTGATAACAGGAAGCCCGGGTTACCGTTGCCACGTCGCTCTGCAAGGCCGTTCACGGTGATGAATCACTGCCCAGCTGCATTGTGGGAGATACTGGCTACGTCTCAACGTGTGCTGCTTCCATTGGGACCCTTCTTTATCTGTTGGTTGTAGGTAAAAACGATGCCGCATACTTCCTCAAATTGGAACTGTTCAGTTGTGACAGGATCAGAGGCAGAAAGACATTAAAGATACACCTGAATGAACGTGCAAAAATGTATTTCAGGAAGTCAGCATCTTCATAGTTACAAAAGTTTATCAAGCATTACATGACAGTATAAATTTCCTTTCAGCACACAGCGATCGTTTCACAACACGAGACACATATCGGGTGTTTTGAGTCAAAACACAGTAGTTGCAAATCAGGAGGCTGTGCAGTTTACCGTACACAGTCTTTTGACACAGTATGCAAACACAGAGCGGCTCCAATTACACCACAGACATCCTGGCAGGACGGTCCCGGCTGTGTATGTGTGTGTGATTCTCTACATTTCTCATCACTACAAAGCTGGATGCAGTGAAGTGTGGCCCGGCGGAGGAAGAGGATCACGGCTGGCTGCTACACCTGCCCAGCCAAGCGATTTCTAGTGAAGCTGAGGCGAAGCCGACTGTAGGAGAATCCCAGTGAAGATCGGCGCCGTGCACCGGGCCCTAAAACCACTTCCTGGTGCTGAGCAGATCACAGGAAGTCACATGGCGACTGCATCCTGCAGAGCGTGGAACAGAATCAGTGGCGGGACGCCGGCGAGTCTGCTGGCCCGCCAAGTCAAAGATGTCAAATTAGTAAAAATCACATTAAACTGAAAGTTAACCACGACAAGCTCTGTGGTTGAAACTGTACACCAAAACTCGACCTGTCGTTTCTCTTCTGCAGACTGCTGGTTTATCTCACAGAAGTGTGTGCAGCCTTGTGATGAGCAGAGACTCACAGCAGCAGCCTGTCAACTGTTTGAAGATACAGCGAACTGTAGGACTCGATACAAGAGTAGTGACCTGAGCATGACTCCCTAAAGAACGCAGCGTATTCACAAACCGACTCGCTCGTATTATCTGCTGGTAACACAGTTTTGCTTGTCAGAAGTGGCGTTTATCAAAGAGCAGCTACGCTCCGTCCAGTCCGCCCCCCCAGAGTCACAGATAACCGTGAGTCTTTAACCGAGTGTCAGGAAAACAAAGCTCTTCAAGAAAATATGTGACGTCTCGTGCTCGGGATTGTTCGCGGCCAGAGAGTGATAAGCACGTCGGGTCAAAGGTCGGGGCGCAGGAAGCGTTGGAATTCTCTGGAGGCCGCCGTGGCGTTAGCAGCCAAGGACGGGCCACGAGGATGTGAGGTGGTCCCTCTGCAACGCTGCAAGGCGACAGCGCTGTCGCCGCTCTGCAGTCTTCAGCCACGGCCTCGGCGGGCTGCAGCCCAGCAGGATGATGGGAAATGATCTGGCAGCAGAAACACGGTTCATTGCAGCACAAGCAGTTTGGCCAAAGCTACTGCAGTGACATTTTAAAGGGACGTTTTCCATTAACATAAGCAGTTTGGGCTTTAAGAAAACTAAAGATTAAGCACTCAGTTAATCGCTAGATTGCAGTTTTGGCTTCAGATGTGCTTTGGAACCATTGCTTCCTTCCAATTGTTTGTGCTAACTCCAGAAAAAAAAAAAAAAAAAAAAAACCACAGGAGGATCTGATCTCTTTTCAAGATCTATTCAACCATGAAATAATATCTAATGGAGAAATCAACATTGTTTTTTTCGTATTAGTCTTATGATGGACTGGTGACTCATTAATGTGCATCCTGCCTTGATCAGCTTCAGTTAGGATCAAGTTAGAGAAAACTTCCATTGTATTTCAGGTGTACGTTTACAAGATGACGGCACTCGGAGTCACTGAAGACACAACTTTGGACCTCACCGCAACTCGACAAAAGGTTGTGCGGAATTCAAGGAGATTTGTTGAATTTAAATTCATTGTTGCGATCCAACATTGCAACTTCCTGTAGCCGTTAGAGGAAAAATAGATCAATTTGTGGCCTTTCATTAAAACTACATAGTTTTCAAAGTTTCTGCAGTTTCAGTATAAACAGACTTAATTTTCAAAATGTTGCTGCGTAAACAAAACTTTAATGAAATTTAATTGCAAAAATTATCCATTTTCACTTGAAACACTGACCTTATATTGGAAGAATTACCCAAACAGCAGGAAACAGAACCTTAAGAACACATTTATAGAAAAATAACTAAATTGTAAATCTTGATATATTAATTGATCCATTTGGAGGCATTCCTGAAACGGGCCTGGATGTGAACCTGGACTGACTGTGACCCTCTGCAGCAGGTTGTTAAAAACACTTCTTCACAGTCTGGAAGTCTGGATTTTTGTGGGTCCCTTCAGTGGGTTTATTATCGGGCTTGGTCAGACTTTTGGCCCCTGGGCTGGTGTGGCTCCCCACACGGGACATTCCTCCGCCGGCCGGCCGGGCGGCCGGGCGGGCAGCCCCTCCCTGGAAGTCCCTCAGTGCGCAGACTCCGGCTCTCCGCTGTCAG